>NC_063332.1:89896439-89919023 GCF_021869965.1 Rhincodon typus | reverse complement strand
AGTTCTGAGGAAGGGTCACTGGACCCGAAACGTTAACTCTGTTTTCTCCTTCACAGATGCTGCCAGACCTGCTGAGCTTTTCCAGCAACTTTGTTTTTGTTCAATCAGTGGTTCCCAGCACAGTAGCTCATATACAGTTGCCAGTACCAGTCAATGCCTTGCTTGGGGCAGTCAAAGTGAGAATTGTCTCCTTATAAGGGGTGAGGACCTGACTGACAGACAGCACACCGCCTAACTTGATTCTTTCTATCCTACTATGGGCTGCTTTTCTCTTAGCTTGAGAGGAAGAGAGACAAGTATCGTGGAAAATGAGAGTATGTCTCACAGTTACTGCTGAGAATGTAAGCAACACAAATGGCATGCAGGATTAGTGGTGTCGAGGTTTGGGGTGGGTGAGATGAGTGTGAAAAATGTGACAAGCAACAGTGGGAGTTGTAGAATATGAGCCTTGTAGGAATTGGAAATAGTTGCAAAGAGAGATTGAGTGTGAGGTATCAGGGAGAGGGTGGTGGATCTTAGGCTGGCAGAATGGAAAAGGATATTGTACCTCTTCTTACAGTGCGAGGGATTCCTCTCAATATAAAACACATAATATCATAAAATCTCCCATGATACTTCATAGGAGTTTTACAAGAGATGAGATGAGGGAAGACAATAAAGGAATGGGAGAAAGATTTGAGTCAGGGTTGAGATTATGGAGCCTGAGGAGTAATTTAGTTTGGTTAGCAAAGGAGAGAAAGGTGATGGCCTTTGAATGGCTTGTCTCAAACTTTGTGGCAAAGATAATTTGGATTACACAGAAAAACATTTTTTTTCATAATAATATCTGCCTATAATTAAAGAAGCAAAACTGTTATAACATTTGACAATTTCCTGGGGCTAGAAATTCTAACACAAAATATGCAAAATGGCATCTTAAGTGAATGAAAATAAGTAGAAAAATGTCTTCTGACTTAGTTACCTACCTTTCATTTCGTATTATCAATTTTTTTTATTCACAAAACAGAGGCCTTACAATTGGTGCATTTAGATTTGGCATTTCTTATTAGCATGAAACTATAATTTCACGGTTTCAATATAATGCACTTTACGAAAAGCAATTTAGTCAAAGTGAAATGCCCTCACAGATGACCTGGTAGGCAGTCAACTAATCATTTAGCATAAGAGCTATTAATCATTTCAGTGACAATTTCTGCAACAACATCAAAGTAACTGAATATTACCACATATGCTGAAAGTCTTATTTAAATCACTCAATGTAGTTTAATACTGTTGATAGAAAAGTGTCTAAGTAAATTTAATTCATCCAAATTCTTATTATACAGTGATAGTTTCTTTGGCATTTAAAATCAAATCATAGAGTTCATTTAAGATTTATTGTAGTGATGTGGCAGACTGAACAATATTATAGAATGCAGTGTAAAGGGTTATAAGTATCAAAGTTGGTTATGAAATTCTCTTTGAATGATTACATATTCAGTTACAATAAACCAAGAAAATAATTGGTACGAAACAAGTAGTTTGTAAGAGATGTCTTTAGCTGGTGCTAGTTCTGCTAAGATCTCCTTTTAGGTAGATTTGCTGCCACCAACCCTTCTTGTAATTTAGTCTCTGAAAATTGCTAATATTAAGTGGTTATTGATTAATCAGTGATATGTCTTCAGCAGAAGAGGCACATAATTGAATAACAAGAATAGTTGATTCCATAACAGTAATATAATAGGTTACATTAGTTTAAGACTCATTAACTATATTTGCACTACACAGGAGACATTGCTAGTGCTTAAGAGACTAACTAAATGTATGCAGATGATAAAGTTGACCTAGCGCAAATAGCAAACAGACAAGTGCCTCCCAGAACCTGTCATTTCATGTATCACTCTGCAGATGTACTCTAAATCTTCAGAATTATTCCTTTCAAGACAAATGCCTTCCCCACCAAGCTTCATTTTACTTTTTAGACACTTTATACTGTTAATTAATTAAGTATATCAAGTTTACCATCATTGTTTCTCCCTCAAGTCTCTGAATTTATAAATACTTCTTTACTTGGATGAGAAGGTGGTTATTTACTGCTTGAATGTCTTTTTCTGAAGATCTTTATACTATTAGCATTGCTGATGGACTGTTCTGTCTGAAGGAACTTTAATTTTCTTGAAGCAGATAATGGAAGGTAACAGAATAGGCAAACAAGGTAATCTTGTTCTTTTGACATTGGGTAGATTTAGATGAAAAAAATGTGTAAAACACTTTTTCTGATAGCTGCTGTCATCATTTTGCTTGTTTTTTCCATTGTCGGCGGAATTAGCTATGGAGTATTGGCTACCTTTAACTACACAGTTACGGTTCCTAGATTGATTGTGTTAAGTATTCTGCAAGAGTTCCAGATGCCAGAGTTCCACCAGAATTTCCTACTAGCCAAGTCATGAAGATTTTCCATAGGTGAGGAATAGGTAAACAGTATTTTTTTTAACAGCCCTGTGAAATTTGTCTCTTTTTTAAAATTTGGTAATATGAAATAGTTGTTTAATACCAACGTATCTGCCTCTGGCTCTGGACAAAATAACTATGTTTTAAAAAGTGATGATCTTTATGCCTTAAAGAAACTTTTAACATTCTTTTAATGTTAGGTGATGAGGTTCTACCTACCCCATGTAATATCAGAACAGTAGGTTGTAATCTAATGTTTTTCCTCTGAGGAATTTTGTCAGATAATCCAGCTGTATCAAGTGTGAATTGATCTGGATTTCCATTGATATAGAGGAACTCTGTTTTGTCTGCTTCAGATGGGTTGCCTATTTTCCCAAGGAGCAGCTGTGGTATTTCTTATAAATGAGGCATGCCATTGTCTAAAGATACATTTACTAAGGGAAATATACCTTGGTAGTCAGTTTTTTTTCTAATGGTATATGGTATCAAATGTTGACTTCTTGGTGGTTGCTTTTGTTGTTTAAGGTTTGTTTCTGGCTTTTCCAAACTTTTTTGAAAATATTCCACTTTCTTGCAAAAGAGAAATTCTTCTGATAGAAATGAACATTGTCATTGTTTCTGTGCTTTGTTTGTTCCACTTATTGGACAGTGACTCCTTGCACAAACGATTTTAGATTTAGAATTACATTTAGGTTTTTTTATTGTCACGTGTACTCAAGTACAGAAGTACAGGAATACAGCATAAAGTGTATAATGTTGCCACGCATAGCACCATCTTAGTTATAAAGGTACCTAGATATAAAAAAAAGGTACAAAGTAATAACAGAATCAGAGTTAAAAACTTTAGCAAATAAGAACGAAAAGAACTGCGGATGTTGTAAATCAGGAACAAAAAACAAAAGTTGCTGGAAAAGCTCAGCAGGGCTAGCAGCATCTGTTAAGAAAAAATCAGAGTTAACGTTTCGGGTCTGGTGACCCTTCCTCAGAACTGTTGTTATTGTTGTTAAAAAGTTCAGCATTACCTTCATAGGTTACGATTTGAACACTGTATTCCTTTGTCATGCCATTGTATGGCGTGCTTATACCTTACAAGTTTGTAGGTTCTGATGCTCCTTGGAATTAATTACTCTCGCTATTCCCCTAATTTTTTGGATAGTTTTGCTGAATCTGAGCTTGCAATAAAATCTGGATAGCCTTTTCTAGTGTGAGATCTTACTTTGATTGTAAAAGATGTGAAAAAGATGGATCAGAAATTCCAATTACCAGTCAATCTCCAATTAGTTCTGGTTGTAATGTTCCATATTCAAAGGATTTAGACATTGTATGAAGATAAAGGACAAAGTTGTCAACAGGTTCTACTTGAAACTATATTCTTCTGTTAAATTTTTCTCTTTCTATAACATGATTAAAGTAATTCAGTTGCTGAATGTTTTTAAAACACCAGTAAAGGTATCAATAGCTTATTTTTATACATTGACATCATATCATTGACTGCTAATGGTGCCACAGAATAAAGCAGTGTAAATCTGTGCTGCTTGTGATTTGATTTGTAGGCTGAAGTAATTTGTATCTCCTGAATTATTTCTTATGTATTGACCAATTTAATTCTCCAATCAAAATAGATTAATGCATGATGCTCCTTTCTTAGGGTCTCTAGTCATTGCCAAGTGATTAAAGTGATGGATTAGAAATTCATTGGGGTTTCCTTGTGCAGGTTTGAATCCTACCTACTATGTTTCCTGATCTTGTAGATTTTGTATCCCAGAACTGTTTGGGAAGCTAGGGAAGTGATTGCTGGGCCCCTTGCTGAGATATTTGTTTCATCGATAGCCACAGGTGAGGTGCAAGAAGATTGGAGGTTTGCTAACATTGTGCCACTATTTATGAAAGGTGGTAAGGAAAAGCCAGGGAACTATAAGCCAGTGAGACTGACATCAGTGGTGGGCAAGTTGTTGGAGGGAATCCTGAAGGATAAGATTTACATGTACTTGGAATGGCAAGGATTGATTAGGGAATTTCAACATAGCTTTGTGCATCAGAAATTGTGTCTCACAAACTTGATTGAGTTTTTTGAAGAAGTAACAAAGTGGATTAATGAGGCCAGAGTGGTGGAGGTGATCCATATGGACTTAAGTAAGGTGTTTGACAAGGTTCCTCACGGTAGACTGGTTAGCAAGGTTAGATCACATGGAATACAGGCAGAACTATTTGAATACAGAACTGGTTCAAAGGTAGAACACAGAGGGTGGTGGTGGAGGGTTGCTTTTCAGGCTGGATGCCCGTGACCAGCGGTGTGACAGAAGGATGCTGGGTCTATTGCTTTTTTGTCATTTATATAAGTGACTTGGAAATGAACATAGGAGGTATGGTTAGTAAGTCTGCAGGTGGCACAAAAATTGGAGGTGTATTGGGCAGTGAAAAAGATTACCTCAAAGAACAATGGGATCTTGATCAGATGAGCCAGTGAGCCGAGGAGTGGCAGGTGAAGGTTAATTTAGAACAATGTGAGGTGCTGCATTTTGGAAAGGCAAATCAGGGCCGGACTTACTCAGAGATAATAAGAACTGCCGATGCTGGAGTCTGAGATAACAAGGTGTGGAGCTGGAGGAACACAGCAGGCCAGGCAGCATCAGAGGAGCAGGAAAGCTGACATTTCGGGTCAGGACCCTTCTTCAGAAATGGGGAAAGGGAAGGGGGCTCTAAAATAAATAGAGAGGGGTTGGCGGTGATAGCAGGTAGATAGTAGAGCGGATAGGTGGGAGAGAAGACGGACAGGTCAAAGAGGTGGGAATGAAGCTAGTAAAGTGAGTGTGAGTAGGAAGTGGGTATGGGGATTGGTCAATGAGGAGGGAGGGGCGGATAGATGGGAGAGAAGATGGACAGGTCAAGGAGGGGGGAGGGCGCTGGTCTTGGGATGAGGTCGGGGTGGGGAGATTTTGAAGCTGGTGAAGTCCACATTGAGACCATTGGATTGTAGGCTTCCACAGGGTCTCCTCTAGTTTGGTCCGTTTAATGATGACAAAAGTGTTGTCCACATAGCGTACCCATAGTTTTGGTTGGATTAGCGGGAGGGCTGTCCTTTCTAGTCTTTGCATCACTGCCTCTGCTATGAATCCAGAGATAGGTAATCCCATGGATGTCCCGTTGATGTGTTCGTATATTTGGCCGTTGAAAGTGAAGTGGGTATTGAGGCATAAGTCCAGTAGTTTGAGCATGTTGTCTGTGGAGATGGTTTCACTGGGGTCTTGCTCTTGTTCCAACAGTACTGTCATTGTTTCCCTTGCTAGTGGTATGTCTATTGATGTAAATAGAGCAGTGACATCAAATGATATCATGATCTCCCCGTCGTCTATCCTTATGTCTTTGATGGAGTTGAGTAATTCTTGGGCTGAGTGGATAGAGTAGGGTGACAATTGACTAGGTGCCTGAGTCTCCTTTGTAGTTCCTTGGCTAATCTGTGTGATGGAGTGCCTGGTAGGGAGACTATGGGTCTAAGGGGTACTTATGGCTTGTGCACTTTCGGGAGGCTGTAGAATTGGGGTGTGTTGGTTCCTTCGGGTTTCATTCATAAGAAGTCTGCTTTGTTGATCTGTCCTGTCTGTTTAAGCCTTTTTAGTATGCAAAGGATTTTGTTGCCTAGTTGTGGTGTCGGGTCAGTCTGTACTGGCCGGTATGTGCTCTCGTCGGTGAACAATGCCTGTGCCTTGGAGACATAGTCCCTTTTATTCAGTATCACTGTCATGTGCCCTTTGTCTGCAGGTAGTATTGTGATGTTCTTGTCCTTCTTCAGTCCTTCCAGGGCCTGCCTTTTCAATGTGTTGAGGGTGTTGAGTTCGCTCCTTCTGATTAGTATCGGGATTAGTGTCTGTCTTATCGTTTGATGGACTAGAGGAGACACACAAACTTATAAACAACACCCTCACCAGAATAAAATTCACCAGAGAGGAGGAGAAGAACAGACAGCTCCCATTCCTGGACGTCATGGCAGAGCGCAAGACAAATGGGGTACTGCAAATGAAAGTACACAGAAAAGCCACACACATGGACCAGGTACTGAACTTCAACAGTAACCATCCCAACACACACAAACGAAGCTGCGTGCGAACACTATTTAAAAGGGCAACAACACACTGCAGCAACACAGAGCTATGCCAAGAGGAAGAAGAATACCTTTCCCAGGTTTTCAAGAATAATGGATATCCAAAAATCTGGGTCAGAAGATGCCTACATGAACAACATCAGGAAGATACTACACGCCCCGACACACTCATCACACTACCCTACATCAGGAATACATCGGAACTCACCACAAAACTCCTATGATTGCTGGGCATCAGCGTGGCACACAGGCCCACATCAACACTGCGACAACTGCTCACCTGAACTAAAGACCCACTCCCCGCCATGGACAGGACCAATGTCATCTATAAGATCCCCTGCAGAGACTGTGAGAAACACTGCATCGGACAAACAGGAAGGAAACTAACAGCTCAATGGACTCCAGAGTTTAAAAGCCAGGCAGGAAAACACACTGGCGCTTCATCGGAGGCTGCACTGATGATGTTACCCAGCATGGTAACGAAACGTTTGCGGAACAACAAATCAGCTCGGCGAGCCAACCAAACTCAACGACCTCAACTTGAGCTACAAATCTACTCCAAAACATTAGAAAGTAACAAGCTACAAAGAAACTGATTAGTTTCTCCCAGAGTCAGTCATTTATATAGTCTACAGTGGAGCTGTTCCCAAGATTACAAGATAACCTTTCCAGGCCAACGACCTTATAGAACTCAACATATATCATATCAGAAAAGTATTATCAGTAAGTGAATGCTTCAGGAGGTCTAAAGGGCTCTTAAGTATTTACAAGGAGAAAGTTTTTCAACTATTTCAACATTCAACTATTGAGTTCTGGAGCAATGAACCCTGGACAGATAGCCATGCTTTTCACCACTGGCAAAATGCCATGTTGGTGGAGGGGATTGAGCATTCCAACTGAAATGTTCCTTTGCCATTTTTACAACCTTCCCAATGCCTAGACAATTCCAAAATGAGTGAAAAACTTCCATCTGGATTCAAATGCCACCTTCCCTAGAGGAGCGTGTGTTAACATCTCCCTGAGTGGACAAATTAGGAAAATATCTACATCCTCTCAAGAGAATGCGGAGGTGATGGCCTTGTGGTATTACTGTTGGACTGTTAATCCAATAGACCCAGCTAATGTGCTCAGGATCCAGGTTTGAATCCTGCGATGGCAGATGGTAAAATTTGAATTCAATTTTAAGAATCTTGATCTAAGAGCCTAATCATGACTCTGATGCCATTGACAATTGTCAGAAAAACCGAATCAGTTCACTAATTTCCTAAGATGTGAGTCCAGACTACAGCAGTGTAGTTGACTATTAGCCGCTTTCTGGGCGATTAGTGATTGATAATAAATGCTGGCCTAGTCAAAGGTGCCCTCATCCCCTGAATGAATAATAAAAAATGAGGGTTCTTAAGATGCAGTGTGTCTCTACCTCTGAACCAAGAGGCCTGTGTTGAAGTTCGACCTGCCCCAGTGAAGTGTAATAATGTCTCTGTGCAGGCTGATTATGAAAATGTCTCAAGTGGAACTCTTGTCACACAGTGCTAGTATCCTAATCTCTGAGCTGGAAGGCCTGGGTTCAAGTCTGACCTATTTCAGAGATGTGTTGTAATTCTGATGAAAAATTACGTACAGACTCTGAGCGGTACAACCAGTTCATTTGCTGCCTTTTCGCTTGTTCTGCTTCTCAAATATTGGTATCACTTAGAATCTGAACTGTCAGTTTTGATAGGAATGGGAAACATTTCAGCCAATCAACAGTACAGCTTTTCATCACAAATATGGTATGAAACAACTTTTTTTCTAATCTGACTAGCCTTGGGTGATTCTGTGTTTTGATTTAGTTCTGCCATGAGCTTAAAGATTCCACCAAAATTTTCTATTGAGCTTTTATTGTTTAACATCTTCCACCTTTTGAGTGATAGTGAGGTCAATTCATGTCCTTCTACAGAGAAGAGAAAATTCTTGATTTCAAACCAAACATGGGTTTTCTGCTATTGGTGTTCCCTATGTCAGAGAGTTACTTGTGGCATACGTTTGAGTTTAGTCTGATACCATGGAAGCATTTAGCTGATCTTCGATCAGCTGTATGCACTGTTTTCTCAACCAAGGCTCCATAATTGACTATGCTGTTACATTTGCTTCTATATTTAATTTGAAATGAATGAAATACCCATTGCCAAAATGCTTGTTCAGGGTCATCGATTTCCCGTAACAAAGCTTTGGATTGATTTTGTACTGGAGATTGTTCTATCTCTTTTATCTCTTTATGTGGACAGTTCATTGATCTTTTGGTCTATTGTGACAACATCCTGCTTCAGCACATCTTCTGAAGTCAACCTATATTCTCACAATAAAAGCATTTGTTAAAAGCTGGCACAGTTCACACCTGTGAGGTTTATTTACTCCACAGCTCTGACAAGAACACTCATTGTCTATCCCGTCTGGCTATCCATTGGCTTATCTGGGATGTCTTTGTGGTTTATACTTTAAGAGATTAGTAGATTCTGCAGATCTCCTGAGGCAAGAATGTCTTCTCCTGTTAGGATTGATCAACTTTGCTTTCAGACCTCTGCTTCATCTATCATTTGAATGGCTTTCTCTATATTTATGTCTCTTTTGGACTATAATAAATCTGACAAACATTCATAACATTCATAGTAACCTGCTGAATCATGAATTTAAGTCTTTAAGTTTAAGTACAACTTTTAGTCACCATAGTCACATCTCTGTACTATACTTCACAGATCATTAATGAAATCCTAATGCTGCATTCTTTAGTTAAGTTTTGCCTTTTCTGGAAGTTTGCTAGTTTGTAAGGGTTAGCTCACTTGGTTGGATTAGAAGGTTCACAAAGCAGTGTAATACCAACAGTATGGGTTTAATCCCCACAGCAGCTGTCAATACCATGAAGGACCCTCTTCCTCAACTTCTCCCCTGATCTGAGGTGTGGTGGTCCTTAGTTTAGAAGACCATTAGTTAACTCTCTCTAATGAGAGAGCATCCCTATGGTCTGGTAAAACCACGGTGACTTGGGTTGAAATAATTGTCAAAAACTTGTGATATCTCTGTGAATTTGTCCAATATTTCATTTATCCTTAAGTGAGCAATAAAATAATCAGTTGTAATCTCAATTGGTACTGAAATCTATGTATATATTTAGTTTCTATCATACCATCTAATTTAGAAACTAGAGAATTGTCTTCGCCAGGATTTCCAATTTTTTTGTTTAATTTGTCCTAAGTCTAAATGAAATCTTTCTTGCATTACTGTCTCTGATGCTATAACTTCTGAAAATAATCAGGCATTTTATCTTCTTTTGAGAATTTTTATTATATAGCAACAGTAGCAGTCCTTTACCAAAGGGTTTTTCCAAACTTTGTGGCATACTGGAGGTATTCCTACGCTCCATGTTTTAATTGAAAGTTTTCCCATATTTCTTGGCGGAATTGGAGGTTTTCCCATTTTCAAACCCTTAAGGGGTGTTTTCCAACACTTACATTCCAGCACTTTCCTTAATTCTGGAAAGAGTTCTACATTAGACCAGAATCAAGTACTTAAATTGCACAAATGTACCAGTGTTAAGTGCTTTGATCAATGATTTCACTACCTCTCCTCCTGGAATGCATGGGCTTTCTCTTGCAGCTGTCTTTGTGTAGTTTTTACAGCCCTGTTTCACTGTTTCAAAAATGGTGCTCTTTCAGACATATTAACTTTTAAGGATTCGTCCATTGTGCAAGATATTTTTTGGTTATGACTCCGGCAATCTGCAATAGTTCTCTGAAATATTCTTCCGCATTGAGTGTTACTACAACGTTTTGATGGGTTGTCTGTTATTGGCCGTCAGTACTATCTGTTTCAGTTGAAGTCTTCTGGGTCACCAATCCGTCTTTCGTTTGGTTTTCATTGAAAGACTAAATTCTAATTTCTCTTTGTTGGCTCCATTTAGGAATAGTGCAGGTCTCTGCTCCTCAGTATATTTGGCAGAGGCCTTCCATTGCCACTGGGTTGTGTATTGATTCATTTAAGTCCTAATTGTTTTGGTATGGATTGGGATAACTACTTTCCTAATCTAACTAGAATATTGCCCTGAGTAAACAATATGAAGTTCATTGCATTACTGCAGTTATTTACAGGTTACGTGAATATGACCTTTAGTACCACAGAGTCTGTTACAAGCACAACCGTTCCATGTCTGACTGTAATCCTACAGTCTCCTCTAAATTGCCCAAATCTCTAACATCATCACAGTGAGTGGTTCTCATTACTTTCAATCCAGTATCAACCCTTTCAGATGTATGTACAACAGATTCCTCTGCTTGAAAAACTCTCTACGATTAATGATAGCCTCACCACTAAAAATTTTTAAAAACGTTTTCTGCAATATTGCACTAGTTTAAAGACCTTCTTCAACTTTCACGCACAATTCCACGCAAATCCCTTTTTCTAATCATTTATTGCAACGTATCAAATGTGTGCATTAAAATTTACCTTCACTAAAATCCATGCTGTAGATTTTGACTCTGAATACAAGCATAATTTACATTAAAAATTGAAAGTTTCCAAGATTTTTGATTTTTGTTTATGTTAACCTAGAAATGTTATTCACATACTTGGATGGGTAAAGTGCATGCTTACTCAATATTAAGTACTTTGTGCCTCACTAACCTAAGACTGGTGAGATGCAGACAACTCCCAAGTAATCACAAGCATCTCATCAGTGAAGACTTGTGGAATTTAGAGCTTCAGCGGTGACAAAGTACTTATTATGGAGGGAGCGGAATGAATGGGAAGAGGTAGACAGTAGGAGAGGAGTAAATCGATCAGGAGAAAATTGAGAAAGTTGATTAGATGAATGAGTAGAGGATGAAAAGAATAAATTGGGAAAAGAATGTGGTTTCAGGAAAGAAAGCAATTGGTAGGTATTATGACTCCGACGGGAAGCATGAACTGATAATCAAGCCCCAGTACTCCATCAATCACACCATTAATATACGTGTGTTCAGTCAATTGCCAAAACAGCCAATTACTAGCCATTCATACAAAAAAAATAAAAGAAATTTCCTTTTTATGAAGGAAGAGGCTTCCTTCATAAACTCCATATAATAATTTATTATAAACAAGACTTATTCTTAAGGCAAATGGTAAAATCTGGCTAATAGTAAGCTATGATACAGAATAAAAACAATATCTCCATAATTCTACAAATAAATATCCAATCCTGAATCAAATCAACTCAGATTCAAGCATGTCAGTATTAGTCAGAGTCCATAACTTCAGTTTTCTAAGTGTCATACAGTTCAGAGAGGACTTTCAGTCCATCAAGTCTATACCACCAAAATATAGTGCAACCTACATTAGTCCCACCTTCCCGTATTAGGCCCAATTCCATGACAGAAGTACTGACATTGGGAATCTCTGTCAGGTTCCCAGAACCTCCTTCTGAGAAGCAGAATATCAGAAGAGAAGCTTGCAGCTTTTGCGGTGATATCTTTACACTAACATCACGGTCTGCAGAACATAACGAAATTTGGAAAGTATTGCTGGGCAACCATCAACATAGAAGCCCCTGAGTCCTTTCAAAGCCAGATTTTTCCAGAGATTAAAGCAATAAACTTTATTTCTTATCTGCTTGAAAACTTTGCTTGACTGTTTCCCCAAAGTAAGTGACTTAAGTTCCAATAGAAAAACAAGTAAATTGCAGCATACATTAAACTTTTGGCTTCATTTCCAAGAAATTGCATGGGTAAAGGCATTTCAATCAAGCGATTGCAAAATAGCTCAAAATATACCAGTCAGTCTTGAAATATAAATATGTATTTCCAACAAAGGGGAGAAAGTGATAGATAACTATGCTCATGTTTTAAAATTGCAAAATGGAGGAACAGTTCTACATATACTTGCTCCTTATCAAGAAAGTATTTCCAATAAAATTCTTTGTGGCAGCTAATTAGATCACAAATATTTGATTTTTAAATTTTTTAAACATTTCTAACAATTATTAAAATATGAAGGTTTTGTACTGGGACTCATTTTTCTAAAATTTGCTTCTACCTAAGTACACAGCTGCTAACATTTTCTGGCATGTTTTGTGGTCCAGAAGTATCATATTTTCATGAATTTTAATGCCAAGTCTATTGGCTAGATATCTGTGTTGCAATGGTAATTGAAGAGAAGAACATATTGGATGTCAAGAGCATTATTTTATACCTTCTACCATGGTAAGGCAGAGTGGGTGAATGGCAGATGGGGATCTTCCCAATTCCACACCCATTAAGTCTATGCTCGGAGGCTTAGCAATTGCCTTCATCAGAATAATTCAAAAGGAAAATCACAACACCGAAAAGTTAATTCCATTTTTGTTTCAATCCATTCTGCCAGAATTCTCTAAGAATTTGAGAAATTCCTGCTTTTGTATCAGAAGTTATTGTTCAAAAGACTTCTTAAAAACCCTATGTCTTGATAGCCTCACCACTACCCTTAATGTAAAATCCAGGCAAATTTTAAATCACTGACACTATTGAGAATTTATATGCTTTATTTTAATGACGTCTTAATAAAGAATGAATATGCAGATTAGTGTTATAGAGTCATAGAGTCATAAAGTCATACAGCACGGAAACAGACCCTTCGGTCCTACTAGTCTCTGCCGAACATAATCCCAAAGTAAACTCATTCCACCTGCCTGCTCTTGGCCCATATCCCTCCGAACCTTTCCTATTCATGTATTCATCCAAATGTCTTTTAAAATTTGTAATTGTACCCGCATGCATCACTCACTCAGGAAGTTCATTCTACATGTTAACCACCCACTGGGTAAAAAAATGCCTCATTTATTTTTCAAATCTCCCTCCTTTCACCTTAAAAATGATCACCCTAGTCTTGAAATTCCCCATCTTCGGGAAAAGACAACTGCCATCAACTCTATCCAAACCTCTAATTATTTTGTAAAGTTTTATCACGTCACCTCTCAACGTCCTACGCTCCAGTGAAAAATGTCCCAGCCTACATTAGGCCTATGCCACTATATTGCATTACTTCATATGACAATATTTTATTTGCAGGAGCATTTTTGAAACAACAAAGTAAAGCTAATTATTAATCTTTATTACCAACATTTCAATTTATTCATGTATTAAAGTCAACATTATAGCTTTTCAAAGCAGTTGAAAAACATTTCCTTTATATCAGTTCAATAATAATTGTACAAGAGAAAATTATTGGAAAAGTAGCATTATGAAATGCAGAACACCAACACCTCTAAAGAAATGCATCTGTACACATGCTAACTAGTCAAACATAATACTTAAGGCTCAGTAACTCAAAATCATACCTGTTTTGCCCATTTACAATGACTATTACAAGTTGGAGAGAAACTAATGCAGTTAAAACATGGTAAGGTAGAAATTTCTGCTTTACTTCACACATTAAAGAAGTTCCAATTTATTCGCATCTCTTTGGTGCAACAGTAGAATAAGACTATAGACTTCAATGTTATGCTGATATCGCAGACCTGCACTACAAGCTTTGCATACACAATTAGTCCTGTATACTGCAGAGATCTTGTTTGCTGAATATTTAGGTAACAGCTCATGAAATAGATAATTTCTCAAACACTGATAAATTACTGAAACTGATCTAATTTCATTTATGGTTCAGAACTATAATGCATTAAAACATGGAATATCTTAGGACATGGAAAAACATGTTGAGCCTATCAAACTAATAATAATTTATAGAGGGATAGAATCATATAGCGCAGAAAAGGCCCTTCAGCCCATCGAGTCTCACTGATAATAACTACCACTAAAAGTGCGCACATCCCAATTTCCTGCACTTGTCCCATACCTTTAAATGTTATGACATTTCAAGTGCTCATCCACATTTTTATTTAAACGTTATAAGGTTTCTGACCTCCACTACCGTCTTAGGCAATGCATTCCAGATTTTCACTACTCTCGGAATGAAAAAAGTCTTTCCTTAAGTCCCTTCTGAATCTCCTGCCCTTTAATCTAAAACTATGCCTCATCATGATTGACCCCACAACCAAGGGTAACAGCTGCACTCTATTCACCCTGTCCATACCCCTCATAATCTTATACAACTCAACCATATACTTTCCTTAGCTTTCTCTGCACTAAAGAAAATAATGCAAGCCTATCTAGTCTTTTCTTTTAGCTCAATTGCTCCATCTCGGGGAACATCCTGGTGAACCTCCTCTGCACCCCTTTTAGCGCTATCACATTCTTCCTGGAGTGAGGTGACCAGACCTGCACACAATACGCCACTATGGCCTGACTAATGCTCTGAATAATTTCAGCATTATGTCTTTGCTCTTATACTTTATGCCACAACTGATGAAAGCAAGTGTCCCATATGTCTTCTTAACTATCCTATTCTCAAATTCAGGGATCTGTGAATAATTAACACAAATCCCTCTGTTCCTCTAAGCTATCCAGTATCCTGCCATTTATTAAATACTCCCTCATCTTGTTGTTTCTTCCAAAGTGCATCACCTCACATTTATCAGGGTCAAATGCCATCTGCCACTACTCTGCCCATCTGACCAACCCTTCCTGTAACCTACAACCCTTTCCTTCGATAATAACCACCCAACCAATCTTGGTGTCATCTGCAAATTTCTTTAACATTCCTCCCACATTTTTATCTATATCATTTATGTACATAACAAGCAATAAGGGTCCCAGTACTGATCGTTGTGATACACCTCTGGACACTGGCCTCCAGTCACTCAAACAGCCTTCTACATCTATCCTTTGTTAGCTTTTACTAAGCTAGTTTCTGATCGGTCTCGCTAAGTTTCCCTCAATTCAATGCACTTTAACCTTTTCAATCAGTCTCCCCCATGGGACCTTGTCAAAAGCTTTGCCAAAATCCATATAAATGACATCAACTGAACCTCCCTCATCCTCACACTTGTTCACATTTTCAAAAAATTCTAACAAATTTAGTAGGCATGGCCTCCCTCTGACGAAACTGACCTCCCTCTGCTGAAGCCAATTTGATGATGTTAACCTAATATCATATCTACTGCCTTATCCCCACATTTCTTGAGTCTCTCGCTGTTAAAAAGTCTATCAAAAAGTATTGCTTTCCAATTGTGAAATCCCCTATATTATCTGCTGGAAGAAATTTTGCAATACTATGGCCTTAAATGCTAATCACAGAAGGATCTTCAAAAATGATTGGAGCTATTAATTAATGATACAGGAACCTCCACAAAATGCTGGTTTTACACTGAAGAAGTGATTTAACTGTTGTTACAATCTAGGTAAAGACTTTTTAAAAAATCTCAGGATGAAGCTATAATTTAAAATAACCTATACTCTAAAGCCCAAAATAAACATAAATTCAACATGAATTGAAAGGCAAATTTTGGACAATGTTAAACTATAAATTGTGCTATAAACTATAAACTACAAATGGCGCATAAAATTAAGACACATCTTAGAAACCGGCTCAGCTGTTTGATCAGAATATATGCCATTAATTTCAATCACAAGATCTACAAATCTCTGTGTTCTGTACAATGATTTTAAGCTCCTCTTCATCTAGGACTTGACTGACCATCAGCCAAAAGCTGTACACAACTGTCCTGGCATGATCTTCACTGGAAATGGCTGATGTCTGTAGAAGATCATCAACTCTGCTCATGACAGTCTGGATGATGTAGTTCGACAAGTGTTACATTCAAATACCAGGAAAACCTACAGTGCACTTGTTTATTCTCAGTTTCTGAATCTAGTTTCTGTCTTCTTTAGCCCGATCGCACTGCACCAGGAGACTCTTCATCAGCTATTGAGCTTGGTGGTTCCATATCCTTTTATATACATCACCCACGTATAGTCTTCCCAGAGGTTTTGGTTCCAATTTCAGTTTCAGTCATTGTTTTCATGGAAATTACAAGTTGCAAGTGTTTTTCTCAGTTTTACTTTCATTGTCCTTGTCACTTCCAAGTTAAGAGAGGTGAACTGATTGCTTTACTTGTGCCAATCCTCCACTGCTTCCAATGATGCTTGAATTTTAAAAGGGAGGTGACATTGCAATTATGTATACATTAGACTGTTGTAGCTCACTATTAGGAATATGTCAGACAAGTTGCTTTAGTTAACAGATAAAAAGCTAGTTTAATACAAAAAATAACATAGTCAAGGAAAGATGCAAAGATTATGAACAAAACATTTAAATTGTGCAAATATGTCCAACCACCCATTTTGAACTACGTCAGTTGCAGCTGCCTTTCAGCACAGGGAGGAAGAGAAACTCTGCAAAAAGTTATCTTAAAAGTGCTTTGACCAAGTAACAATTACATTTGGAGAAGTAAAACACTTATGCATGGAATAGCCTGATCCTATGCTGGTCAACACGTGAAGTCACTTTTCACACAAATTGCTACTCCTGAGGTTTCTTTTAGATCAATTCTGATTACTTGAATTATCTATTTCTGGAGACAATTGTGCACTTTCTGATTTCCCCTTTAACAACATTCTACCTCAATGTTGAGGCTGTCCAGTAGTTTCTTTTTTAATTCACGAGCTTTGGTTGAGGGGTTCCAAAGAAAGAAAGAATGCAAACACTATTACCCCGTGACAAGTTCCCTCTGACTGTTCAAAACAAATTTTTGCTATACCCTCAAACTGGGATTTATGACATCTATCTAAAATATTTTATAGGCTCAGCATCTCTATTCAAAAAGCTTGGTCTCAAAAATGCAACATGGTTACTGCTATTACGTGTATTGTAACCTTTGCGAAATGATGTTTCCGAAAGATTCAAGACGTGTTTCTTTCTAATTCATTCAAAGGATGATGGCATTGCTGGCTAGGCCAGCATTTACTTCCCATCCCTAATTAGCCAGAGGGCAGTTAAGAATCAACCACATTGCTGTGGGCCTGGAGCCACATGTAGGATGGCAGTTTCCTTCCCTAAAGGACATTAGTGAAGCAGATGAATTTTTCCCGACAATTGACAATGGATTCATAATTATGATTAGATTCTTAATTCCAGACATTTATTGAATTCAAATTCCACCATCTGCTATGGCGGGCTTTGAAGCTGGGTACCCCAGATCTCTGGATTAACAATCCAGTGATAATACCTCTAAGTCATTGTCTCCCCGTTTTGTGTTGAAGTGATGATATAATAAATTAATATTACAGATAACACTTTTAAAAATGCTTTACAATTAAAGTTCATCTTGAAAAATAGCTTTAAAACTATAGATTTCATCAAACTGACAATTAATAATTTATACAATGCTTACAATGATCTGGCTTCTATGGCACTATTTCAGAAAGACTATTAATAAACTCGGAAATATTATTTCATAGGAACAGGGATAGGCCATTCAACCCATCTTACTTACCCTGCCATTTAATTAGGTAGATCGCAATTATCTTACCAGACCATAGGGCAGCTCTCTCATCAGACAGACAGAGAAAACTGGTGATGGTTAAACCTGAAGGTCACCATGCCACTGGCAAACCAGTTGTCAATGATGGTTATTCATCTGGTTCAATGCTACTTTCCACTGTTGTGTTGCTTCAATATCCCAAGATATCATCAGTCTTCAGAAATTTATTCTTTCTCGTTTACTCATGGGATGTGGGCATCGCTGACTAGCCAGCATTTATTGCCCATCCCTATTTGCCTGTTCCTTGACAGGGTGGTGGTTAGCTGCCTTCTTGAACCGCTGCAATCCATGCGCTTGTAGGTTAACTCACAATGCCATTAGGGAGGGAATTCCAAGATTTTAACCTAGCAACAGTGAAGGAACAGCAATATATTTCAAATCAGGATGATGAGTGGCTTGGAAAGGAACTTGCTGATGGTGGCGTTCCCACATATCTGCTGCCCTTGTCCTTCTAGATGGGAGTGCTCATGAGTTTTGAAGGTGCTGTATAAGAATCTTTGATGAATTTCTGCAGTGCATCTTGTAGATAAAACACACTGCTGCTACTGAGCATGGTGGTAAAGGGAGTAGATGCTTGAGGATGTGGTGCCAATTAAGCAGGCTGCTTTGTACTGGATGATGTCAAACTTCTTGAGTGTTGTTGGAGCTGTACTCATCCAGGCAAGTGGGCAGTATTCCATCATACTCCTAACATAAGCCATATAGATGGTGGACAAGTTTTGGGAAGTCAGAAGGTGAGTTACTCACCACAGTATTCCTAGCCTCTGACCTAGTCTTGTAGCCACTGTGGTTATTTGGTGAGTCCAGTTGTACTTCTGGTCAATGGCAACCCCAGGTTGTTGACAGTGCAAGATCCAGTGATGATAACATCATTGAATGTCAAGGGGTGGTGTTTAGGTTGTCATTTGTTGGAGATGGTCTTTGCCTGACATTTGTGTAGCATGAATGTGACTTGCCACTTGTCAGCCCAGGTCTGGATATTGTCAGGATCTTGTTACATTTGAACATGGACTGTTTTAGCATCGTAGGAGTCACGAATAGTGCTGAATATTATGCGATCATCGGCACGTATCCACACTTCTGAGCTTATCATGGAGGGAAGGTCATTGGTGTAGCAGCTGAAAATGGGCCGAGCACACTACCCTGAGGAATTCCTGCAGAGATATCCTGGAATTGATATGAATGACCTCCAACAGCCACAACCATCTTCCTATATGCAGATCTGATTCAACCAGTGGAGAGTTTGCCCCCGATACACATTAATTACAATTTTGCTTGGGTTTCTTGATGCCACACTTGGTCGAATGCAGACTTGATGTCAAGGGCTGTCATTCTCACCTCACCTCTGGAATTCAGGTCTTTTGTCTTTGCTTGAATAAAGGATGTAGTGCAGTCAGGGGCTGAGTGAACCTGGTGACATCCAAACTGGGCATCACTGAGCAGCTTATTTCTGAGCAGGTGCTGTTTGATAGGACTGTTGATGACACCTTCCATCACTTTACTGATTTATCAGTTTTGTCTTGAACATGTTGAATGATGGATCTTTCATAGTCATCTGGGTTAGAGAATTCCAAATATTTACCCTCTTTGAATGAAGAAACTCCTTTCATCCCAGTCTTAAAAGGGCCAAACCCTTATTTTGAGACAAAAACAGAAGTTGCTGGAAAAGCTCAGCAGGTCTGACAGCATCTGTGAGGAAAAGTCAGAATCAACATTTTGGTTCCGGTGAACCTTCCTCAGAACTGAGCTGTGTTCTGAGGAATGGTTACAGGCCCTGAAACGTCAACTGTGATTTCTCTTCACAGGTGCTGCGAGACCTGCTGAGTTTTTCCAGCAACTTCTGTTTTCATTTACAGCATCCATAGTTCTTTTGTTTTTTTTATTCATTATTCCGAGATCATGGCTCCTGATACCAGGCTTAACAGCCATGTCATGGATTCAATCCTGCCTGAATTTGTGGTTCTGTAGTTGAATGGAGAAAGACAGAAATACACTGTAACCTGACCTATGGTTGACTGCTTATATTATAAAAGTTTGTTGCTATCGACATATCAGCCACGTTTATCTTGTTTAAAAATCTTGTTTTCAGTACTGTGCAGAAACGATGGCAGTCGGGGATTTTATTCCTATGAGACAGGCATAAACTGGCTCAGTGGGCAATTTTTATATCCCAAGTTACTTACTAAAACACTGAGACAACAAGGTGCAGAGCTGGATGAACACAGCAGGCCAAGCAGCATTATAGGAGCAGGAAGGCTGACGTTTCGGGCCTAGACCCTTCATCAGAAATGGGGGAGGGGAACGGGGTTCTGAAATAAATAGGGAGAGAGGGGGAGGCGGATAGAAGATGGATAGAGGAGAAGATAGGTGGAGAGGAAACAGACAGGTTGAAGAGGCGGGGATGGAGCCAGTAAAGGTGAGTGTAGGTGGGGAGTTAGGGAGGGGATAGGTCAGTCCAGGGAGGACGGACAGGTCAAGGGGGCGGGATGAGGTTAGCAGGTAGGAGATGGGGGTGCGGCTTGAGGTGGGAGGAGGGGATAGGTGGGAGGAAGAACAGGTTAGGGAGGCGGGGACGAGCTGGACTGGTTTTGGGATGCAGTAGGGGGAGGGGATATTTTGAAGCTTGTGAAATCCACATTGATACCATTGGGCTGCAGGGTTCCCAAGCGGAATATGAGTTGCTGTTCCTGCAACCTTCAGGTGGCATCGTTGTGGCACTGCAGGAGGCCTAGGATGGACATGTCGTCTGAGGAATGGGAAGGGGAGTTGAAATGGTTCGCGACTGGGAGGTGCAGTTGTTTATTGCGAACTGAACGTAGGTGTTCTGCAAAGTGGTCCCCAAGCCTCCGCTTGGTTTCCCTGATGTAGAGGAGGCCACAACGGGTACAGCGGATGCAGTATACCACATTGGCAGATGTGCAGGTGAACATCTGCTTGATGTGGAAAGTCTTCTTGGGGCCTGGGATGGGGGTGAGGGAGGAGGTATGGGGGCAGATGTAGCACTCCCTGCAGTTGCAGGGAAAAGTGCCGGGTGTGGTGGGGCTGGAGGGGAGTGTGGAGCGGACAAGGGAGTCACGGAGAGAGTGTTCCCTCCGGAAAGCAGATAAGGATGGGGAGGGAAAAATGTCTTTGGTGGTGGGGTCAGATTGCAGATGGCGGAAGTGTCGGAGGGTGATGCGTTGGATCCGGAGGTTGGTGGGGTGGTACGTGAGGACGAGGGGAATTATTTTTTGGTTGTTATTGTGGCGACGGGGTGTGAGGGATGAGTTGCAGGAAATGTGGGAGACACGGTGGAGGGCGTTCTCGACTACTGAGGGGGGAAAGTTGCGGTCCTTGAAAAACGAGGACATCTGAGATGTACGGGAGTGGAATGCCTCATCCTGGGAGCAGATGCGGCAGAGGCGAAGGAATTGAGAATAGGGGATGGCATTTTTGCAGGAAGGTAGGTGGGAGGAGGTGTATTCTAGGTAGATGTGGGAGTCGGTGGGCTTGAAATGGATATCGGTTTCTCGGTGGTCGCCCGAGATGTAGACAGAGAGGTCCAGGAAGGAGGGAGAGGTGGTAGAGATGGTCCAGGTGAACTTAACGTGGGGCCACAACGTGCTACGTTACATCGATGACTGTTCGAGCTCCTCGTGGGAGCACGAAGCGGCGCTGATACAGTCATCGATGTAACGGAGGAAGAGGTGGGGTTTAGGGCCAGTGTAGGTACGGAAGAGGGATTGTTCCACGTAACCTACAAAGAGGCAGGCATAGCTTGGGCCCATGTGGGTACCCATGGCCAACCCCTTTGTCTGTAGGAAGTGGGAGGAATTGAAAGAGAAATTGTTGAGTGTGAGGACGAGTTCGGCTAAGCGGATGAGGGTGTCAGTGGAGGCGGACTGGTCGGGCCTGTGGGACAGGAAGAAGCGGAGGGCCTTTAGGCCGTCTGTATGGGGAATGCAGATGTATAGGGACTGAATGTCCATGGTAAAGATGAAGTGTTGGGGACCCCGGAATTGGAAGTTCTGGAGGAGGTGGAGGGCGTGGGTGGTGTCACGGACGTAGGTAGGGAGTTCCTGGACCAAGGGGGAGAAAATGGAGTCCAGATAGTTGGAGATAAGTTCGGTGGGGTAGGAGCAGGTGGAGACAATGGGTCGACCAGGACATTCAGGTTTGTGGATTTTGGGAAGGAGATAGAAGCGGTGTGGGGTTGGGGAACAATGAGGTGGTGGCCATGGGTGGGAGGTCACCTGAGGTGATGAGGTTGTGGATGGTTTGGGAGATGATGGTTTGGTGCTCGGGGGTGGGGTCATGATCAAGGGGGCAGTAGGAGGAGGTGTCGGAGAGTTGGCGTCTGGCCTCGGCGATGTAGAGGTCAGTGCGCCATACTATAACTGCACTTCCCTTGTCCGCAGGTTTTATGGTGAGTTTGGGATTGGAGCGGAGGGAGCGGAGGGCTGCACGTTCTGCGGGGAGAGGATTCCATCATTTCCGACTTTAATGACATTTTCTCAAAGACAAGGCCAAAACTAACATTAGACATAAATCATGCATGCTGACCAGGGTCCAATGATATCACTGGGACCTAACAGTGATTCTACTTTGTGCAGGGCTGGATGAACACAGCAGGCCAAGCAGCATCATAGGAGCA
>NC_063332.1:89804918-89891439 GCF_021869965.1 Rhincodon typus | reverse complement strand
TGCTCCTATGATGCTGCTTGGCCTGCTGTGTTCATCCAGCCCTGCACCTTGTTGTCTCGGATTCTCCAGCATCTGCAGTTCCTACTATCAGTGATTCTACTTTGACCTGAGCAGGAAAGCCAATATGTATGGCCTACTGCCGTTCCTAAAAACTTAGGTTTACCCATTGCCTAGCAATGCCATACCTTGGAAAACACAGAAAGCTGCATGAAAATACAAGCCTGCATTGTTCAAGCGAAAATTTGATTTCATAATTTCATAAATTAGAGCCATAAGTTTTGTTAACATGCTGTTGCCACCTTCAGTAAATTCACAAAATCCTCAAAGTCCTTCACCATCTTCTAGAAAATGAACTTGTCAATCCAGCCAACCACCCTCTCTGAATTTCTCATAGTACTTGTGCAAATTTATTGAGTGATCATCTCTCGCCTATGGTTCTTTCTTGATCCATTACCTTAGAGAGGTCTCATGTCTTTTACAGCTGTGTCTCAACTTTCCAAACCATAAGTGCACAATATTGCACATTTTCATATTGAAAAATATCTGCCACATATGATCCAACAATACAATTTATTGATTTATTCTAAAATATTATCCTCCTTGCACATTTTTGAAGCATTAGCAACTTTAAGAATGTTCAATAAAGTGTTCTACTGGATTATTAAGAAAAATGAGAAGTGACAAAGGACCACAGTGAGCTATGTTCAGAATTCACTCATAATATCAGCTCCATTGCCATTTAAAGTAGCTCATTGCTAATTTGAATTTAACTATGATTTTTCCAATATATAAACTGTTCTGGAGTCGTATGAGATCTGAATTTTCCTAATATTGATCGACATGGTGTATTATCACATGCATATCAAAATCTAAAGTGTGAAAAGGCAATACAATCAACAAAGTCCACTTGATCCAGAGTCCTTTTGTGATTATTTCATGAGGAACCTTTCTCTAACACCACTTGTTGTTTTGACTATTCGGAACACTAATTTGTTATTTCCTGATCTTCCATGAAAACAAAGTCAAGCGGTGTTGTTAAGTGTCTTATTGCCCTTAATTCTGCTTCTTAACAGATAGCAAACTGTGATGCCAGCTGCTGTTCTTCTTCAGTGGGCAGATGTTCTTGTATCTCCAATCCAAGTATTTACCTAGTCACTGTGCCTACTGATTACTGGTGAACTCCCAATCTCTCGCTTCTATTCACAGCAATATGCTGCATATGCAGCATGCTATCTTAATGTTGACACATTTGTTGGTGCCATATATGAGACATTCACCATAGCAGCCCAGGTTTCCCAAGGATTTTTGAATCTAGCACTTATTCAAGCAATACTTTAGCCTAGTCATTGGCTGTAATGGCCTTCATATTCAAATACAAATTCTACAAATGCATCATGAGCCTTTCAACCTGAAGCAGCGCACAATATTCTATCCTTCTAACAGACGAACTGCCAATCTTAGTTTTGTACTTAACGTTTCATAAGCAATCTATGGATTTGGATGCATTTGGAAAATTGGCTGAGGTCAGTGCTAGTCCAATCTGGTAAATGATAATAGCATCACACCAATAAACTGCTGGTTTAAAATTAGTTATACTAGCATCTAGAAGTTCAGTTCACTGATGGTAAAAGGAACAAATAATATTAAAAGTGATGGACAAGGGCTTAATTCATATTATTCATCTGTGATTAATAAAATAATACAAAAATGTTTGTGATAATAAATACAGTATAGACGAATGCTGAAACTATCAAATAATCTCGATCCGTTCTGGACAAGAATTCTGGAGACCACAAACAAATTTTCCAAAATTTATTCCCAACCATGAGAATTTGAATGAAATATCCTTGAAGAATTTAAAATATTTTCTAATCAATCTTGTCAGAGATGTTATTACACAGCTTTGGAACAGGTGGGACTTGAACCTGTCCCTCTTAGTCTAGAGGTAGGGACACTACCACCATACCATGACAGCCCTGCTGCTTGAAGAATTTAAAACCTGAAGACTTAATATTTCACGTGTATGGTAGCTAATTTCAATGAAAGACGTGGTGCTTGGCAATCACTAAATGTATTATTTGAAGGATGCTAGTAAACGCACTTGTACTTTAGTGGTAGTGTCCCTACTTCTGAGCTGGGAGACGCGGGTTCAAGTGCAATTTGGTCCAGAGGTGTGCTACAGCATCTCTAAGCAGGTTGATTGGAAAATACTTTTAAAGGGTAGTTAAGCTTGCAATGACAAGACCTAACTTTCCAGGGTGAATTTAATTGGCAATTTATAGATAGTTGATGATTAATCACAGCAAGTTCCTTGAAATAGCACAGAAGCTGAGAGCAATTTGCCATTTCTTTTTAGGAAACTAATAGCAGAACAAGACACTCCAGACATTAGCTTTTTCATATTTACATTTGATTGCATATCTGTTAAGGTTGCTGAATAACTTGTTCATAAATAACGATGAGTATCGTTAGCCTTACCATTATTTTGACAGGAAATGTTTACCCCTTATTTCATAGCAAGTCTTATTTTTGATTTAAAGCAATCTACAAACTTTTAAGTTGCACACTTCTTAGTAACACAATTCAATATAACTACTTAACCAGAATTAATGCTCTGAAACAGACCATAAAGAGCATTTTCATCACTTAAATTTACCACCTCCAGAACATCGAGATAAAAATCTGTTGAAAGAAATGAGACCATGTGTCATCATCTTCTAATGCTTTTACATATGAACTACATTCATGTGCAGACTAGGAAGATTAGAGTTTAATGAAGCATGATTTGAAAAGTCATTGGTGAGGATTGTTAAGTAATGTTTGTCATGCATCACTTCTGTCTGTACTATTTTGGATTGATGTCTACAAAGATCAAAAGTCAATGTTTTGTCTCAACAAGTTTGTAATCATATTTTTAAACCTTCATTACAAAGTTTCAGTAACTAGTCATCTACGAACTCAAACTTGGCTGTCTTTTTTTCTGAATAAAAGTTTTGTATTGAAATTATTTTCTGACTGAAAATATTTATCACTTACTTTATTGAAACCTTCTGCTTTCTTTTTTGCTTTTGGTCCAACTGTACACTACTCATTCTATTCCTTGTCATGGATTGATGTCATAATTTATCCTATGTGAATCTACTGACTTGCTACTTCTGCAGGGAACATGACTTTTATGCATACTTTTCTGCTCATGTGACCCCTATCCATCTATCCAATTATGTTTTTGCTGTTAATAGAGCGTGTCCATCTTTTATCTTTTTTCTGATAACTGAACAGGCAAGTCACCATTTATGCGTGGTTTGAACGTCACAAGCAAATTTTTCAAGTGCTATTTTGGTTAAAGTTTAACCTTCATATCTATTGAATTATGCTGTCATTTTCATTACTTACAGGATATGTAACTGTGAATTATGCATAAAGTGGATATATTAACATTTTATGATAATAATTTGACATTTTTTTTTGTGAGGAGATTGTGAGCAGACAATGAGGATAATGAGACAAAATCTAATTCATTCTAGTTTCATTTACCAAGTGACAGAATTATTTTCTTTGAGGTATGCATCTTTTTGTTCAAGTTGAATAAATCAATGAAGTTTGTAAGCTTGAATGTCTTCAATGGATATATTGTTTTTCTGTTAATATTCTCCTCTCTTTTTAAGTAGTGTCCTAAATTTAAGTGTGCTATTATTTATTTTAAAATGTTGCAGCCACTGGACACATTGAGTATTTCCTGTGAAAATACCCTGGTTATTTGTAATCACTTTTAGAATGTGGGCATTGCTGGCAGGATCAGCATTTATTACCTGCCCCCTCAGTTGCCCTTGAGAAGGTGGGGTGATCAGTCTTCTTGAATCCACAACCCACGTGCTGGAGGTAGACCCAAAATGCCATTAAGAAAGGAGTTCTAGGATTTTCGCATGGGGAGACGATGGCCTCGTGATATTATTGCTAGAGTATTAATGTAGAGACCCGGGTAATGTCCTGGTTTGAATTTTGCCATAGTAGATGTTGGAATTTGAACTCAATTAAAAGAAAATTGGAATTAAAAGTAATGGTGACCATGAAACAATTGTTGGGAAAATCCCATCTGAATTACTGAGGTCCCTTGGGGAGGAAGTCTGCCATCTTTACCTGGTCTATCCTACATGTGACTTCAGACCCACAGCAATGTAGTTGACTCTTCATTAGGGATGGACAATAAATGATGGCCTAGCTAACAATGCTAACGAACAAATAAAAAAAGTGAAGGAATGGTGAAATGTTTTCAGGCCAGGATGGTGAATGGCCTGGAAAGGAACTCGCAGGTGGTAGCTTTCTCATGTAGATGCAATGCATGTACGTACTATCTACAAGATGCACTGCAGAAATTTGCCAAGCCACTTGTCAGATTACCAACTGAATTTTGCATAATCAAAAAAAATTCAAAACCACTCATCCTTCCCGAAAATGAGTTTCAGTTAGATTTTCTTCTAGCCTCTCGGGTTCTAAGAACAAAGAACAAAGAAAATTACAGCGCAGGAACAGGCCCTTCGGCCCTCCAAGCTTGCGCCGATCCAGATCCTCTATCTAAACCTGTCACCTATTTTCCAAGGATCTGTATCCCTTTGCTTCCTGCCCATTCATGTATCTGTCTAGATACATCTTAAATGACGCTATCATGCCCGCCTCTACCACCTCCGCTGGCAACGCATTCCAGGCACCCACCACCCTCTGCGTAAAGAACTTTCCACGCATATCTCCCTTAAACTTTTCCCCTCTCACCTTGAAATCATGACCCGTTGTAATTGAGTCCCCCACTCTGGGAAAAAGCTTCTTGCTATCCAGCCTGTCTATACCTCTCATGATTTTGTAGACCTCAATTAGGTCCCCCCTCAACCTCTGTCTTTCTAATGTAAATAATCCTAATCTACTCAACCTCTCTTCATAGCTAGCACCCTCCATACCAGGCAACATCCTGGTGAACCTCCTCTGTACCCTCTCCAAAGCATTGACATCCTTTTGGGAATGTGACGACCAGAACTATACACCGTATTCCAAATGTTGTCGAAACAAAGTCCTGTACAACTGCAACATGACCTGCCAACTCTTATACTCAATACCCCGTCCGATGAATGAAAGCATGCCGTATGCCTTCTTGACCACTCTATCGACCTGCGTTGCCACCTTCAGGGTACAATGGACCTGAACACCCAGATCTGTCTGTGTATCAATTTTCCCCAGGGCTTTTCCATTTACCGTATAGTTCGCTCTTGAATTGGATCTTCCAAAATGCATCACCTCGCATTTACCTGCATTGAACTCCAGCTGCCATTTCTCCACCCAGCTCTCCAATCTATCTATATTCTGCTGCATTCTCCGACAGTCCCCTTCACTATCTGCTACTTCACCAATCTTAGTTGCTAATCAGACCATCTATACCTTCCTCCCGATCATTCATGTATATCACAAACAACAGTGGTCCCAACTGCTCGAGTCCTCCATAGTGCCCTCCTTCAGCACAGCTGTGATATCCTCTTTGACCAGTAATGCAACTCCTCCACCCCTTTTACATCCCTCTCTATCCCACCTGAAGCATCTATAACCTGGTATATTTAGTTGCCAATCTTGTCCTTCCCTCAACCAAGTCTCAGTAATAGCAATAACATCATACTCCCAGGTACTAATCCAAGCCATAAGTTCATCTGCCTTACCTACTACACTTCTCGCATTAAAACAAATGCACCTCAGACCACCTGTCCCTTTGCGTTCATCATCTGCTCTCCGCCTACTCTTCCCCTTAGTCACACTGACTTCATTATCTAGTTCCTTACAGGTTTTAGTTACTACCTCCTTACTGTCCACTAACCTCCTCATTTGGTTCCCATCCCCACATTAGTTTAAACCCTCCCCAACAGCGTTAGCAAAAGCCGCCCCTCGGACATTAGTTCCAGTCCTGCCCAGATGTAGACCGTCCGATTTGTAATAGTCCCACCTCCCCCAGAACCGGTCCCAATGTCCCAAAAATCTGAACCCCTCCCTGCTGCACCATCTCTCAAGCCACTCATTTAACCTGCCTATTCTTTCATTTCTACTCTGACTAGAACGTGGCACTAGTAGCAATCCTGAGATTACTACCTCTGAGGTCCTACTTTTTAACTTGGCTCCTAACTCCCTAAATTCTGTTTGTAGGACCTCATCCCGTTTTTTACCTATATCATTGGTGCCTATATGCACCACGACAGCTGGCTGTTCACCTTCCCCCTTCAGAGACATCCTTGACCCTTGCACCTGGGAGGCAACATAACATTCGGGAGTCTCGTTTTCGACCACAGAACTGCCTATCTACTCCCCTATCTACTCCTTCTGTGAGGTATTGACTTACCATGCTATTTTGGAAGCTGTCCTAGTTAATGTCCTGATCCCCATCAACATGCTTATCGTCAGGAGTTTGCTCTTTGTCCGCCATTTCATCTGCATCCAGGACATAATCACTTTGATGGGCCTCCCAACAACTAATGGGAGATAGAAGTACAGATATGTGGATAGATTTTGGAAAAAATGCAAAAACGACAGGCCAGTGAGCTTGACATTAGTGCAAGGGAAATTATTGAAGAAGTTTCTTAGGGACAGAATTCACTGACATTTGGAAAAATATGAACTTAGCAATAGGCAACATGGCTTTGTGTGGGGAAGGTCGTGTCTCACAAACTTGATTTGAGTTTTATGAGGAAGTGACAAAGATGATTGATGGGGGCAGGGCCGTAGATGTTGTCTACATGGACTTTAGCAAGGTCTTTGACAAGGTCCCTCATGGCAGGCTGATAAAGAAGGTGAAATCACATGTGTTCTATGGTGAGCTGATAAGATGGATACAGAACTGACTTGGTCAAAAAAGACAGAATAGCAGTGGAAGGATGTCTTTCTTACTGGAGACCTGAGACCAGTGGTGTTCTGCAGGGATCAATGCTGGGACGGCTTTTGTTTGTAATATACATAAATGATTTGGAGGAGAATGTAGGTAGCCTGATAAGTAAGTTTGCAGATAACATGAAGATTGGGAGAGTTGCAGATAGTGAGGAGGATTGCCAGAGGATACAGCAAGATATAGATAGACTGGAGATTTGGACAGAGAAATGACGGATGGAATTTAATCTGGACAACTGTGAGATGACACATTTTGGAAGGTCTAATGCAGGAGGGGAGTTTATAGTAAATGGTAGAACCCTTAGAAGCATTCACATACAGGAAGGTCTAAGAGTATAGGTTCACAGTTCCCTGAAAGTGGCAACACAAGTGGATAAAAACAGAAGTTGCTGGAAAAGCTCAGCAGGTTTGGCAGCATCTGTGATGAAAAAAAATCAGAGTTAACGTTTTGGGTCCGGTGACCCTTCCTTAGAACAAGTAGATAAAGTGGTCAAGAAGGTGTGTGGTATGCTTGCCTTTGTTGGTCAAGACGCAGAATATAAAAAAAATGGCATTTCCTGTTGCAGCTGTATCGAACTTTATTGAGGACACATTTGGAATATTGTGTACAATTCTGGTCACCTCACTGCCAGAAGGATGTGGAGGCTTTTAAGAGGGCACAGAAACAGTTAACCAGGATTTTTTCTGATTTTGAGAATATGAGCTATGAGGAGAGATTGGACAAACTTGATTTGTTTTCACTTAAACATCAGAGGATGACAGGTGCCCTGATAGAAGTTATAGAATTATGAGAGGCATGGATAGAAAGTCAATTACTAAAGGAGATAAGTTTAAGGTAAAATGGGGAAAGTTTAAATCAGATGTAACAGGCGAGTTTTTATTTACACAGAGTGTGGTAAGTGCCTGAAATGCACTGCCGGAAGAGGTGGTAGAAGCATGGAGATTGAATGAGAATGGTGGTTTGCTGCTTGGACTTGTGTGGTGGAAGGGTCCAGGAGGATAGTGGCCAAGGGAAAAACAGGGATATTGTTGTAAACCTTGATGGTAACCAGGACAAGCAATCAGTGAGCTGCAGCCATCAAGTACCCACTCTTACTTACATGTTAGGAATTTGTGCTGTCCAGTTTCTCATAGAAGGAAAGGATAATTTGTAATAGTATGTAAATACAATCAGTTGAGTTATGAATGAAATGCAAACATGCAGAAATAAGGTCATCTCTGCTCAATAACAACATTTAACCTTGCATTTAAAGTTTGTTCTAATTTAAATATTGTCCTAGAAAATATTTTGTTGACACATCTTAAGGTGATAGTTGGTTCCATTTGGTCAATACAATTAAAAATAAGATTACCACGTCAAAACTCACCACAGTGCTGAATCATCACCTGTGAGTAACTCAATTTTAAATAAATCAAACTATTTTCAAAGAAAATATGCAGACCACTTCTTAGTGAAATTGAGGTACAATCCTCAGCTTGCTAGAAAATTACATTTTAAATAAACATCGAAAATTTTCCTATTGGTATTCCTGGGCCCAAAAGTTCCAACTCCATTTTGTTTTTGGGAGTACTTTCTGGCCTACAGCTGAGGGGCCACCTCCAAGTTACTGATAGCCTTTAGACTTAGCAAGGAACCAGGGAATGCTGGAAACACATTCTAGTGCCCGGAAATGGACTCCAAGGACTAATAATTGGCCTAACTGGCTGGCTGCCTCTGAAGAATGGGTTATCAATTTCAATGGCAGCTCATGCCTGGAAACTCACCTGGAAGTGGGACAACCTTGGGCCTCTATACCAATACAGTGTTCTGCTTATTTCCTGTGCCATTACATCACCATCTCAAACCTAATTTCCCATAGCCAGGAAAATTCTGACCATTTATCACAGAATCATTGAATATTCACAGTGTAAAACAAAGCCGTTTCGCTCATGACATCAGCACTGGCTCTCCAAATGACCAACTCACCAACATAAGTCCCAACTTTCGTCCATAACTCCACATATTCTTCCTTCTCAGATAACTGGCTCCTTTTTTGAAAGCCTCAATTGATTCTGTCACTTGGCATTGCATTCTAAATCTGAAAACTCAAGAGTATTTTTTAAGCTTTTTTGTTTTTCACTCATATCATCATTTTGTCTAATTTACTCATTACTTCAAACCTATGTCCTCTTCTTTTGTTCATTTAATGAGTGGCGACTGTTTCTTCTTACCCATTCTATCCAAAATGTCACAAGTTTGAATATCTTTATCAAATATCTTCAGACAGTGGAGGAGATAAGAAATATATTATTTGTGGTTTAAATATAAATTAAGAAAAAAAGTTTATTAAAAATAAGATAAGCTGTAGTACAGATAATGTAAATATTTGCACGATTTTACAGGACTTTCCATTCACATCATCTGCTTGGATGAAAAATAATAAATAAGTTGTAAGTAATACTAGTATTAAATCTGGACGAGCACTGGTAACATGACTTATTTGTGAGCTTGTATTGGATCCATGGAGAACTGACTCCAATCCCAGAAATATCCTGTGATGCACTTTTGAAGCTTTTCCTGAAATAAAAGATTGCTGGAGTACATTTTTTAAAAAAAATCAAATGAGGTTGCAATCATATAGAAAATTAAAGACAGTTCTTAGCCTAACTTTTGGTATGTCATCTGCACCCGTTTAATGGGTAGTTGAGTATTTGTGATTGAATTGGATAACCTGAATTGATTTAAATAATCAGTTATACCACCCATTTCACAATCAGATGATAACTTATCATTTATATGACATTTTCTGACAAGAATGTCCTATTCGAGGGAACATAACAGGTATAGATCAGCAGTTCCAGGATCTCTTGTTGTACGTTGGTAGCAACACTACCTCTGAGTTAGGTGGCCTGCATTTATGACTTGCCTACTCCAGAGGTCTTGTCATAACCTACCTGAACAGTTGGAGTAAAAATATCTCGATCAGCAATCCTGCATCTGTAATTTTGAGTTGTAGATTCACTGTTAAAGTAACCAGAATTAAAAGTGGCTGTTATTTTTGTATACATAGATGTGAAGACGTAAGGTCAAAGTTATGTTTGCAATTTGAACTAAGGGCTGGATTTTGGGGATGGAGTGGGGATCTTATTTTTGGATCCATATCCAAGATGGCGGGGAGTAGAAGTCCTGAGCCACAGCTCATCTGCTCTGTCCATTTCTTTTCTCTTTTCCTCTCTTTTTCTGTGTTTCTTTTTTCCTTTTTGTTTTATCTCCTGTCCTTGTGTGACATTGACAATGTCCAGGGTGAAAGCCAGCATGGACTCCCAGCCTCAGTATGGATTCGAACTCCTGGCCTCAGCGTGGAAGGACTGTTATTCTGAAATCTTATTTCTCTAATTTACTAAATTACTGCTGGACTTCTTATTTCTATATTTTTCTATTTTTTTTTCCCTAAGAATTTGTACTTAAGATTCTGTACCTAGGTACCTTGGTACCAAAATGGCGCTGTAAGTAGCAACTTGTAAACTTTTCACTGTACTTATGTGAGTACATGCGACAATAAAGCTAATTCTAAATCTAATACTACTGGGCACCCCCATTCCCTTCATCAACGTGAACAATCTTGAAGGTATTATAGATATTAAATTCTATCTGCCATGTTCTTGCCTACTCATTCAGCATGTGTAATTCCCCCTGAACCCTCTTTGCATCTTCTTCGCAACTCGCATTCCCATAAAAGTTTTTATCATCTGCAAACTTGGTAATATTACAATTGGTCCCCACATCCAATTAATTGATTTGGATAGTGAACAGATGAGTCCAATGAAGTTCCTGGCTGAATTCCTGTCCCCCCATGCTAATCAGCTTGAGCTCAACCATTGCTGGTCATCCTCAGTTAGGTAGCACAATACAGTGGATTGAAAAGGTTCTTTGTTCTGCGATGGTGGTGTCCTTACCTCTGAGACAGAAAGTTTGTGTTCAAATCCTAACTCAGGATATAATGGTCACAGAGATGTGTCATAATATGTCCAAATAGGTTGATTAAAAATAAAACCAATAGAGTGGAGTACAAACCTTGCATTTTCTGAAGGTATGTCGGTATTTAGCCAGTGGAAGAACTGAGGATGTTCTTTTAACAATACTTCTTTTTAAACTGCAATTACGTGGTTAAAAAAAAGTTTCAAAACATCTTTGAAATGTCAAAGTGTAATGGAAAGAAAAGTTTCTGGACTTTTTATTCCTCCAGTCTAACATTTAATGAATAAATATACAAACGTTCTCTAATATCCTTGTTAAAAGTTCAAGTCAACCTACGTCTACTGAATATATTAAACCTGTACCTGTGTCAATAAAACTATGTTAGTAACACCGTTTACGTAGTGGTGACCGGTGCTATCTAACGTAATCCCAATGCATACATCTGTGCTACTAATATTACAATGAATTACCAAAAAGGTCAAGAATGTTTTACTTGAGTGAGATGAATCTTTAAGGATATTTTTTTTCTCTCTGAGGAGTCCAGTTGTATGATAAACTACCTTGAACCAATTTAGAATCGTACAGGGCAGACATGGGCAATTTGGTTAACTTTGTGCAGTCTGCTGTTTAACGTGCTTATAGTATCCAGCCTGTGCTAATAACACTGTTGATTAGCTAAAGGTGCATTGAGAAGTGTGTAAGGTCAGAAGTTTTTAAAAATTCTTTCATGAGATGTAGGTATCATTATCTCCCATCCCTAACTGGTCTTGAACAGAGTGACTTGCTAGGCCATTTTGGAGAAGAGGGGTCAATTTCAGCTATCAGCCAGGTAAGGATGGCAGATTTTCTTCTGTAGAGGACATTCATGAACCAAATGGGTTTTTACAACAAGCAATGATCATTCCACAGCATTCAATTCCAAATTTAGTAATTGTATCTGAAGGTCACCACCTGTCATGGTCAGACTTGAACCACAGAACCTGAGAATTTATTACCGAGAATTAGCCTGGGGTTCTTGATTGCTCATCTAACGACAATACTACTATCCATCCATTAGCGGTTAGCCCCAATTAAAGCTAACCTTCACCCTTTAATGGAAATGTGCATTGCATTGAATTGAATTAGCTTTATTGTCACATGTACTCAAATGACTACAGTGAAACATGTACAAGTCACCACTGACAGTGTTATCTTGTGACTGGAATTTGTGCTGGGAGTACTTTATGAGCTGAATCTGACCTGAAAGTAAAGAAGATTGACACATATAGGGGAGCTTGAACTCCTACATTTTCAGATGCTTCACTGGAGTCTTTGTCAAGGAGATACAATGAAGGCAAGGACACACTGCAGACGCATTTTCGGAAGACAGTGCAACTACATAGATGGGGTGATCAATGCTCACATGTCAGGAGTCAGTTTCTGAGGGCCTGGATACAATGACATAAAAGCTCAATTACCTCATAGGAGTGGTCAAGATCAGTGAAAATAACCTCAATGATATAACTCACCAACTGTACTACTATCATCAGACACTGCTCAATTGAGTACACACCCATCAATCATCCACCAACAAACTACCAATTCAGAGCTAGCATTCATTTGCTCCACCACACCTTTAAACAATTAGCACTACTACAAGGCTCAGGACCTCATTTCACGACATCCATAGACTGGCAACTTTTTAACCATGCCATCCACATCAGCCAATCAACTTGCACAAACTTAGAGGGAGGCAAGCTAGCTTTAATGTCCCTATGGAGGAGATGGTATGTCAGTTATCAGAAAGTTCATTAGTGAGAATGTGGTCTGCACAGATTCTGAAGCCATTAAATATGACAGTGTCCTCAGAAGCAATCTTTGTTTTTGCTTCCCACCCCCTTTCATACTTTCTCTCTTGGTGAATAAGCTGCATATAATTTAAGAAGGCACTTCTGACGTTTCCTTCTTTCAGCACTACCGCATTAGATTTGTGTCTTTCTTCTTTCAGATATCCAATAATTACAGTCTGTGCAGACAGTGCAAGTCAGGTAAGAAAAGAGTGATAATGAGACATAGCACCATCACTTTATTTCAGACCCTCATCCACCAGTTTCAGTACTGACATTGCAAGTAATTTAGAGGACAGTACAGAGGTGCGATCTGCACCTGGTGAGACATCATGAGACATGAGTCAGTGGCTTGTAGCCAGAATCAAAGGCAATGTTAGTGTAGGTATCACAGACACTGGAAATGAGGTCATTCATGAGTTCTGCAGTAGTAGGCTCAAAGGATCATTTTGATGGGGCAACAACAAAGTAAGATTGATGCCTATGCAATTCAAAATGCTTGATCCACTGGGAAGCCTGTCAGAAAGGCTGCAGTCACTGTCAAAAGGATTGAGGAGTTTAGATTCAACTTGGAACTGGTCCACTTTGGACTCCAAATGTTACCCACAGCTAGAGATCATACAGATATCTCATTGTCATCAATGAAGTGATGTATTCAATTTGCTGAGAGCAATTTTCCTCTTTTCATCATAGCAAAAGACAAATAATAACAATTGTTGTAAATACAATGAGCATGAAAACTGAATAAAATACAATGACATCTTCATTGTATTATGCAGTAAGACAAATTTCCCATTGACAAGATCCATGAACAAATCCTTAATGTGCAAATTTGTTGCCCAGAGTTAATGTATAAAAATAGTGATGAAGCATGAGGATAGTTAATGATCATATATGGATTGTGTTAATCACTTCTTCTACTGTCAATGCGGTTATGCAAGATCAACTGTATTGCTGTATATACATTGTAGCATGACAACATTCCAAACTTACTGCAATTACATACCTTCAGTTCAATTACCGAGTTTAAAAAAAACCTATTCTAAGTTCATGTCTAGCAAACTTTGAACTTTTTTCTAACAAGGCACTTCTAAGAATGCGCATGTTGCCAGATAATTTCTAGTCTTGGTTGCTTTAACTCCTTCTGGAAAAACACATGACTGTTGTTTTTACACCTGGTTTTTATGGCTGCACTGTGTGGATGATGTTTTATTGGCTTGGAGGTGGTTGGATTTTTCAACTGGGAAATAGGTTGCTCAGCTCAGCTCATTTATCCTGTTTCTGAAACACCTTTGGTGTGAAATCTAATTGTCCTTGTAAAGAGTGACTGAAAGACTTCTCAATGCTGAGTTTCCTGAACAAACAACAATTGCCAAGATTCCAGAAATATCTCTGACAACTCACAGGAGACTTGAATCTTTGCTGACACATGTCTGCATAAACCAGAATATCGGAGTGTTCTTTGTCACTGCTTTCTGTCCACAGAGGCTGCTGGACTTACTGAGTTTTTCCAGCAATATCCATTTTTGTTTCAAACCTTACCTTTATGCTGTCAAGAACTTAATTGCCAAAAGTGTGTTTTTTGCAAAATGTACCCCTGCATTGTGTTTATGCATTTGTTTATTTGTGCATATGTTTTGGGTTATTTAGAGGTGTACGTATTTATATTTTCATATTACAAACTAAGTGTCTTAGCCAGTTTTGCATCTTTATTGGATTAGTTTTATTTTATAATAAATTAATAATTTGTTTATTGTTAAAGTAGCCTAAGACTTTTTTATTTTAAGTCTAATACCGCAAAAGCATTTGATCGCCATTATAGGCAACTGGATAAAACTATTAACTTTATGTTTTCACCCATAGAGTAATGGATAACAGAAAGACAGCTCACTCCTCAGGCATAACAATATAACAGTTTTTATCATTCAAATTTATTGAAGCGTTCTAAATAATTTGCATCTTTTTCACATGTTAGAAATAATCAAGATAAACATATTGTGTCCAAAATTTACCCATTGCTTGACCTGACCTGACAGAAAGTGAATCCCCAATTTATCTCATTTTCTAAGCTAATTCCTGAGTTCCTGCAAATTGTTTCCCTTTTCGATCCTGCTTACTGTCTTATCACTGCGATAAATGTATCCTGGAGTATTGGAGAGGAGAAAAAGGCTCACCCAGGGTAGCAAATAGCCTTGTGGTAGTCTTGACATCTCTGAGATGGTTGTCCATGATATCAACAAGCATAGCCAGTTGAGAATCAAATGTTTGAAAATGGGTTGCTTTGCAATCCATTTTAAGACACAGGACTCACATTCCGTCCTGCATGAAGACAGATGTGTTTTGAGCTTCGGATGATTAAAGCCTCAAGTAATTGTTTTAAACATGCCTGGTGCTCTTTGGTCTATTATATAGTCTGTGCTGAATTAACACTTTTCAACTTGGCAAATTGTAGAAATCTGGAAGGTTTTTGTAGAATTGGAATATTGAGGATAAGGGGTTCAAATATGAAACGGGAAAATTATTACCATACACTCTGATGGAAAAACCTTGAAGCTGAGAGGGAATGGAGCTAATAGGAGAATTGTGACAGATGGATCAGAGATTGCAGTGGGCACCTTTGTCCACAATAAATTTGGAGACAGGGGGCATTAAAAAAGTTAAGGACAATGCAGATTGGGATTTCCCCTTACTTCCAGCCTCTAGTGAGATTAAGGCTGTGGTAATGTGGATTGTGGATAGCCTTTGCTTGTGGAAAATGGACCCATCTGAGGACACCATCCAGCCACTGTTAATATTCAGCAGTGGGTAACCCAGTAGCCAACGCCAAGCCATAAAGCTGCTCGGAGGGTGAGATTTGGAGGGATGGGTAGTTCTCATTCAAGATTTCCTAACAATCGAGTGTCAAAGAAATGAGTGGATCAGCAAAAGCCGCCCTGCCCTTTTTGTCATGACACCCTCCCCAAATATCCTTCTCCACCCCAACCCCACTACCCTATCTGACTTTCCCTCATCAGTCACCCAAGCCTCTCAGTCAACCTGACTGAATTAGCATCATATACGATCCCAACTATTCATGTTGCCTGCAGTGGAGAGCCACAGGCTTCTATGTTTGGTCAGCACCTTTCAGTGGCAAAATTTCAACCTTCAGAAGAGATTTACCAGGATGTTGCTGGGCATGGGAAGGTTTGAGTTATAAAGAAAAGCTGGATAGGCTGGGACTTTTTTCACTGGAGTGTAGGAGTTTGAGAGACAACCTGATAGAAGTTTATAAAATCATGAGAGATATAGATAGAGTTAATGGTGGTCGTCTTTTTCACTAGGATGGGGGATTTCAAGACCATCTGGCACATTTTTAAGGTGAGAGGAGAGAGATTTTATAAAGACATGAGAGGCAAAACTTTTTTTACACAGAGGGTGGTTCGCATGTAGAATGAACTTCCTGAGGAAGTGGCGAATGTGGGTACAATGACAATGTTTAAAAGGCATTGGATAGATACATGAAACGTTTGGAGGGATATGGGCCAGGAGCAGCAAATGGGACTGGTTTAGTTTGGGATTATGATCGGCATGGATTGGTCGGACTGAAGGGTCTGTTTCCTGATGTATGACTCTATGCCTCTATGAAAACGCAACATGTTTTAATTGCTTAATGTATTACTGTACTTATAGTAGATTATTTTGACTATATTTCTGACAAAAGCTGTTTTGGGGTAATTCTTGTACTCTGTGTCAGCACAAAAATCAATACAGAATTCCAAAGATAAAACCCAAGCATACCTTCTATTAGAGAGGACACTGCCTATCCTAACATATGTTTAGCAGGAGCTACCTTCAAAAAGTAGCAAGTAGGTGCTGCTATCTCTCATAATAGTAACATTGTATCAAATTAATTAAAGTCCTTCAACTGCTAGAGCCCTAAGACATTTGGATTTGGGCAAATTTAGATTTTAAAATGATTCCCTTGACGATGTAAGAGAATTGCAACTGGAGGCAAATTCCTGTGAGATAGCAGCTTCACTGAGATTAAAGAGATTCCAGCTTTTAAAAGCTTCAGAGAAATATTCCCAGCATTCATTTCTGAATCACTCAGGGAGCAGTTTGCAGGGATAGCAGATTTAGGAAACAAATAGCTGACACAAGACATAAGCCTGTGTAAGAAAGAGCTACAGTTTGAGTCTGAAAGATTATTGAAACATTTTGTCGAATTTTATTTTGTCAGTAGATGTGAAATAGTTGGGGGCTGGGAAAAAAATGTCAGGCACGAATTTTATACTGTTTTGAAATTCTCTTTTGTTATGAACCTTGTTGCCTTGTTTCCCTGGCTAGAGGTGCCCCTCTTGTTTACCCCTTCCTGTATATCAGCTTTCAGACGCGTATTCTGAAAGGCCTTCTCCATTTTTCTCATTATCAACACTATCAGCTGTCAGAAGTAACACTTTTAAGGTATTCCAAGATTATGTAAGTGCACAGGGTGTAATGTTTCTGAAGCCTTTAGCCAGCTGCACATAATATTGAGTTTGAAGATTATTAACTAGGCACAGAATATGAGGCTTCAAAATGACTATGCTCGATACTATAGGAGTTTTCAAATCCTCTAGAACTGATATTTCTTCTTACCCTTTGTCAGTAACCCAACTCAGATCAGAAGCCATATCAATGTGGATATTCCTGGCATTAATCTATCATTGTGACACATGGTCTGAGCCATTGAGAATAATATATTAGATAGTTGCATGTCAGATGTGCCATGACAGCTTCCTGAGTAATAAGCATTAAGATTTGTCTGTTGTGAGATGATGGTAACCTACTGCCCACTCATGGTTGACGCGCCTTCATTAATTGCGTTTCCTACCCTGGTTTAGAATGGGCATGGCACTCAGTTAAATTTTTCAGAGCCATGACCAGAAAACTGCTTCACAGTATTCAACCAGTGTCTGCTGTTTGCCTGAATTATGCAGATGATAAGTCAAATTTGGAGGTAGTATGAACTGCAGATGCTGGAGAATCTGAGATAACAAGGTGTAGAGCTGGATGAACACAGCAGGCCAAGCATCATCAGAGGAGCAGGAAGGCTGAATTAGCTTTGGTTGATGCTTCCTGACATGCATTCCAGGCCATTGCCTACTCCCCAATAAGAACAAGTACAAAATCAATACCGAGATTTTACTTTTAAGGGTACACTTATGCAATGTCAACCTTAAGCCTCACCTTTGTCAATCTTGTCTGTTATTATGCATCGTATGACTAGAATATGTGACAATTGCATGCATGAAAACTTTCAAAGATTTGAGTTTACTAAGACGTAAAATTATAGGGTATACCTGCTGGAATTTGGAATGATGATGCTGAATATATGACGTGAGACCTCTGTGGCCATTTGAGGTCAAATGAATGTCTTATACAAGTTCAACAATACCTTCTTGCTCCTATTCGCTATGCTCCTATTTATAAAACCTACAATTCTGTATGTGTTATGAAATGCTCACTCCAATATTCTGTCACCTTCAATTATCTGTGCACACATATATTCAGGTCCTCTGTTTCTGCACCCTTTTTTATCACCCCTTTATTCTCCCTCTTATTTTATAATGTCCATGTTCTTTCAACCAAAATGCATCATCTCATACTTCTCTGGATTGAACATTATATGTCACCTACTTATTCACTCCACCAACTTGCCGATGTCCTTTTGAAGTTCTGAGTTTCACTTTGGCACCATTGTATTTCTGCTCTGGTGGAGCCAGGGTCAATTGATGAGATATTAGATGATTATTAGGATAAAAGTGCAATGAAAGGATATGGGGAAATGGAGGGAGATTAGCAGTTATTAATAGAACCAGAGCAGGCATGATGGGCCAAATGGCCTTCTTATGCACAGTAATAATTCAATGATTCTGTAATTCGGTTCTACACTGTCCTCCTCGTGTTTCATGTCATCTGCAAGCCTTAAAATTGTCCCCTAGAAACAAATCAAGATCATTCAGTGAAAACAAGCAACCCCTTGGGATCTTTACTTCTGTAAGGGTTGCCCATAGCTGAGAGACACAAAATGGCTGAAGGTGCTCGAACAGAATTAAAAGCCTAATGTAATTTTCAAGTAAGATCATGAGTTGACATAATGGTATCTTTGAACAGGGGTTATTCCAAGGTGAAAGGGGGCCCTGCTCAAACAACAACCAGAGACTGTTTGATGTGAAATGTCCAAGGACAAAGAGTTTGAAGGTTTGCAACAAACATTGAAGGAGAAGGTAAACTCGTGCAACAACAAACACAGATGAACTGATGGGATTATGGCTCATAAAAATCTGAAGAATCAAACAAGTTTGTTAAACTACGACAAGTGATTGATTCCAGTCTCATTAATTAAAGGATGACGTCCCGTTAGGTGAACAGAGCTAGTTAGGACAAGGGGTGTAAATGTCATTCCAGAAGACAGCCAAATGGCACAGCCTAGCTCATCATGCATCTGTAGAAACAGCAGATAAAGATATTTTGCAGTAATTAGTTGCTTCTTTGAAGTTATTTACAATACTTAGAAATTGGTTCTAGTTAAATCGTCTTCAGATAATTGCAGAGATAGATTTCAATGTAATTATAGATACACATACATAACCAAAATGCAATGATCACTAAAAAGCAACAGGGGAAAAGATTCAAACATCAATGCAAAAGTTAATTAGTCTTGGGAAACTTTTCCTTATTACTAAAGAAATACCTGTTGTATCACGTAAGAAACAAATTGCTCGCAACTCAGTAGCTTAAAAAGTGCCAACAGCAGAGAAAGCTATAAAACTTTACATATAACTAACTTTATAATAGAAATTAATGTTATGAATCTCATAGCAGTTAATTAGAACCAACTGACTTCCGTTATGAGGAAGGGTCACCGGACCTGAAACATTAACTCTGTTTTTTCCTTCACAGATGCTGCCAGACCTGCTGAGCTTTTCCAGCAACTTTGTTTTTGTTCCAACTGACTTTTGTTTTTTTTATATAATTAGGACAGTGGGAAAATGTAAAAGGAGTAACAGAATTTGCTAAAGATAACAAATGAATACAATGAACAACAGAATTCAAACAATCCTTGGAGATAAGCAAGGCTGGGACAAGTCTGAAGGAGTACAGACAATAACTTTGGAATATAAATTAATAGGATGCATAGAAAGATCCCAAGGCCTGGCAATTACAACGTCTGTTAAACACCATGAGATCATGGGAACCTCGGGCTGTCCATAGGAGTGTTCATCATTGATTATGTGTTTCACAGGATTGGATGTATAGAATAAGGGGGAGGGCACAGTGGCCACATTGTATGTGATTAATGTAACGCAAAATGTATAAAATTATAGTATCTCACTGTGAAAGTCAGAGTATCATTGACCTCTCTTCTGATCTGAGCTGAAGATTAAGGGGATAACTAAGTCTTCACGTTGAGGCCAGATGCGGTGGAAGGGGGAAATCTTTGTTTTTGGCCCTCTCCCTGCATCATCCCTGCTTGAACAAAGACTGCCACGTGCCTGAAATCTGCCTCCCTCCAGAATCTTTGTTCTCGGTTGGAGGTTTTGCTCCTACAACTTCAAACCTCCCTCCTGTCCTCAAAATATTAATTGACATTACTCTCCATTTCCTATCACTCAGCTAATTTTGTATCCACATTCTTACTGACACTTATGGTCCAGGACCAATAATTTTTTTTTCACAATTCTGCTCTGTGGTAGTAGGTATCCACACGGACTGTACACACACTACATCTTCAGAATTATCCTCATCAAGGCCTTTTGTTACCATTTTAAAAAAACTCCAGGAAGTTATTTAAATATAATTTCCATCTTAATGCATGGTGATTCTGCCTAGTCCAAGAATAATTTCCGTATCCAATTGTTTCAAAAAATCTCAACCTGGTTATGAAAGCTGCAATAGAGTTAAGTACTCAAGGAAGATTGGGATGCAGCCTTAATGTTGAAACATATCTTTTATTTGTTAGGCTAAAAATTAATTCTGAGGCTTTGTAAATGTGCAGATAAATTATAATACAAAAATATCTAATCCCACTTTTAAACACTGGAATGTGCAGTTGATTAATCTTATTTAAAAGTAAATGCATATCTTTGAAGCTCAAATTTAGGAAAGATTCCTGTGGAGCACAATCAACACAGGCGTGTTTTAGTGAGAAATTCAGTTTTTTGCTTGGAGTCTTTTCTGTTAGAGCAGAATGGCATCCCACTATTCCATTAAGATTGATTATGTTTGAAGCTTTCAAAAGTCTTCTGCAAGTAGGCAATTACTTTTTCTTCATCCCTTTAAAAACAATGATTTTGTACAGCAGCATGTGTGTGCTTACTAAAAAAAAAGGCTTTTGATATTTGAGCAGACATTTACAGTGATTCTCATTGATATCTACTAACTGATATTTGCCCAGTGGGTTTTGAGTATGTTATTGATCTCCTGGAAGGTCGTCCAAGAAATAAAGTTTCCAAGTGAGTATAGAGTTCTCATATTAAATCCTGGTCATATAATTTGATAATGTTCGCCACTTTGTAAACTAAATTGCTTTGCATGAAAAAAAAAGAAACACTGCAATAATTTGCCTGGTAATCCATTAGCATATAGTTATAATCAGTAAATTTTACAAACTATCAAGCAATATTACAGAATATAATGCAGATTTATGTATTTGACTTGGGAAGCTTACCACAGCTGCACAAGGCAAAACTATTATTATTGAGTCTTTGCAGAATTTGCAGCTCTTTAATTCATGAGTGTGATGTTAAGGGCTGCCTGTGTAGTAATTTACAGTTTTAATAACAAACAATATTAAAACATATATAACCAGCTTCAACAAGAAGTAGATTGCTTCTGTAGTCCAGGTAACAGGATTAACTGCAAAATAAATACAAATCAAATAATAGCAGTTGTTTGGCTTTGAGAAGGAAAATATCCTGGAAACCTGCCACCTAAAGTCTTTACTAATCTGAAATGTCATGTGAAATGATAGCCTATTCATTTCAAATCATGCCTCATGTAAACATGAATTAGATATGAGTGCAGTTTTTGAGGAATGAAATGAACAGGCAAATACATATGGATAACTTGCCTTTATTTCAGAAATGCATTATTTAGACCAGAGGTAGATGTTGGTGATTATGTTTTGCTATTTTTAAGAATAAACGTTGCAAAATCTAGCTCTGTAGAACTTGGTTTATCTGAGATGCAAATGCTGTTTTACTTCAATAGTGTCCCAAATCATCCCGTTCCCAGATCTTTGAGAACAGGGCATACAACTAAATATAGTTGTTGGGACCCTGTAGAAGTCCTGACACACAGACCCACATGGGAATGGCCTGGGGAGTCTATCTTTTCAACAGGCAATTTCCCCAAATCACAGGATCCTCTGCAAATATCTCAGACTCTGAGCTAGAGCTGGAACCTTGGGACAGTTCTAGACTTGGTTGGTCCAAAACAGAAACAAAAAGAGACAAAATTCTTTGGATGCTGGAAATCTGGCAGCATCTGTGGAGAGAGAAGCAGACTTAACATAGTTGTCAGGTGACCCATGATCTCCAGGATTGTTGCAGAAATATTAATACTTTCTCATGCGCATAGATGAAACCTCAAAATGTGGGATCCAAGTTTACACCCTGCTGGAACAAAAACAAAGTTGCTGGAAAAGCTCAGCAGGTCTGGCAGCATCTGTGAAGGAACAAACAAAGTTAACATTTTGGGTCAGTGATCCTTCCTCAGAACTTCTACCTAACTGGACTCTGCAATTTGCAAACTCCAGAGCTGGAACATACAGTGTTCATGCAGCCAGGCCTTGGACAATCAACTTCCCGTCGAACCACACAGGCCTGGAACTGCCTGACCAGGCGCTAATGTCACATTGTTTCAGAACAAACTGTTGTTTACACCTTCAGTGAACCCACTTTGTTAGAAGAATGCTACACAGAGTTGGTGTCACCAAGACCAGCAGGAGGCCAGAGGCATAACGTAACAAGGACAGCACTTGACAGCTGGAAGTTCAAAACCATATTCTGCCACCTCTAAATATGGAAAGTAGACAATTTATTGGATATTCCCGACCACCAATGCTAGAATTGAACCCAAAGCTCTCTCTGTTTTTGCACCTTCTTCAATGACATCTCCAGGGAGCACCTTTGGCTGGCAGCCAAGCTGCACAACATCTCCATCTCCTCGTACCTCATGATGAGCATCATCAGACTGACCAGACATAGAGAGGCGAACGCGATGAGCATACTTGTGGCCATGGAGGAGACGTTTGCACTAATAGAAGAAACTAGGACTCAAGGGGATAGCCTCAGAGTGAAGGGATGAACTTTTGGAACTGAGATGAAGAGGAATTTCTTTAGCTAGAGGACGGTTAATCTATGAAACTCATTGAGTGTATTTAAGACAGAGATAGCTAGGTTCTTGATTAGTAAAGGAATCAAGGATTACTTGTGTGGGAAAGCAAGGGAATGGGATTGAGAAACACATCAGCCATGATCAAAAGGCAGAGCAGGTTCAATGGGCTGAATGGACTAATTCTGCTCCTATATCTTTAGATCTTAAAGTTGCAATTGGAGGACCCCAGAATAAATGCAATTGTATTGAGATGGGGAACTTTTTTGAGCAAAGAATTAATTCAACAATCATTGCAGCTGCTGGGAAGGTTGGCTTGCAAAATGGCTATACATCTGGCAATAGCCACAATGGATAGATACCATGTTGATAATGGTAATAGCATGAGTAGAGAAAGCAGCTGCTAGATAAATGCAAAGTAGACAGTTTCAGAGATCAATCACAGCGTGAAACTGGTTTGAATCCAGCAACGCCATAATGGAGTTTAACAATCTGATGTTATCTATTATATCTCCAGGCAGAATTAAACATGTGCTCAGTGGAAGAAAGAATCTCCTTTATTTCAAGGGGTTCTCAACAATTTACAGATTAGCAGTTTTGATTGATTTCTTGCTGAGATTGTGGAAGATTTCGGTGCTTTCCAGAGTAATGTGAAGCTGCTTGAGATCTACATTGAGTGTTGTGGCATATGCTGTAAGACTTGATCCTGACATCAATAATTCCACAGAAATCATATGCTTCCAGATATTAGTGCTGTAGTTTTCAGCTCCTAGCAATCCTTCTCATCCAGCCAGGGATTTCTAGAGAGTAATTTTTCTATCTGAACATTAGTCAACTTCAGTTCGTGCATCAGGTGGCCATATGACTCCTGCTGCAAATAAAACCCAGCCTTACTCTTTCGGTTAATGCAAGAAAGCCTGGTTAAGTTAACTCTTTTTAAAGCATAAGGTCATTTTTCTATGAAAGAATGGTACCCACAAGGGAAGGGATCCTTTTCAAATAAACATTTCTGCAACCACCAGGTGGGTGAGTGAATAAAGAAGGGGAGCCAGTTGATCCCTGCTAATGTGTAGTTTCACTGTTTGGGAATCATGTCCAACTGTAATGAATTGGGGAATGTTCCCAGCGACTGATCAGAACATTGATTAGGAACAGTGAAGGATTTGGCTCAATACAGCTAGACACATTACAGCAGCATTTGCAATATCCCCCATCTGGCTATCCATAATTGGATTAGGGAAGTCGCTGAGATTCTGTCTCCTTGAATATATTTAATTCTCTAAGATGATGAGAGACACATGCAGAATAATTCTACACCATTTCCAGCTCCACATATACTGAAGCAGTTGTGAAAATATGCAGCAAGATCTGGAGAAGTGCCAGACTGACAACTGGTAGGTAATCTTTGTGCCACATAATTGCCAGGCAATGACCATCTCCAACAAGAGGGAACATAATCATCTCCCCCTGACATTCAATTACATCATTCTCACTGAATCTCCAACTATGAACATCCCACAGTTTCCAATGAATTGAAACTGACCTGAACCCATCACATAAATGTATTACAAGATGTTAGAAATTGGGGTCACTTTTAGAAAAAAGCAAGTTGTATTATTTTCCATTAAGTTTTGAGTAATGTAAGATTATTTTCTTTGTCCAAACACAAACAACATCGAATGAACAGGCAAAAGGAAGGTTGCACTTAAGGTGACCAGGTTCATCAAGGCTGCTATGTTCAATGGAAATGACATCAAAACACCAGTTAGGCAGCATATATACGCTAACATCAAAGCTGTGTTTAAGACTTATGGACAGCTGTGGGATTAATAAAACATTCTCATCTGTCATTGGTTATACTCTTTTATGTCTAATTAATTAATACATCATATCTCAACTTGTTTCTGAACAAATGTAATAATTTATTTGAAACTGCACTTATTAATATCCAATTGTCTGCATTAATATTAGGTGCTTGTGGCCCTGAATCCTAAAATACTGCAAAGAGCAGGTCAGAAGCTGGGAATTCAGCAACAAACATAGAAGTATAGAAAACAGGTGCAGGAGTAGGATATTCAACCCTTTGAGCCTGCACGACCATTCAAAATGATCATGGCTGATCGTGCAATTTCAGTATCCCATTCCTGCATTCTCTCTGTATCCTTTGACCCCTTTAGCTGCAAGGGCCACGTCCAGCTGCCTCTTGAATATATCTAACAAACTGGCCCCAGCAGCTTTCTGTAAAAGGGAATTCCACAGGTTCACAACTCTCTGAGTGAAGAAATTCTTCCTCATCTCAGTCCTGATTGGCTTACCCCTTATTCTTAGACTATGACCCCTAGTTCGGGACTTCCCCAACTCTGGGAACATTCTTCCCATATCTAGCCTGACTAGTTCATTCAGGATTTTATACGTTTCTATGATATCCCCCCTTCATCCTTCTAAATTCCAGTGAATACAACCTCAGTTGATCCAGTCTTTCTCATGCCAGTCCTGCCATCCCGGGAATCAGTCTGGTGAACCTTTGCTGGACTCCCTCAATAGCAAGAACACCCTTCCTCAGACTAATAGACATAATATGCACACAATACTCAAGATGTGGCCTCAGTAAGGTCCTGTACAACTGCATCAAGACATCCCTACTCCTTTACTCAAAGCCTCTCACTATAAAGACCAGCATGCCATTAGCTTTCCTCACTGCCTGCTGCACCTGCATGCCAACTTTCAGCGGCTGTTCCACCATGACACCCAGGTCTCGTTGCACCTCACAGTTTCCTAAACTGCCACCATTCAGATAATAATCTGCCTCGTGTTTTTGCCACCAAAGTGGATAATCTCACATTTACCCACATTATATTGCATTTGCCAAGTATTTGCCCTCTCAGCCACCTGTACAAGTCACCCTGCAACCTCTTAGCATCCTCCTCACAGCACACACTGCTGGCCAGCTTATTGTTCTCTGCAATTTGGAGACATGGCGTTCAATTCCTTCATTCAAATCACTAATATTTATTGTGAACAGCTGGGGTCCCAGCACCGAATGCCACAATTGTTCAGTCTCTGTTTCCTGTCTGGCAACCAGATCTCTATCCACATCAATATATTAAACTCTGATACCATGAGCTTTAATTTTGCTTACTAATCTCTTGTGTGGGACCTTGTTAAAAGTCTTTTAAAAGTTCAGGGACACAAAATCTACTGATTCACCCTTGTCCACCCTACTGAACACATCTTCAAAAAATTCCAGAAGCTTTGTCAAGCATGATTTCCCCTTAGTGAATCCAATCCTGGACCAATCCTGTCATTGTTTTCCAAATGCTCAGTTATTACAACCTTAACAATTGACTCCAGCATTTTCCTCACCACTAATGTCAGGCTAACTGGCCTATAATTCCCTGTTTTCTCTCTCCCTCTTTTTTGTTTGGAAAGTGGGGTTACATCAGCTACCTTCCAGTCCATTGGAACTCTTCCAGAGTCTATAACATGCTGGAAAATGATCACCAATAAATCCACTATTTCTAGGGCCACTTCCTTAAGTACTCTGCGATGCAGAGCATCAGTCCCTGAGAATGCATCAGTTCCCTTTGTATCTGTTGGCTCCTCCTTCATGCTTGACCCTCTATGCACTAGCATCTTGGGAAGATTATTTGTGTCTTCCTTAGTGAAGACAGATTCAAAGTATTTGTTCAATTGGTCTGCCATCTCTTTGTTGTCCATCATAAATTCACCTGATTCTAATGGTAAGGGACCTCACTGGTCTTTTTCTCTTCAAATATCGACAGAAGGTAATCTTACTCACAAATTCTATTTTTGCCTTCCAAATTAAAACTTTTGTCCTCCTCTGCAGAATTTTAAATTTCTCCCAGTTCTCAGCTTTGCTGCTTTTCCTGGCCAATTTATATGCCTCCTCTTTGGCTTTAACATTATCCCTGATTTCCCATGTTAACAGCGGTTGAGCCACCTTCCCTGTTTTACTCTTATGCCAGACAGGGATGTGCAATTGTTGAAGTTTATCCATGTGTTGAAGTTTATCCATGTGTTAAATGATAAGTATTTCATCTTCTTATTCCTCAAAATCTGTCCGTTATTCACAAACCCAAGTCAAAATTGTTATGGAATACTCTTCAGTTCCCCAGATGAGTGTAGCTCCATCAACAATCAAAAAACTTGGCACAATCCAGGACAAAGCTGTTCATTTGATTGGCAGCTCATTCATTACTTTGAGCTTTCACTCCATCCACTATCAACCCATGGTGGGACTATCATGTACTATCTACAAGAAGTGTTGCAGCAGCTTGCCAATGTTCCTTTGATAGCACCCTCCAAACCCATGACATCTACCCCTAGAGGAACATGGGCAGGAGATGCATGGGAACACTATCACCTACAAGTTCCACTTGAAACCACATGTCATCCTGACATGGAATTATATCACTGATCCTTCATTGTTGCTGAATCAAAATTGTGGAATTCCTCCTAAGCAACACTACAGTTATACTTACATCATATGGACCACAATGGTATAAGAAGACAGTTCACAACCGCTAGTATTAACTAACGAGTTGGAATGCCAATCACCAACCTTCCTCCACTGTGGTGTACTAAGCATACCAGCTACCAGCCTCTGGGTGGCCAGCAGTTCTTGGTCGTCAAAACACCTCCTTCAGCGTTCTTGATTCCAAGACAAGGTCCACTATTGGCCTTGCCATTGCCTGATTGTTTTGCTCAATAGACCTTCCAGAAAAATGGCAGCTTGAGTTGCTTGCCGGTTCTCCAGCTGGTGATTCTAATCTATAAATTTTACATAAGGGTCTTGATTGATAGTAATGGTATGCTGGTGAGTGAAATGTAAAGTACATGAGATGAGAGGTTCCGTTGATGGGATAAGACATTTGAAGATATTTTCACTGATCTGATATTGCTGAACATGTTGCATTGTGTTTGTGGGGCTTGACCCCTGCCACTAACTGGTAACACAGCTTTGATGCCATTTATCTGAAAGGCCTTCTACCCATTTATGGATGGAAAATATGTCTTCCCCTTTCTACATGTGGCATCAAGCCCTGCAGTGAAATATGACAATGACATACTTGCAGACTTAGCTCTATCTATGTTGTGCCATTTTCTGGTATCTTTCCCAGGTCAGTTCTAGATATTTCAGAATCAAGCAACTCAGTGATGTGAATGTAAACGCCTGGAACAGGTGGAATGTGAACCTAGGACTCCTGGCTCAAAGGTAAGGAGTCTAACAGTGCACCACAAAAGATCGTTCCAGGTCAGATGTAAAATGATTTCCAGTGTTGTGTTCTAGTCTTCCCCTTTAAGATATGTAGACTAGTTTTTGTGCATGCTGCCATCTTTTGACTTTATACATTGCGGTCACGCGACCACGAGCTCAAAATTGGACATTCTAAATTGACCCATAGCTGCAGAAATCAGGCCTGACAGAAAATTGACCAAACTAAGTTTAACAACAGCCAGTAGCTATTGGTTACAGAGAGAGGAAAACAAGGTCAAAGAGGTCAGAAAGGTTCAGAAGACCCAGTTACAACCAGACCAAGGATTGTGTATTACAGAAGTGACGATCAGACATTCTGGAATCTTGACTTCCCAAGTATGTGTCCTTTACAACTTCTGATATGGCAACAGTGAAGGGTATGGATGCAACCTCACTGGATGATTTGAACCCAGCTCATGATACCACTGGCAAGGGCCACAGAATATTCTGGAAGATTCGGGGCAAGGTGGAATAAAAATACACACCTGGAAGCCACCCCTACTGTGAATATCCACACGGAAGACTTGCAGTCTAGACCTGGCCCGGCAGTGCAGCTATGACCACCTGTAGAGAGAGAGAGAAAGAGAGAGAGATAAAACAAGATAGAAGATCAGCCCTGACCTACAAGGTCAGAAATCACACAACACCAGGTTATGGTCTAACAGGTTTTATTAAAACACAAGCTTTCAGAGCCTCGCTCCTTCTTCAGGTGTTAGTGAAGTGGTATCAGACATAGAATTTATAAGTAAAAGATCAAAGGGCCACACCATTGATGAGGATGTGCTAAACAAACTTAAAATGGTGTTAAACCTTCACTCAGTTAAAGGTTTTAATCGATTAATATGTATATGTAAATTCCCAAATTTCTTTCAAGTAACTGCCCTGAGAGAACTAAAGGTTTTATTAGAGTAAAGAATAGGTGACATTTTAAGTTAGACAATGCATGTTAGGTGCGAGGCCTTGTTTAGAATCTGTTTGTGTCTTGGTCTGGAGTCAGACTGGTTTTATTTCTAAAGTAGGAATTTATAAAACGCCACATTGACTGACTGTCTATAAATTGTGGACTTGTTGAACAAAATAGAATGCATCTGCAAATACAATATTCACCCCATTGATTAAAGTGTGTGTGTGTGTGTGTGTGTCTGTGTGTGTGTGTGTGTGTCTGTGTGTATGTGTGTGTGCGAGAGAGGGGGGAAGAGAATGTGAGTGTGTACGAGGGAGAGAGAGAGTGAGAGAGAGTGTTTGTGTGTGTGTATGCACGCGCGTGCACACGTGCGTGTGAGGGATAGAGAGACAGTATGTGTACATGTATGTGTTTGTGTATGGGGAGAGAGAGAGAGAGAAAGTGTGTGTGTTTGTGTGTGTGTATGTGGGAGACTGTGTGTGTGTGTGTGTGCTTGTGAGACAGTGTGTATGAGAGAGGATTTGTATGAGAGTATGTGTGTGTGTGTGTGTGTGTGTGTATGAGTTTGTGTGAGTTAGTGTGTGTATGTGGTTAGAGAGAGTGTATAGTGTGGTGGGTCACCTGTAGTGCAACACGAACCCAAAATTCCGGCTGAGGCCATTCTCCTGGGTACCGAACTTGGCTACCAGCCTCTGCTTGGCGACTCTGCGTTGTTGTGCTCCTGCACATACACACAGTCTTTCTGTGTCTCTCTCTCTGTCCAACACAAACACACACACACACGCGCACACACACACACACACACACACGCGCACACACACACACTCTCTCTCTCTCTTCCCCACACATTGTTTCTCTCCCCTCCTCACACATGTACACACGTGCGCACACATACACTCATACACACACATACACGTAAATCTATGAGGTGAATTTGTATTTGCAGATACAGTCTATTTTGCTCAAAAAGCACACAATTTTTAGACAGTCAGTCAATGTGGCATTTTATAAATTCCTACTTTAGAAGTAAAACCAGTCTGAATCCAAACTAAAACTCAGATTCTAAACAAGGCCTCACACCTAACTTGCGTTGTCTGACCTAAAATGTCACCTCTTCTTTACACTGGTAAAACCTTTAGTTGTCTCAGGGCTGTGACTTGAAAGAAAATCAGGATTTACATGTACGTATTAATCAATTAAAACCTTCTAACTGATCAAAGATTTAATGGTATCTTAGGTTTGTTTAATACATCCTCATCAAAAATGTGACCCTTTGATCTTTTACTTAGAAATTCCGTGTCTGATACTACCTCTCTCACTAACACATGAAGAAGGAGTGAGGCTCCAAAAGCTTGTGTTTTCAAATAAATGTGTTGGACTATAACCTGGTGTTGTGTGATTTCTGACCTTGCCCACCCCAGCCCAACGCTGGCACCTTCACATCCCGACCTGTTAGACCCACCTTCATGGACGAGAGCCAGTTCTACATCAGAAAATAGGTTGATTCCAATGGCCCAGCTCAAACACATGAATCATCGTGGGTAATATCCTTTCTCAGAAGGATAGAGCTAGATAGGAAGAAAATACTGTGCAAATTTGGGAAATGGTATTTGAAAAATTAGTAACATAGTATATATGTATAAAAAATGCATATTTTGGTCATACTTTTAGTACACAGAGCAAACCTTTCAACTATGAAGGCAAAATGTGATCTGCATTGCAACATAATCTGAACCGCAGCACTTTCTCTTCTATAACGAAAGGAGATAAGCCTGTTAATACAATAAACAGATTTAAAAAGATGTTTAAAACATATGCAGGCTCCCATGACTGAATCACGTGCTTCAAGCTGTCATGATATCACACCACTTGATTTATCCTGCGGTGCTATTATAATGTGATTCATATTACAATCTGTTTGGTTAAATTCACAGCATGCGATATAGTTATTTAATATTCCCTGTAATATGGTTTTGAGAACTGACTCATATCTATAAGAATAGCCGATCGTTGCAACTTTACATGAAATTTCTTACACAATAAATGTCAATGAAATGTTCTGAAAAGCTCAGTTTTGATGCTATTACCATTTTTTCCAGCAGGTAAACAATAATCTGAGAATAAATTTTCATTGAATTCAATTTAAATTTCGGAGAGAGGGAGATACTGACTCATTAATAATGTGTGAATTATACTTGGTTGTGTTTTTGCAAGTTCCTGACATGATGTATTGGCCTGGAATTTTGGCTGTGCAGCAACACTTTCACAGGTACTAAACAGCCTACAATGTGTCAAAATGTCTGGCTCAAAGAAACACACATCTCCAGCTGAAAATATACCATTCACCACTTTAGTGAAATGTGCTGGTGGCAGGAGTTCCCATCAGCAAGATTTAAGTGCAGAATTATTTATTTGCATTCAGGTCCTTTGTATCTCATTGTATTATTTTTCAATTCCTAGCAGTATGTGTACAAATTTCTAAGTCATTGTCTTTTTAGCAAATAAACTATTTTCATGTTCATTTAATAGAGTAATATGCAGATGAGAAAATGTTTTACTCTCCATGGTTTATGTTACATTATCTAATCAAGTCTGATAGATCTTGTATATTGTATAATTATGCAAATCTCAATAAGTAACATACAGTAAATCATGCCAGTCTAATAGTGAATTCTCCTGTGATTTAAAGAGCTGCAAAGACAGTAAGCCTACATTTTCTGTATATTCCCTTCAATAGCTGTTTCTCATAAATCACGCTCAGTTCCATAAGAACTGGAACAACCATCCAAGCCATTGCCCAGTTTAGATAAATTGCACTACGTCCAGTATCTGTGAGAAATGTTTAACATAGGAAAAACTAATTAATGTTCTGCAAAACATCTTAAACATTGCAGGTTTATGAAGAAGCGAATGTAATGTTAAATTGGAAGTCTAATGTGCAGATGTGCAGACAGCAATACACTTAGATTCTAGATACATTGCAGGTTCAAGGGGCTGAATTACATACTCCTCCAAAGTGTTCTGTTATTCTGTTCTGTTGCACTGTGAAATAGATAATAGTTAACCCTGGTCTTTGCTGAAATTGTTGCAGTCAATTTGAACTGTGTATTACCTTTTTCCCTACCCAAATGCTCACTGATTACAGTCACACTGTATTTTAGTCATACATGGTTAATGGGAGTAATTTTAATGCAAGACTGATCACACAATCATAGTTATTGTCATAGAGTCATACAGCACGGAAACAGACCCTTCAGCCCAACCATCCATGACGAACATAATCCCAAACTAAATTAATCTCACCTGCTTCCTCCTGCCTTACATCCCTCTAAACCTTTCCTATTCATGTATCCATCCATTTGTCTTTTAAACATTGTAATTGTACCTGAATCCATCACTTCCTCAGGAAGTTCGTTCCACACATGAACCACACTCAGTGTAAAAAATTTGCCTCCTTTGTCTTTTTCAAATCTCTCCCCTCTCACCTTAAAACAGATCTGAGAAATCAATAATAACCTTTAGTGTATATAACTAAATGAACCCAAATGTTCTGAAATTCATCATTGTTGGGCATCCTTCTTTCTTAGTAGAATTCTTAGTAGTTTACTTTTAAAACGTCCAAATAGTTTGTGGAAGTTTCATTTCCTATATGTATGTCAGTTGCAACAAATCTCTCATGCTAGACATAACTTTAACAAATAGCAAATTAAAAGAATCACAATTTTATTTTGTTATTCATGAAAATCTATTGCTACATCAGTCGCTCATCCACCCATCCATATATACACTCAATAAAATACAATTAAAGAGAATATTACGCTTGTAAAAACTATAAACAATCAATAGCTCATAATTCACATGTTTGGCTCACCTTGGAAAACACAGAACATTCCCATGAAGAAAAGACTTTTCATTCCTCTTCTGTTGTAAGTTAATTAAATATTTGAAATTATAAACCAGAATAATTGCAGGACTTATTCAATAGATTGGCCTTTCTGCAGATTATTGAATTAGTTAATTGTAGACTTTTTACCAGGATGTCATTCTGTTATATTGGTGGATTTGAAAAGAAACAGACTTAGAGATTTTGTTGTTACTATTCTGATGGGAGAAGTGCAATGGAAATCAAACCCTGCTACTCGACAAGCCATATCAAAAGTTTAAATGTCCTATCTATCATCTATTTTGACAGGGCTAGAATACAAGATCAGGCATGCACTGTTGATATTGTATAAGGCTCTTGCCAGACCACATTTGGAATATTGTGAAAAGTTTTGGGCCCCATATCTAAGGAGTGATGTGTTGGCATTGGATGGGTCTAGAGGATATTCACAAGAATGATCCCAGGAATGAAGGGCTTGTCATATGGGGAGTGGTTGAGGACTCTGGGTCTGTATTCAGTGGAGTTTGAAAGGATGAAGGGGGATCTGTCTGAAACTTACAGAATAATGAGATGCCTGGACAGTGTGGATGTGGAGAAGGTGTTTCCACTAGCAAGCGAGACTAGGACATCAGGGCATAACCTCAGAGTGAAGGGATGGCCCTCTTAGAAGTAGATGAGGAGGAATTTCTTCAGCTCAAGGGAACTCATTGTCTTAGAAGGCTGCAGAGGCTAAGTCATTAGGTGTATTTAAGACAGAGACAGATAGGCTCTTGATTAGTAAGAGGAATCAAGTGTTAAGGGGACAAAGCAGGAGAATGGAATTGAGAAACAGTTCAGATATGATTGAATGGCAGAACAGATTCAAGGTGCCAAATAGCTGGATACTGGGGCTCCTATATCTTATGGTCTTATTTAATCACCAGTGTGGTCAACTTGTTTATTTTTATTACTGTTATCTAGAGCAAAAGAGACTTACCAACTTCTTCAATAAGCTCATAAGTACAAGTGTATTAAAGCCAAAGTCATTCTTATAATGAGTGACAAACCAGTTTTTGAGTAAATTACTATGCAGGATGAAACCATATCCTTCTTTCTCCCAAATACATGAACATTTGTACACAGATGGCACAGACAAGATCATTCAGCAGAAGTGTGGGTGAGAAAAAAAAAGACAAAAAAGGAATAGCCCCCTAAGTCAGGGGTTCGATTGCAGAAGATGTAATGGGTTGGCTTCTCCCGGTCCCTTTGTTTTCCTTTTGATAAGTTCCAATTTCTGTCAGTGGCAGAGCGATGAAAGACCATCAGTTTGGGTTAAAAATCTGTTGGATCCAACCTCCTGGATTTAATTAACTGTTCAACATTTAGAGTTTGTGGGGAGATCAGAGGTACAGATTTGTGGAGCTTTCTCTGATTCCCAGAAAATACTTCACTGAGATATCAATTCAGCTGTTTTTTTTATGGGTTTCTTTTACTCACTGCAAGAGGGAGACAGTTAGCAGTTCTTCCTCACAAGCCATTCCACAACTGTTAGTTTTCTTCAGGCTTCCACATTTCAGGAGAGACAGAATTTGCTTTTCCCAAATTTGAGGTCCTTTTTCAACTCTCAAGTCAGTAGCAAAACAGAAACTGAAAGACTAGAAGCTATTGCTTGACAATCTTCAGCACAAGGCCTCTTCTAAGACTCATTGAGTCATAGAATCTTCGAACTTTACACTACAGAAAGAGGTCATTTGACCTGTCATATCCAAACCGGCTCCCAAAAGAGCTAATCCCATTCTCTATCCCTATCTCATAGCCCTTTAAATTCATAACTTTCAAATATATGTCTAGCTCTTTTTTTGGAACCTCCTATAGAATCTGCTTCCACCACTCTTCCAGATGCGAACTACTCTTTGAGTAATGAAGTTTCTCCTCATCTCACTCTTAGCTCTCTTGCTGACAATCTTGAAATTGTGACCCCTAGTTACTGACACACCAACTGGTTGAAACTGAATATATTCCTTCATCCTGTCAAAATTGTTCATAATTTTGACATCCCAATGAGATTGATCACATCTTAACGTTCTCTGCTCCAAGGAGAATAAGCCCAATTTGTTTAATCTTTCCTTCTATCTAAAATCCCTCATTTCTGTTACCATTCTAGTAAATCTCCTTTGCACTGTCTCCAGGGCTTTAACATCCTTCGTTAAATAATGCAATCAGAATGAAACACAATATTCTAAATGTGTGTCTGGCTAGTCAGCCTCAGTCTGGTTGGTTAGCAATTAACGCCATAAAAGTGATAACTCATCCCATTTATAAAAGCTTTGATTTGTCAATTTTTCCAAAGTTCTTTGCTCTTCAAGTAAATATCAAGAACACACAGCTCTCCTTGACCCTTCAGTTGATTTTCCAAGAAATCATGTAATGAATTTCTCAGCAATTTAGGATTTATCCAAATCTTCCATTTTCCATCTCTCATAATCAATAAATATATCCATGTTCCCAATATTTTGATGTCACTGTGTCCAGTTCTTAAAGCAGACTTTCTGCCATCCTTTTGCTGCTGCTTTGTTTTATCAAACAGCATTCAAAATTTTTAATAGGGAGACCTACATAGCTCCCTTACCATGTGGATTCTCAAAGCTTCTTCTCAAATATGGTGTTGGATATAAATGGATCAGAGGAAGGTTATCTAAGGTTACAAAGGGATCTTGATCCATTGGGTCAATGGGTCGAGGAGTGGCGGATGGAGTTTAATTTAGATAAATGCGAGGTGTTGCATTTTGCTAAAACAGAAAAGGGCAAGACTTGCACAGTTAATAGTAGGGACCTGTGGAGTATTATAGAACAGAGAGCCCATGTCCATAGTTCATTGAAAGTTGCACCTCAAGTAGAAAGGGTGGTAAAGAAGGCATTTGATATTATTGCCTTCATTGCTCTATCATTGAGTACAGGAGTTGGGGCGTCATGTTGCAGTTGTACAGAATGTTGGTGAAGTTGATTTTGGAGAACTGTATACAATTCTGGTCGCCCTGCTATAGGAAGGATATTATTAAATTGCAGAGGCTGCAGAAAAGATTTGCAAGGGTGTTACTGGGATGGGAGGATTTGTTATAAGGAAAGGCTGGATAAGCTGGGACATTTTTCAATGGAGCATAGGAGGTTGAGGGGCGACCTTATAGAGTTTTATAAAATCATGATAAGGTGAGTAGCAAAGGTCTTTTCCTTAGGTTTGGGAAGTTCAAAACCAGAGGGCATAATTTTAGGGTGAAAGGAGAAAGATTTAAAAAGGACCTGAGGAGCAACTTTTTCACAATGAGGGCAATGCACATATGGAACAAGCTGGCAGAGGAAGTGGCAGATGCAGGAACAGTTACGACATTTAAAATGCATTTGCACAGGTTAATGAATAGGAAAAGTTCAGAGAGAAACGGGCCAAATGCAGGCAGATGGGTCAAGTTTAGTTTGGGATACTTAGTTGGTATGGATGTGTTGAAATGAAAGGTCTGTTTTCATGCTGTATGACTCCATCACTCTATGATCAGCTACAACCTGGTTATTGTTTGCAGACAGTTACCTTGGGAGGGAGGTGTTGTTTGGAGTGAGGGTGAGGTGGAGGTGTAGAACAATCAGAATGACCCATTCAAGGCAATATCCTTTTGTATTGATTTGGGAGATGGGGAATGACAGGTAAACGTTGAAATGTCTTCTTTTGTCCATTTGAGACAGCCTGGCTTTTATTTTAATCCATAGACCAGGTCAGATGGCCCACTTCAGCAGGAATGGTTTGTACCTTTGTATTACTTCTATCTTTTTTGAAAAAAGAAGTCAGTTCCAGAAGATTTTGCTCTGATCACTGTCTTGTTTTGAAAATCTTGAATATTGCAAGCCTTTACTGAGTTTGACACACTCTAATGTGTCTGCATCATAAAAAAAAAAATTGAGGGTAAATATGTTGAAAATTACATTTCATAATTTTCCAGTCTTTTTATTCTGAAAATTTTGATTCACTCTGCAACCCAGTCCCACTGGTGTTGATAGTATGTAGTAGTCATGCTCAAGTGAATAATCAACCTGTATAAATTTATATGACAAATGTCATAAAATACATTTCAACTGAGATTATTTATTCTTAATTGATGTCCACGCAAGTATTTTTTTACGAACAATTTCTAGGTAGGTATCAAGAATCTGAAGCGTACCTGTTTGTTTCCCTTCTTAATGTTTCATCAATAAGAATCATTTAGCGCTCAGAGTGGCCTGAGCACAAAACAGGGATCAAAGTAAACATTTTTTTCAGGTCTGAATAGATTTATTATGGGAAAACACCATGAATATAAGAGAAAATTAGGTTATCTTTCAAAAATGATTAACCAAGAAGCCGACAAAGTACTGCAGTAAATACACCAATCACATGGTGCAATAGTGTTTTTTTTCAGTGTACAACCAAATATCAGAGATCTAACAGAAATCATTGACATTGACTGAAAAAACTGAATTAATTATTTACAACGAAAACCAGATACAATACTAAAATAACATGTATGCTTTACTGTGATGTTTAAAAATCTTTGATCAATAAACCCCAAAACAACTCATGACATAAACATCTTACTGAATTTTAGTTTGCAAATAATTTGTATTGTAATTCATAACCTTTGCATTTTTCAAATATTGCGCACGTGTGAACTGTGCTTCAATTCTGTGAGTCGTAGCAAGTTAAAACTATCGAGTCGAGAGAATAAACAGTTAAGAGAATCAAAATGTCTCAAAACCAACTGCCTTCAGCAGATTTCACTGTACCATATGTTAGAACACAGCAGGTTTATCCTGAAATAATGATCGGAAAACCTCTTCAATTTATGGAATAAGCTGACTTAAATCTTGCGGGAGATGGCCTGATTTTTTTAGTATCATTGCGGCTAAGTATAACTTCTGCATTGCTCTTCACATTTCAAGTTCATTGTGCAATGCTATGACTTTTGACTTGAACCATTTATTTACTGAAATTTATAACATTTGACATTTCCATGAGGTTTTAATTCTACTACCTCAATGCAATTTTGAAGTGGCAATTAATGTCATAGTATCTCCTAATCACCTTCTCACAACTAGTCATAGAGTCACAGAGTCAAACAGCACAGAAACAGACCCTTTAGTCCAATCACTCCATGCCAACCATAATCCCAACTGAACTAGTCTTATTCATATACTTATCCAAATGTCTTTTAAATATTGTAACTGTACCTGCATCTTCCACTTCCTCTGTGGTGTGTGTGAAAGACTCTCTGTATATAAAAAAAAGCCCCTCATGTCTTTTTTAAATCTTTCTCCTCTCTCCTTAAAAATACGTTCCTGGTCTTGTAATCCCCCACCTAGGGAAAAGACACCTGCTATTCACCTTATCTATACCTCTCATTATTTTATAAATCTCGATAAGGTCACCTCTCAACCTCCTATGCTCCAGTGAAAAAAATGTCCAGCCTATCCAGCCTCTCCTTATAACTCAAACCCCCCATTCCAGGAAACATCCTGGTAAATCTCTTCTGAACTCTCTTCAGCTTAATAATATCCATTCTCTAACGGGGCAACCAGAACTAGACACAGTACTCCAGAAGAGACCTCACTAACGTTCTGTATAATCTCAACATAACGTCCCAACTCCCAAACTCAAAGACTGAGCAATGAAGGCAAGTGTGCTAAACACCTTCTTACCTACCCTATCTATATGTGATGCAAACTTCAAAGAATTGTGTACATCTGCCACTCTTCATCCATTGACCCAATTGATGATGTCTTTGCAATCTTAGATAACCTTCTTCACTATCCACTAAACACCAATCTTAATATCATCTGCAAACTTACTAACCATGCTTTCTGTATTCTCATCTAAATCATTTATATAAATGACAAACAAAAGTGGACCAGCACTGATCTCTGTGGAAAACCACTGGTCACAGGCCTCCAGTCTGAAAAACAACCTGCCACCATCACTCTCTGTCTCATGCCATTAAGCCAATTTTGTATCCAATTAGCAAGCTCACCCTGAATCCCATGTGATCTAACTTTACTAATTAGTCTCTCATGTGGAACCTTGTCAAAAGCTTCATTAAATCCAAGTAAACAATGTTTGCCACTCTGCACCCATCAATCTTCTTGGTTACCTTCTCAAAAAACTCAATCGAGTTTGTGAGATATAATTTTCCTCACACAAAACCATGCTGATTATCCCTAGTCATCCCTTGCTTCTCCAAATGCATATAAATCCTATTTTTCAGAATCACTTCCAACAATTTACCCTTCACCAAAGTCAGACTAACAAGTCTTCTTCCCAGGCTTCTTCTTACATCCCTTCTTAAATATTTGTTGTCTTACAGAATCCTTGAGAAATAATTTAATTCACAGCATTGTATATGTACCTGATTTAGCAATCCTTACATTGGCTTCTGTAATTGCTGGCTGCATACAATGAAGGCATGTTTTCACCAACATGTCATTCTTCAGGAGATACCAATTTAATGTGACGTATGAGACCTGTTTCCTCAGGTCACATGATATCATCAGCTTATCTCTGAAAGTTACAACCACTTGCTAACCATGAGACATAATGCAACATCCTTCTTCTCCCAAAAATAAAATATTGTTCCAAAAAGATCTCCAGCAAACTTTGTTTTAACCTGCACGATGTGAACTGGCACCCTCAATAAGCCAGCAAAAACTATGTACCTCAAACACCACAAAGTTTATTGTATTACTCTGTCCAATTATTATCTTTTTTTCAAATTCATTTACCTCAATAGAAATTTATCTGTTTTTCAATTGAATAGTCACACAAAGTATCAACATTTGATTCAATTTGGAGTGAATTTCTCCTCAAATATCATGATTTACCACAAAGCCCGAGTCGTCAGTTAAGGGTGCGAGTGAGCAGACTGTCTGCCAGTAAGTTTTATTTAAGGAAATGTTGCATTATTATTTAAGTGATTCATGCTGTATATAAAGTATCACAATGATGTGTATACACCCTGCAATAGATTTCTATTACTTTGTGTGTGTTGTGCATTGATTATGTGGACCCCTCTGATTGTTGAATATTTGATCAATTGGCACACTCCTGATCCCATTGTTGCCAGTTAATAAAATGCTTGCTGTACATGGTTATACATTCACATGTGTGTTCAATTTAATAATTATACAAACAAGTTTACAACGGGTAAAACATGTGTAAAAGACGATCAATTCAAACTTCAATGTAACACTTTGGAGATTTGTCAAGTTGTTCTGATCTGGTGAATGCGCACCCGCTTGGGAAAGTATGTGTTGCTCCTGGTTAACAAGTTCAATATCTTGCTAGTGGTTACTGTCGCTCAACACTACCATACAATCATGGTCAGAATGTTCTTTCTCACTCTTTTCCGGTATGATTGTCAAACCGTGTGTTGGTTTGAACAGGTGTTTGTTTCCTTACAATATAGCAGCATGATCAGCGATGATTTCATATTATCTGGGCTGGTTGCACATTCTGGATAACTTTTCTGGTTTTCAAGTATTCATATTTGGATTTCTGACCCACACTCACTGCCTAGTGTGCATTTGTTGTAGATCTTAAATATCTCTTCCATTTTCCTCTGGCTTTGAAGAAGTATCAGAATAGTTAGACAATTGGTGCTCAATGCTGTGAGTAGCCTTAGATTGCCAGTTTTCTTTCTTTGTATTTGAATTGAAAAGTGGGCTGTCAATTCATTATTTTTCAAAGGTGCTACAACTGTCCGAATTTTAAAGAACTTACATATTAAGCAGGTAAGAGTAGCTCTGCCTTCTAGCTGTTCAGTTTACAGACAGGTAGACCGGTGGCTGTTAATTTATTGAATATTTTTCTGTCCAAGACTGTTGCCTAGTTGATCTTCAATGAGATTTCCATATATCTACCACTGAGATCTTGGACATTCTTTGGAAATAAGCTTGCTAATTGTGAACTGCCACCATGGTATATATATTGCCTCCAGCAGTGTATGGTTGTCTCTCCACAGTTTATATGCTGTGATTTGATGGTGAGATCATGAGCATGCGTCTTAAATCTATTATCCACTTTAATGGTAGCATAACACTATAGGAAGAACATTATTAATCTGGAAAGAGTGCAAAACAGAAATACAAGAATATGACTGAGACTGGAAGTTTTGAGTTAGAAGGAGAAGCTGGATAGGCTGGGACATTTTATTCCCTGGAGCACCAGAGGCTGAGGATTGACTTTATAGAGGTTTATAAAATGATGAGGGGCTCTGATAAGGTGAAAAGCCAAGATCTTTTCTATAGGGTAAGGGAGTCCAAAACTACAGGGTATAGGTTTAAGGTGAGAGCGGAAAGATTTAAAAGGAATCTAAGGGGCAACTTCTTCACACAGCTGGTGGTACATATATGGAACCAGCTGCCAGAGGAAGTAGTAGAGACAGGTGCATTACGACATTTAAAAGGCATTTAGACAGGCACACGGATAGGAAAATTTTGAAAGAAATAGGCCAAATGCAGGCAAATGGGACTTGTTCAGATTAGGAAACCTGGTCAGCATGGATGAGATAACAAGGTGTAGAGCTGGATGAACTCAGCAAGCCAAGCAATATCATAGGAGCAGGAAGGCTGACGTTTCGGTCCGAGACCCTTCTTCAGAAATGGGGGAGGGGAAGGGAGTTCTGAAATAAATAGGGAGAGAGGGGGAGGCAGATAGAAGATGGATAGAGGAGAAGATAGGTGGAGAGGAGACAGACAGGTCAAAGAGGCGGGGATGGAGCCAGTAAAGGTGAGTGTAGGTGGGGAGGTAGGGAGGAGATAGGTCAGTCCAGGGAGGACAGACAGGTCAAGGCTGCGGGATGAGGTTAGTAGGTAGGAAATGGGGGTGCGGCTTGAGGTGGGAGGAGGGGATAGATGGGAGGAAGAACAGGTTAGGGAGGCAGGGACGAGCTGGGCTGGTTTTGGGATGTGGTAGGGGGAGGGGAGATTTTGAAGCTTGTGAAATCCACATTGACACCATTGGGCTGCAGGGTTCCCAAGCGGAATATGAGTTGCTGTTCCTGCAACCTTCAGGTGTCATCGTTGTGGCACTGCAGGAGGCCCAGGATGGACATGTCGTCTGAGGAATGGGAGGGGGCGTTGAAATGGTTCGCGACTGGGAGGTGCAGTTGTTTATTGCGAACTGAACGTAGGGGTTCTGCAAAGCGGTCCCCAAGCCTGCGCTTGGTTTCCCCGATGTAGAGGAGGCCACACCGGGTACAGCGGATGCAGTATGCCACATTGGCAGATGTGCAGGTGAACATCTGCTTGATGTGGAAAGTCTTCTTGGGGCCTGGGATGAGGGTGAAGGAGGAGGTATGGGGGCAGGTGTACCACTTCCTGCGGTTGCAGGGAAAAGTGCCGGGTGTGGTGGGGCTGGAGGGGAGTGTGGAGCGGACAAGGGAGTCACGGAGAGAGTGTTCCCTCCGGAAAGCAGATAAGGGTAGGGAGGGAGAAATGTCTTTGGTGGTGGGGTCGGATTGCAGATGGCGGAAGTGTCAGAGGATGATGAGTTGGATCCGGAGGTTGGTGGGGTGGTACGTGAGGATGAGGGGGATTCTTTTTTGGTTGTTATTGCGGGGAGGGGGTGTGAGGGATGAGTTGCAGGAAATGCGGGAGGCACGGTTGAAGGCGTTCTTGACCAGTGAGGGGGTGAAGTTGCGGTCCTTGAAAAACGAGGACATCTGAGATGTACGGAAGTGGAATGCCTCATCCTGGGAGCAGATGTGGCGGAGATGAAGGAATTGGGAATAGGGGATGGCATTTTTGCAGGAAGGTGGGTGGGAGGAGGTGTATTCTAGGTAGCTGTGGGCGTTGGTGGGCTTGAAATGGATATCGGTTTCTATGTGATTGCCCGAGATGGAGACAGAGACGTCCAGGAAGGAGAGAGAGGTGTTAGAGATAGTCCAGGTGAACTTAAGGTAGGGATGGAAGGTGTTGGTGAAGTGGATGAACTGTTCGAGCTCCTCGTGGGAGCACGAGGCCGCGCCGATACAGTCATCAATGTAACGGAGGAAGGGGTTTAGGGCCAGTGTAGGTACGGAAGAGGGATTGTTCCACGTAACCTACAAAGAGGCAGGCATAGCTTGGGCCCATGTGGGTACCCATGGCCACCCCCTTTGTCTGTAGGAAGTGGAAGGAATTGAAAGAGAAGTTGTTGAGGGTGAGGACGAGTTCGGCTAAGCGGATGAGGGTGTCAGTGGAGGGGGACTGGTCAGGTCTGCGGGACAGGAAGAAGCGGAGGGCCTTTAGGCCATCTGTATGGGGAATGCAGGTGTATAGCGACTGGATGTCCATGGTAAAGATGAGGTGTTGGTCACTGGGGAATTGGAAGTTCTGGAGGAGGTGGAGGGCCTGGGTGGTGTCATGGACATAGGTAGGGAGTTCCTGGACCAAGGGGGAGAAAATGGAGTCGAGATAGTTGGAGATAAGTTCAGTGGGGCAGGAGCAGGCAGAGACAATGGATCGACCAGGGCAGTCAGGTTTGTGGATTTTGGGAAGGAGATAGAAGCGGTCAGTACAGGGTTGGGGAACGATGAGGTTGGAGACCGTGAGTGGGAGGTCACTTGAAGTGATGAGTTTGTGGATGGTTTGGGAGATGATGGTTTGGTGCTTGGGGGTGGGGTCAGCATGGATGAGTTGGGCCAAAAGTTCTGTTTCCAAGCTGCATGAGTCTATGACACTATAAAACCATAAAACAATCATGCAGTTTAGAAATAAGCCACTCATCTGATTGAGTTTATATCTGACAGATAGCATTTCAAAGCTAGTTGATACATATTTAAATGTCTCTTGTTAAATCACCATTAAATTTCATTGCACCATTCAAATCTGCTGAAAACAATCAGAAAGAAATAGCTGAGGCAGAAAGAGTTTGTAAACAAACAGCGATAAATCAACAAGGAAAATTTAGGGATCCTGAGCCAGGTGTAGAGCCAGGTAATGGAGAGACAGGGATTTTTAAAATATATTTCTATCTTTGGTTGAACGATATTTAAACCTGTAGCTACTCTAAATGTACAATGTATCATTATGTCTGTTCATTTTTTTGTTTACCCATTAAGAAATCTGTTTGGCAGACTGTAATCGAAGCAACAGCCTGGTAAAGCTTTTATTCTATGGCTTCCAAAATTAAAAGAAAACAATGATAAAGCAGGTGAGTCAAAATACAAAGGGAGAGGGAGTTCTGTTTGTGCCCAGGCTCTGTACAAATTACTTACAGATTGGAGAAAAGATACAACAGCAATAAAACTTGCATTTACATGGTATTTTTAACCTAATAAAGCATTTTAAAATGCTAATTAAATGTAAGTTATTTATGTCGCAGATTAGAAAATGTCCTTTGGCAGATGATCTGAGATACTGGGCTGAATTTCCTCATTATCAATTAAAGTGTTTTGTCGAGTGAGATTTATGCCTCCTGTCTCCTATGGCTTGCAGCAACTTTTCTCATGCAAGCTTCCCCTCTTTGCCCCATTAATTATGCAGCCAGCTCTTTGCTGTCCTTCTTGTAGGATGGTAGACGCCAAAGCTCGTCGCTGCTAGGATCTTCAGATGTCGTGATGCTCTCACCATGTTAAAAGTTCAGCTGCAAACCATTACAAGGCAGGAGCTGTCCCTCAGTCTATGCTGCTCAATTGTCATACTGAGGACATGGCGTAGAAAGTAAAGCTCGCTGACCTAGAGATACTGGGGGCTTAGGTGACCAAGAAGCCAGTCCTATTTCATGCTGACCACCAAAGGAGGATACTCTTTCAGACACTACCAGCCTGCAGCCTTAGCCTATTTGTGGCTCTGGTCAGTGCTGTTTCCTGCTTACAAGGAGCATGCAGCAGTGCTGGAATGTTAATGATCACTGTGCTCCACAAGGGTTACTACCACTGTCTCTAACATGCCACTATTTAAGTGTCTCACTTAGGCTCACTACTGCGTGCATCATATCTACTGAACAGATTTCACCCAACTCATTCTCCCAAATTACTAACCCTATCTGACTTCTGTTCTTCTCACTCATTCACCAATTCACCTGCTTCTGAATCATCACTAACTGCTCTTCCATCATACTCAGTCCCTCCCTTTGTCTTATCATTGGAAAGTTTGGCATGCAACAGGCCAAGAGATCCAAACCAGCAAGCGTATGCAATAGTATGCAATAGTAGGGTGGGGGAGGTCAGAGTGCTGGAGGGAGAAAGAGTGGGTTGATAGTGCACATTAAGTGATTGGAATATCACTGAGTTGTTCCTGTGGCTTGCCAAGGAAGAAATGCCCCAAGTCGCTAGCACTCAGAGGGCAGTCAGAAATCACACACCTGCTCAGCCTCAGGCTGAAGATGATCCCATGGTCTCAGCCATTAATGTCATATTGGAAATGTACAAACAGTATAGAAACAAGAGGCAGATTTGCGGGAGGAGTATGGATGGCTGGATTGAAATGCAGAAGACTCTACCAACTTTGTTAGTACCATACTGGCTCTGGCATACCTGTATCTATCTGTATCCATGATGAGGTTGGTGACAACCATGGAGACCCAGGTCCAGCGCATTCAGGGTCTGCTGGGAATGGATACAGCCTCTGCACTCCATCGTTGCAGCCATAGGTACTCAGCAGATGAGAGAGTACATAGTACCTTAACTTCAGTCCAATTTTTTTCATCTTTAGGCCAGCAGGTACTCAGAGGTAAAAAGGACCACTCATAGGACTTCTCACAAACTTATTCTCAGGGCACTTCAGAAGGCCCCTCCTTGCCTCTGGTCCTAAAACTGGGGAGGTTGATCCTGCTTATGTACAAGAGGCTCTCAGCACCATTGGCCCTGTAGGCTGAGATGCCCATGTGGATAAATCCTGGGTCTTTCAGGCCAAAGTGACCAACAGGCATGGATATCACTGTTTCATTTGTTGTCCATCCTTAATTGCCCTCTAGAAGTTTAGTGTTGATTGCCTTCTTCAACCTCTGCAGTGCTTGTTGTGTAGGTGCACATATAATGTTATTAGGAAGAGAGTTATAGGATTTTCACCTCGTGACAGTGAAGGAACTGTGATGTTGTTACAAACCAGAATAGCATGTTGCCCTGTAGGGATTTTACAGCTTGTGGCACTCTCAGGCACCTGCTGCCCTTGTTCAAATGGATGGTAGAGGTTGTGGGTTCTGAAGGTGCTTTTGGAGAATCCTCAGTGAGTTATTGCATTGCGTCTTGTAAACGGTGCTCACGTTTGTCACTATACTTCAGTGGTGAAGGGAGTGAATGTTAAATGTGATGGATGTGTTTCCAATCAAACGGGCTGCCTTATCCAAAAAGGCATCAAGCTTCTTGAGCATTGTTGAGCTGAACTCAGCTAGGCAAGTGGGGAGTATTCTATCACACTCCTGACTTGTGCCTTGTCCTTAGTGGGTAGGCTTTGGGAGCCACAATGTGAGTTCTTCACCATAGAACTCCAAGGCTCTAACCTGCTTTTGGAGCTACAGTATTTATTTGGCTGGTCCAGTTCAGTTTCTGATCAAAGGTAACTCCCAGGATTTTGCTACAGAGCAGGATCCCTCTATCATAGGCATGGATGTCAGGACTGGACTTAGAGTTAAACAAAGTGAAGGAATTAAAAAAACCTTACTAAGGGCATGTGTGTGGTATAGGGGACACATTATTCTGAATAACCCTGCACTTTGTAAATAAATCCTCACTACTTCTACCCTAAAAGTATCTGCTCTAGTATCTTTTTTTTTGCTGCTGGTCCTGGTTAAGTTATATGCATGTGAGAGATAAATGGCCCCTTCAGTGAAAAGTACACAGAATAAGTGATGATTCCACAAGTGCCTGGAGGCAAGTATTTGTTCGATGTTTCAGCTTTTCAGGGGACTGTCGTTCCATTCAAGAGTGGGAGACATATATTGGCCAGCTCACATGTTCCATCTCCCACACAGCACTGTGGTCCACTGAGAGCAGCTGTAAAATGTGCTGTTTCTCGGAAATTCAACATTGATCCACAGAATGCTCCAGCATTTAGGAGTATTTGTGAACTCTGAAAGATTGAAGGCTAACAGATCATCGAAGGACATTTGTCAAAAGGACATTTCTCAGGATTCCTGTTAGTTTGCTTGCTATCCTGAAAGATAGAATAGAATAGAAATTTGTTGTCACATTTACTTTTATATGAAAAATGCAGTGAAAAGTTTTATGAGTTGCCTTACCACAGTACTTATATTAATGGCATACATAATCAAAAAAGAGATATCACCGCACAGCACTCATATATGATTTGTTTATAAGCTACTTAACCTTTGCGCCATGTGGTATTCATGCATGGTCTCACTGACTGGAGTCTTTTGCACTATGAGGGAACAGATCATGTAATGTGTAGATACATGGATCTGAGATCACCTGAGGATATCAAGTATACAATCACAGTAAACAATAATCACATTTATTCAGCTCCAGAGCTGTGTGGAGAAATTGCAGAAGAGGATGGTGGCTAGGGAACATGGGTCATTGTGGTGAAGACACAGTTGGATGATATTTGGGACAAGCAATCAGAAAGGTACAGCAGCCAGGTATCCACTCTGCCATACATGTCAGGAATTGCTAGTTTTTCCGGGATGGAGAGAAGAATTAGACGTGATGTAGAAATGAGGCATTTGTTTCGCTGTTTAATGAGATGCAAATGCATAGAAATAAGGAAGTCATCACTCAGTAGTGAGATCCTGAAGTTGTCATTTGAAGCTTAAAGAAAAAAATTGGGAAAACTCTCCTTGATGCCAGGTTTCAGATTTTTTTCTTTGTTTTCAGATCAGCCATGATCTTATTGAATGGCGGAGCAGGCTCGAAGGGCCAGACGGCCTACTCCTGCTCCTAGTTCTTATGTTCTTATTTTCACCGAATTACCCAACTTTCTGTTCATTTCCCATATACTCAACTATTGAAAAATAGGCATGAAAATCTGTTAACTATAATTTTGTTGATAATGTTAGGTTTACACCCTGTATGTTCTTTGTTCTCTATCCCAGATAGTTGTGGCGGCCAGATTGCTGAAAGTATTTAAAGAGCAGGTGGATAGATATTTGAAATATTGAGGAGTTGGGATCTATCAGGAGCTGGCATAAAAGAAGAGATGAGGCTGCAATAGATCAGCTATGATCGTACAGAATACTGGGGCAGGCTGAACCAAGTACTTGTACTCCTATGTCAAATGTTCCTATTCATTGATCCCACAGGAGTTCACGGGACCACAGGGACCCTTATCATTAACATCAAATTAACATGTGTATCCTCAGCACTCACCTACTAAATTCAGAAAATCATTCACCTGATTGTCATGGAGTGAGTGAAAAAGGGGAGATAGGTCTCTCATCCCAAGAGCCCAGTCATCTCAATTTTAATTCCAATTCCAATCTAATTATTAAATTAATCCTACTTCCTCAGGATCAAATGTACTCTCCTTATTGAGCATTTCTTCCTTATGCATGTCCACATGTGTTCATCTGAGGTAAGGTTAACAGCCTTATTCATGCAGGTCCTATGTCAGGACAAAGCTGAGCCAGAGAATGGAAGAATTCAAGATTGAGAGGTCAGTCCCTGAAATAACTCCCCGGATTCCTTAGGCTTTAAAAAAAAACATTCATGGGAAGTGAGCATCGCTGGCTGGACCAGCATTTATTGACCAGCCTTAGTCACCCTTGAGAGCTGGTATGGTGCTGCCTTCTTGAACAGCTGCTGTAGGCGGACCCATAATACCAATAGGGAAAGAATTCCAGGGTTTTGACCCAGCGGCAGTGAAGGGTGGTGGATTGGAACTTGCAGGTGGTGATGTTTCCATGTATTTGCCGGTCTTGCCCTTCTAGATAGTAATGGTTGTTGGTTTGGAAGCTGCTGCCTAATAAAGCTTTGGTGAATTTCTGTTGTGCATCTTATTGATAATACATACTGCTGTTACTGCGTGGCAATGGTGGAGGGAATGAATGTTTGTGGATGTGTTGCCAATCAAGTGGGCTGCTTTGTCCTGGATGGTGTCTTGAGTGTAAGTGATGGACAGAAGGTTTTACGGGGCTGAGTGAAAAATGTTGGTATTAATCAGGTTGGCACAATGGAGTGAGTGACATTGGATTACTATTAGAATTACTTTGAGCTCAGTGAATTTTGCAAGAAAATTCATATCTCATGTAAAAATACAAAGAAATTACACATGTTTCATCCTTTTTTTTAGCCCATCCAAATTGGCATCAGTTTCAGCTTGTGAAGTTGAAGAGAAAGATGATTCATTAGTGGAGTTGACTTCCAACAGATGGATAGGGTTTGATAATAATGAGTCCTCAGGTCACCAGAATGTGACTAACACTGTTAACCTACAGAAGATAAAATTATTGAAATGACATCCAACTAGGTAGAGATATTCAGAATTTTTGCAGCTAGTCTTAACTCCAGGCAATGCAGTTGGAGATGTTGATTGCAATGATGTGTCGAAGAGAAGCCTGGTGCCTCTGTAGTCTTTATTTTAAATCAGTTTGATTATGAAATGGCAGAGTAAGTTTTTTCAATAATGATTATTCCAGTATAATCTTTGTTCTGTTGGAGTAATTAAAAGAAAATATTTTGGCCTGTTCCATTCATTTGTGTAAGAACTTTGTTTAATTGCTGCTGACTGTTAATTTAGGTTTTTTTTCAAATGATGTTTCTTGACATGTAGATGTGGATTTACACTGTAAGCTTATCTAAAAAAAAGACCACATTTCCCATCATTTCACTGACAAGACCATAAGATGTAGGAACAGAATTAAGCCGTTCATTCATCAAATCTGCTCTGTCATTCAATGAGATCAAGCCTGAATGCTAATAATCTAAAATCAGTCCAAAAGGTTGTAAATTTCAGTTCTTTTGGAGCTTCTAACACCACCTTTGTCTCCTTAAGTTTAAATGTCTGAAGGTAACTTCTGACCTTGATCAATTTGAATATATTATCATACATATAAATCTGCATTTTTGTTGGCATTTACTTAAAAGCACTGGACAATGTGCAGGAAGTGAGAGAGAAGTTTAGTGCCATGAGTGTATGTAGGGAGGTGCTCATTCTCATTGATAATGTGTCAAAAGCTACGAAGAACATGGAGTAGTTTCTCCACTCCCGGGAAGTTCTGGACGACGAAGGACACCCTATCGGACATATCCCGTGGCTGTCTTCTGAGGAGGTCATTTTGTTTTTTCGCTGTGGCTCGTTGAAACTTGCAATCGAACACACCCATCAACTGAACAGACTGGTCAAGACTTTTGATCCAATCCTTCAGAGTACCGTACGCGCTCTAATCCAACGTACTTCTTGCGTAGGGCACTTCTACTGCTTTCTAAAGGTACGCAGAGCCAACACACCTGGACGTCCCATCATTATCAGGCAATAGGACCCTGTTTGAGAACCTCCCTGGCTACGGCGAGAGCATCTTAAAACCCATTGTACAGGGAATCCCCAGCTTCTGTCGTGACACCACAGATTTCTTACAGAAATTTAGCATCCTCATCATGATGGATGTTTTGGAACTCTACACCAGCATTCCCCACAATGACGGCATCACTGCAACAGCCTTAGTACACAATACCACCAACTGCCAATTTCCAGACACCAGCCTTCAACTAGTTCGCTTCATCCTCGACCACAACATCTTCACCTTTGACAACCAGTTCTTCATCCAGACACACGGAACAGCCATGGGGACCAGATATGCCCCACAATATGCCAACATTTTTATGCACAGGTTCAAACAAGACTTCTTTGCTGCACAGAACCCCGACCAATGCTATAACCCAGATGCATTGACGATATTTTCTTCCTTTAGACTCATGGCGAGGATTAACTGAAACAACTACTTAGTGATATTAACAAGTTTCATCCCACCATAAGACTTACCATGGACTACTCTTTAGAATCACTCTCACTCTTGGACACACACATCTCCATCAAGGATGGACACCTCAGTACATCCCTCTACTGCAAGCCCATGGATAAACTCACGATGTTGCACTTCTCTGGCTTCCACCTGAAACATATTAAAATTGCCATCTGCTACGGACAAGCCCTATGCATGTACAGGATCTGTTTGGATGAGAAGGAATGATACAGATACCCGAAGGTGTTGAAGGACGCCCTCATTGGAACAGAATATGATGCTCAACTCATCGATCACCAGTGCCACAGCGAAAAATGGGAATGACCTCCTCAGAAGACAAACACGGGATATGTCCGATAGGGTGTCCTTCATCGTCCAGTACATCCCAAGAACAGAGAAACTACACCATGTTCTTCACAGCCTTCAACACATTATCGATGATGATGAGCACCTCGCCAAGATCTTCCCCATGTCTCCACTTCTCGCCTTCAAACAATCGCCAAACCTTAAACAGACCATTGTTTGCAGCAAACTACCCGCCTTCAGTGACCACAATACCATCCAACCCTGCCATGGCAACCTCTGCAAGACATGTCAGATCTTCGACATGGACACTACCATCGCACATGGGAACACACCCACCAACTGCACGGCAGATACTCATGTGACTCGGCCAATGTTGTCTATCTCATACGCTGCAGTCAGGGATGCTCAGAGGCATGGTATATTGGTGAAACCATGGAGACACTATGACAACAGATGAATGGACACCACATAACAATTGCCAGACAGGGATGTTCCAATGGGAGAGCAGTTCAGATGTCAAGGACATATGGCCTTGGATCATTGGGTAGACATCCTCCAACGCGGACTTTGGGATGCACAACAATGCAGAGTTGCCGAGCAGAGGCTGATAGCCCAGTTCGGTACCCAGGAGGACGGCCTCGACTGGGATCTTGGGTTCATATTGCACTACAGGTGACCCCACCACACTATAGACTCTGTCACAGACACAATCTCTCTCTCTATCACACACACACACACACACACACACACACACACACACACACACACACACACACACACACACACACACACACACTCTCTCTCTCTCTCTCTCTCCTGCCCTCACTTTACTCTCACACAAACACACACACATGCTCACACACATGAATCAATGGGGTGAATTTTTATTTGCAGAAACATTTTATTTTGTTCAAAAAGCACATAATTTATCGACAGTCAGTCAATATGGCGTTTTATAAATTCCTACTTTAGAAATAAAACCAGTCTGACTCCAAACTAAAGCACAAACAGATTCTAAACAAGGTCTCACACCCAACATGCATTGTCTGAGCTGAAATGTCACCTCTTCTTTGCACTGTTAAAACCTTAAGTTCTCTCAGAACTGTGACTTGAAAGGCATTCAGGGATTTACATATACATATTGATCAATTAATATTAAAGATTAAAGATTTTACAGCATCTTAGGTTTGTTTAGTACATCCTCATCAATGGTGTGAACTTTTGATCTTTTACTTATAAATTCTGTGTCCGATACCACCTCTCTCACAACAGCTGAAGAAGGACTGAGGCTCCGAGAGCTTGTGTTTTCAAACAAACCTGTTGTTCTATAACCTGGTGTCATGTGATTTCTGACTTGGTCCACCCCAGTCCTCCACATCAATTTGATTAGATGTTGTCCCAAATGCAGCCTCCTCTAAGCTTGCAGCAGTGCTTTAAGATTAATCATATTTACAATTGCACATTCTCACTGTTCCTCCCATCCATCACCAAGGGGACTAGTATTTTCCTATACAATGAAAAATTACTCAAAAAGTGGGAATAGTGATACTTAGCTGTCCTTGTGAAATCAAAGGCAGCAGGTCCTTCCAGATATCCAGCATCAGTTTGTCCAGGTGCTATGAAAATGTAACCCATTTTCTTGGTGGATCCGAACTAGATCTTTTATTTCAAAACAAGTTGCATGCAGTTGTATCTGTTTTGAAGCAAAAGTAATGCTAATGATTTTGTCTATCTCTTTAAACCTTAGTTTTGGAAGAAATTTGTAATTATTGATGATGGGCAGTCAACATTCGCAATGTAACTGACTTTGGATCAAGGCTGAATAGAGATATATTACTTTTGGATTTACATGTTGATTTTAATGATATTTAGTTGTATACACACTAAGACAATCTAGTCAAAGATCCTACATACACATAAAGTAAGTGCAGTTCGTAAGGCTAACTGTAGCCTCCGTTCTTTACTATTAACTGTTTACATGATTTACCTGAACCGTTGTAAAATGTTTGTGAAAGTATGTCCCTAATCAAACAGCAGGTCTACCCGACTGTAGCTCTCACTTTACATTGTTTTAATTATATACTTTAAAATCTTATTATCACATGCCGCAGATAGACACCCAGGTTGATAGGGTAGTTAAGAAGGTGTACGGTGTGTTAGGTTTTATTGGTGGAGGGACTGAGTTTCGGAGCCATGAGGTCATGTTGCAGCTGTACAAAACTCTGTTGCGGCCGCACTTGGAGTATTGCGTACAGTTCTGGTCGCCGCATTATAGGAAGGATGTGGAAACATTGAAAAGGGTGCAGAGGAGATTTACCAGGATGTTGCCTGGTATGGAGGGAAGGTCTTATGAGGAAAGGCTGAGGGACTTGAGGCTGTTTTCGTTAGAGAGAAGAAGGTTAAGAGGTGACTTGATAGAGACATACAAGATGATCAGAGGATTAGAAGGGTGGACAGCGAGAGCCTTTTTCCTTAGATGGTGATGGCTAGCATGAGGGGACATAGCTTTAAATTGAGGGGTGATAGATATAGGACAGCTGTCAGAGGTAGGTTCTTTACTCAGAGAGTAGTAAGGGCGTGGAATGCCCTGCCTGCAACAGTAGTAGACTTGCCAACTTTAAGGGCATTTAAATGGTCATTGGATAAACATATGGATGATAATGGAATAGTGCAGGTTAGATGGGTTTCAGATTGGTTTCACAGGTCGGCGCAACATCGAGGGCCGAAGGGCCTGTACTGCGCTGTAATGTTCTATGTTCTACGTTCAGATACCAGTTTTGAATGTAGGGAAGAGGAACAGCTGCATTAAATAGAATCACAGAATGTGAAGTAGCTGATGAAGTAGGTATTCTAGCTCTGGGAGGAGGGGTTGTTCATTTTGAGGCAGGGCAATGGTATTGCTAATGATTAAATACCTTTGATGTACATCTTCCAATTTTCACTTCTATTGATCTCCTTCACTCAAAACTATGAGCATTTGGATTTGAATAGGGGCAGGAAAGGATGAGATGATTGGTGGCAAGTTGTGTTAAACAAAAGTGGAGAGATGAACTCTTCTTGTGAAAACATGAAATGTTGTTTTTGCATTGAACCCAGGATCTGAGCTCATCTGGTTAGTATAAATCCTGTTGGCCTTGGACATTGTCTTTTGGCAGAAAGGTTTGATCATCCCTCTCCTTGCCCTGACTTCCTCTACCAGGATGCAAGGGGACTTCAGAAAATCAGTGAGGCAGCAACCACCAACACCCCACCCTGCATTCTTAACTTTTAAAAAAAGTAATGAAATTTCTGCAACCCTCTGTTTAGAGGTCTCTCGAAGGCACCACTTGGAAACATAATAGAAATTGTGCAGATGATATGAGTGGGGTTGCCATTTCTTCAGATGATAGAGAGAGAGGACCACTCTTCTAAAACTAATGATGGCTGAGAGGTATAATAGCTTGGATATTACTCTTAACATCATGGAGATTTTTCCTCTGTGTTATTGCCAGCTGGCGCATTTCACATTCTACGATGAAATCAATTGTTGTTTGTTTTAATCAAGCTTATCCTTCATTTTTGACAGTTCTCATCTTTGATAGTATCTTGTTTATGCTACCAGGCTGGCAATGTATCTGTCTGGCCTGGACAGGGTTCTGTATGTACAGGATTACATGCACATACAGACATATTCTCACAGATGCTGCAATGTAAATAGCTGAAAATCTGTGAGTATTCTAAAGGACTCTCGCCATATGTTCAAACATGGCTAAAAGGTTAGGTTTTGAATATAATTATGCTTGTTCTAAATTCTAAATCTGAACCTTTCCTATTTTTCCTTTTAATAACAAAGCTAATGTTTCCATCCTTGCAAAGTGATACCATTGGATCCAAGGTGTTTTGGGCTGTCAGTAGGTTCCCATGTGTGCCTTATGGTAATGTACTTGGTCAGACCCAAAATATTGTACATACCTAAAAGGAATTGGGGCTCACCAGAGAATAGCATCATTACCTTTGGACTAATTGCCTACAAAACATCTGGCCTTTCAGATGTACCAACATTCTGTAGATGAGCATTAATTGCAAACAATTTGAGGATTCTCCCTTTAACTCTGGAAAATTTACCGGAGTCAGTAATGGGAATGAAGTCTGAACCATTTATTTTTCTGTGGCATACCCTACTCATCTCCTCGATTTGTTGTGATGTGGAGGTGCCAGTGTTGAACTGGGATGAACAAGGTCACAAATCACATGACACCAGGTTATAGTCAAACAGGTTTATTTGACAACACAAGCTTTCGGAGCATTGCCCCTTCACCTGATGAAGAGCAGTGCTTTGAAGGCTTGTGATTTCAAATAAACCGGTCGGACTGTAACCTTGTGTTGTGTGACTTCTGACCTCATAAATTTGTTGTGGAAGCTGTACGAAATTGTTTCAAAAATAGCATAACCATTAGTTACTCAATTTCTGCAGCATTTTGAGTGAAATGTTACAAAACTTACAATGGACAGTTGGGAGAATCTTTTCAGAAATGCAAACTCTGGGTGATGAGAGAACATGAGTAGAAGCTTGGCAGTCTTAAGCAAGTTCTTTCTTAAACAACTAGATCCATCCGAGATTGGTAGGTTTGGCATCAATCTGAAACTGATGGCGCCTTGTTTATGTCCTCTTTTTATGCAAGTGTACTAAACATATACTTTCACCTGTATTAATCATCCAGTGAAAATAGTAGGTTCCAGGTGCAGAGGCATAACTTCCAGAATCAATTACTTAGCCATCTCTTTCCTTGAGCCAGAGAACGTCTCTATCTTTCAGAAAATTTAGCCCTATCTTTGACCATTCATATACTAAATAGGTCTTGGTGCTTGTAAAGTTGGTGCATTGCCTTCCACCATTTGATTTGATTTATTCTCATGTGTATCTATTACAAATACAGTGAAAGTGTTCAGTGTCCTCACTCTCTGGTGCCATCTGAAAACACAAAATCACAGAACATAAAGTCAGAAAAATAAAACAATAAAGTTCATCTTACAGTCTTATCTTAATAAAGTTATGTGGTCTTTGGAACAGTTCCTGCTCCTTGCTCAGCCATGTGCCTGGTTTTGGGCTCCTCCACCCAATGCCCTGAGTCTCTGCTGCTAAACAACACTGCTGCCATATACCCAGATCAATCGCAGACAACCCCTGCCCTCCATTCTCTTTTCTAGCTGATAGTGCTTTTTTTCCTGACATTTTCCTAAGTTCCCTTACAAATTTAATAAAGTATAGTCTCTGAATGTAGCCATGCTAAACACAAAGAACTGTGGGTGCTGCTGAAGGGGTACTGAAGTTGAAATGTTGACTCTGTTTTCTTCCTACGGATACTGTCAGACCTGCTGTATTTCTCCAGCACTCACTGTTTTTGTAGCCATGATTAAGATATGTCAGAAAAATGTACTATATTATTCCCTGTACTCTGTTGAAACTTGAAACGAGCACAGAAAGCACCATAAACCTGTAAAATTGTAGCCACAGACAGAAGAAATCATGCAACAAATAACCTGGAAGCGAAAACTAAAATAAAATATGCTGGACATATTTGCAAGTCAGCAACCATGACCTTTCATCACAAATATTGCATGATTTGTTGAGCATTTTGTCAGCGTCTTTAAAAAAATGTTACCAGATGTCCAACAGTTGTATTTTATTTTAGAAATAAAACATGTACATAGTCAATGATCCATTTAAATACCATGAATGGAGGATTCTTCCTGCTGCTTCACATCATATTATATTACGCTAAGTTGAGAAAGGATGGCGGCTTGAATACAAAGCTCCAAAATGTTACGAGCATCAATCAGAACTGCAATCTGATCGGCGTATGACCTGCCTGCTCTCTGTATTTCCAACAGTGATGAAATCTGTGCAAACTAACCCCTTTATCAAAATGGCATCCTGCAAAATTTGTGCCAAACTTGGCACATGTAACGTGGACTTTATTGTAACCATACATGATAGCACAGTCTGCAAAAAAAAAACCCCTGAAACGAACAAACTCCTGCTTCACTATACAAGAGGACGCCAATTCCTTTAGCAAAACAGCCTTTAGGAACATGGGAACATCAGAACAAATGTGGGCCTTATTGCCCTAAAACAATGCCCTGTCATTCAATGAAATTGGGGTTACACTCTGATGTAACCCTGTAAATTCACCTTTAACCCAAATCCATTAATGCATTGGTTAACACAAATCTATCCTGGATTTAAAAAGAACAATTAACCAAGCGAAAAACTGTCATTTGCTAAAGAGAATTCTGAACTTCTGTCATCCATTATAGGCCGAAATATTTCTTAAATTCATCACCAAAAAAACCTGATTCTAATCCTTAAGTTCTACCCCCTGGGCCTAGACTTACTGCCTAGTGCAATTGGTTTCTATGTACATTACCATCAATAAAATAAAAGATCAAATTGCTGTATCTTCCAAATTCCAGGGAACAAAGCCTTAGTTAGTGCAATTTCACCTCACAATTATTTTTATTCCTTTATGGGATGTGGGTATTGCTGGCCTAGCAGTACTCTGTATGTTCAGTCAGTAGGCAGTTAGTCTGCAACTTAGCTAGGCAGCGATGTATTAATATTACAATAAGCTAAATAAGCATATAACCTAAACTGTATACCTAAGTTTATAATGTTATGTTAATGCACATAGAGTAAATAAATCTGTAAAATATTCACATTTTTCAAATTTGGATTGTTTTAGAAAGAGAGGCATGTAGATATGTGTGAAAACTGAAAGAAAAAACCGTGGATGCTGTAAATTAGAAGTGTGTGATGTAATTTTTGCTTAATATTTGAAAAAAGTCATTATGGAGCAAAGATCTGAATTCAATATTCATCAGAAAGAATGACACTGTAAATCTTTGTAGTGTTAACGAGAAAATGTTAATACAATTGAGATTATGATGGATAGAGTAAACAAATTGAGTGCCATTAGCTTTGTTTTCAGTTCAGACAAAAAAACCCACCAGAGTTGAGTTCAGAAGCAAGTGTTGGCTTTTCACCTAGTAAGAGGTTTTTTTCAGTTTGATTTAGAGAAATTAGTTATCTCAGGAGACCTATCCAGTTTGTGAAGCTTCCAGGCCTGGAGGAATTGGATGGAATTTTGCATGTTTTTGGAATTGAGAAAGTTTAGGCTCTCAGGTTTGTGAAAAATTCATGTCAACAAATTCAGAAAAAAAGGTCATAAAATTGCCTCTGGAGTCATTGGGAAAGAACCTGGATAGAATCAGGTAAGTAGATACCTAAAGAGTTAAGATAATGGTATAATTTATCTGGGTTGAGTATCTGAAATGGATGGTGTTGCAAAACAGGTTAAGCTTTGTTTTAATAAATCAAAGAATTGCCGATGCTGGAAATTTGGAACAAAAACAGAAATTGCTAGAGAGACAAAGCTGCTATGGTGTCATCTGTGGAGAGAAAACAGAATTAATATTTTGAGTCCAACGACCCTCACATTGTGGTCTCCTGTACACTGGGGAGTCGAAACGCAGTTTGGGTGACTGCTTTGCACGGCATGTATTTTCTGTCCATAAAAATGACCCGAAGCTTCCAGTTGTCTGTTATTTCAACACACCTCTGTGTTCCCTGGCAAATATCTCTGTCTTGGGCCAACTGCATTGTTCCAGCGAGGCTCAATGTAAGCTGCACGAACAGCACTTCATTTTTCACTTGGAAATCCTGATGGCTTCAGGATTCAGTCATTTTAGATCATGAACACCTACTTCCAGTTCTTTTACACACTCCCACACTCCACATTCTGTCATGACATAGGTCAGTTTCAACACAGCCAATTTAGTTACACCCATTCATAGTTCCCATTATGTAGATTTTCTTCTTCCCTAGCTTATTATCAACAATCCCTTTGTTCCTTCCTCTCTCTCTCTCTCTCTCTATCTGTCTGTCTCTCTCTTTCTCCATCTCCATGCTTCATCCTCCTTCCTTTGCCCCACTTGTAACCAAGATAAATATCACTTTTTCACAGATGCTGTCAGTGCTGAAGAAAGGTCACTGGGCTCGAAGCTTTAACTCTGTTATCTCTCCACAAATGTGACCAGGCCTGATGAGTTTATCAAGCAATTTCTGTTTTTGTTGAAAAAAGCTTTGATTGCTTCGATTGATCGGCTTGAGTTGGAAAATAAAAGCATAATCTCGTCATGTAATCTCAATTGAGCTGGTGACATTTCCCCAAGCACAATAATTCTGCTATTTTGAGTGCTTGGCTGAGTTTCAATAGCTACAATTATTCCAGCAGGGAGTTCTGAGTTCACAATTTGATTAACAGTTTATAGAGCCTATCAAATTCTGAAGAAGTGTCATTGGACCCAAAATGTTAACTCTGATTTCTCTCCAAAGATGCTGCCAGACCTGCTGAGCTTTTCTAGCATTTTCTGTTGTGTTTCTATGAAATAATTAGCTTCCTTTGATGTGAGATTTGAAGAGAATGTTTTGTTTTTATAAGAGATTAATCATTTCAGGAGATTTAACAGCTTTGAATGGTAGATTTATTTTTTGCTATGAAGTATATATAATCATAAGACATAAATTGGATTATGAGAGGTTTTTTTTTAATTGCAGGTAGTTCCTTAGGTCTGTCCTTTTGGTTACAGGATGCATGGCTGTTTTGGTGAAATGCAGAGTATGAGGGGTCATTACGACAGGAAGGAGACATAAGTTAACATTGAGTTGACACAGTGCAAATGATTAGCCTTGAATATTGAGGTCCCATGAGTAGTTAGGGCTAGAGGTCTTGTTTCTATGACAGGTCTTGTGCCCCAGTGGCCATTCATACTACATCTTTAGAGCAGCAGGCCCTACTCTCAGAAAGAAAATTTGACATTTCATTTTTGAGAGGGGTTCACTTCGGTAGTCAAAAGGCAGCTCCTATTCATTTGAAATACTATTGAGTTAAAGATTTATTCTTCATGATTTGTTTACCTTTTGTCTCATTAAGTACATGCAGGCTCTGGAGTTATTTTTCAACTTCTTGTTCACCACATGACCAATATCAGTTTCCTGAATTATTCAACGCTAGGCACAGAGCACTAACGGAATCAGTAGTCTCAGTGAGAGAGCAGTCTGAACAGGAATTAGCTCTTCATACATAATGCTGAAGTGTTTTCATTTTATCTCTGTCCTTGAGCAGAACTATTAGGTGTAGCAGCATGAGTGCTCCTTTGTTGTTTGTCTAGTTTTATAATTTGCTATACATCCATGCTGAAGTCTGAGACTCTGCACTTCATCTGCATTGGTGTTCTGTTTGCTTTTATCTCGTTTCAAGGGATATTGTGCTCAGGCTTCTTCCTACCGTACTTACCTGCACTTTGCAGGTCTGAGTTAAAAGCAGCTTCTTAGGCTTGCAAATCGTTATCTTTCACTTGAAAACAAAAAGTGCTGGAGATCACAGCAGGTAAGGCAGCATCCATGGAGAATTGCACTTTACTGCTTTATTGAATTACATTGGAATGACTCCATCTGTCAAAATCAGATATAGGAATTCACAAATCTCTTAATCCAAATGGAGTCATAGAGTCATAAACAACAGAAACAGACACTTCGGTCCAACTCATCCCTGCCGACCAGATATCCCAATCTGACCAAGTCTCATTTGCCAGCATTTGGCCCAAATCCCTCAAGTGGAGGCTTGGGGACCGCTTTGCGGAACGGCTACGCTCAGTTCGCAACAACAACTACACCTCCCAGTCGCGAACCATTTCAACTCCCCCTCCCAATCCTTGGACAACATGTCCATCCTGGGCCTCCTGCATTGCCACAATGATGCCACCCGAAAGATGTAGGAACAGCATCTCATATTTCGCTTGGGAACCCTGCAGCCCAAGGGTATCAATGTGGACTTCATAAGCTTCAAAATCTCCCCTCCCCCGACCGCATCCCAAAACCAGCCCAGCTCATCCCCGCCTCCCTAACCATTCCTTGCAGCTCAAGCCCCACCCCATCTCCTACCCACTAACCTCATCCCGCCTCTTTGACCTGTCCGTCCTCCCTGGACCGACCTATCCCCTCCCTAACTCCCCACCTACATTCACCTTTACTGGCTCCATCCCCGCCTCTTTGACCTATCTGTCTCCGCTCCACCTATCCTCTCCTCTTTCCATCTTCTATCCGCCTCCACCTCTCTCCCTATTTATTTCAGAATCCCCTTCTCCTCCCCCATTTCTGAAGAAGGGTCTTGACCCGAAACATCAGCTTTCCTGCTCCTCTGATGCTGCTTGGCCTGCTGTGTTCATCCAGCTCTACACTGTGTTATCTCAGATTCTCCAGCATCGGCAGTTCCTACTATCTCTGTAACAATTTTAACCCCACTGCGAAGCCTCTTCTAAGGATGCCCACCTCAAAGAAGTTACCCTCCTCCCTCCGGAAAAACCTCAGTGTATCCCTCTCCCACTGCAACCCTCTTGTAATGTCTTCGGCCCTGAAACTGCTCGACCACGTCCTAAAGCAAACCAGGCACGACAGCCACATTGCCTTTCTGAGTACCTGCCTAAGGAACCGGATCATCCCCAACGGACTACAGTCTACATTTAAGCCTTCCCAATTTGGCCCTAACTGTGACGACCGCTACATTCAGAACATTGATATCCGACAGATGTGTTTCTCCCTGCGACTCCTGAAATACACACTCGCTGCAATGCGCCGGCATCTCCAGATACTACAATTAAGCCTACCCCAGCTCAGAGCCTCCTTCTCCTTGAGCTGCAAAGGACCTCTCCTGTTTTTTATTCTTCGTAAGATCCACGACCTGAACTCACAATTCTACTCGGCTTTATTGGACACTAAAAACCATAAGTACTTTAAACTTACTGGTGCCTGCCACCCTACCGAGGACCTTCCCCACCATGTGCTTGCCGCCATTGGTCACGTGGCCACCTTCGGAGCACCAACGGTTTCCACGGATGACATCACATCCGCTGCCACCCGGTACACCACTTCCGGTACAGCCAACGCCATTGACACCGCTGCTGATGCCGCCGCCTCCATTACCGAGGCCAACACAGACATCGAGGACGCCGCTGCCACCAACATCCAAGATTTACTGGCCTACATCGCTCCGCCCACCACCGATGTCGCTCCGCCCACCACCTCCACAGCCAGCAGCTCCAGAGGAGACTGTAGCACCCAGCCCTGCCGAGTCTTCACCATCCCCCCAGACCTCCCCCTTACTGAGGACGAACGGTCACTCCTCAGTAAAGGGCTCACCTTTATCCCCCTCCACCCACACATCGACGTATACAACTCACGTTTGGACATTGAGCAGTTTTCCCGCCGCCTCTGCCTCCGCGTTTACTTCTTTAAGCGTGAGCCTAACCCTCCCTCTACTGACCCCTTCTCCTCCTGGGCACCACCCCAAGGCCTCCTACCCTCCCTCGACCTCTTCATCTCCAACCGCCGTCGAGACATCAATCGCCTCAACCTCTTCACCCCTCTCACCCACTCCAACCTCTCCCCCGCAGAACGTGCAGCCCTCCATTCCCTCCGCTCCAATCCCAACCTCACCATAAAACCTGCAGACAAGGGAGGCGCAGTTGTAGTATGGCGCACTGACCTCTACATCGCCGAGGCCAGACGCCAACTCTCCAACACCTCCTCCTAACTCCCCCTCGATCATGACCCCACCCCCAACCACCAAACCATCATCTCCCAAACCATCCACAACCTCATCCCTTCAGGTGACCTTCCACCCACAGCCTTGAACCTCATCATTCCCCAACACCACATCGCCCACTTCTATCTCCTTCCCAAAATCCACAAACTTTGACTGTCCTGGTCGACCCATTGTCTCCGCCTGCTCCTGCCCCACCAAACTTATCTCCACCTATCTCGAATCCATTTTCTCCCCCTTGGTCCAGGAACTCCCCACCTACGTCCATGACACCACCCACGCCCTCCACCTCCTCCAAAACTTCTGATTCCCTGGTCCCCAACACCTCATTTTTGCCAGGGACGTCCAGTCCCTATACACCTGCATTCCCCATGCAGATGGCCTAAAGGCCCTCCGCTTCTTTCTGTCCCGCAGGCCCGACCAGTCCCCCTCCACTGACACCTTCATCCGCTTAACCAAACTTGTCCACACCCTCAACAACTTCTCTTTCCATTCCTCCCACTTCCTACAGACTAAGGGGGTGGCCATGGGTACCCGCATGGGCCCAAGCTATGTAGGTTACGTGGAACAATCCCTCTTCCGTACCTACACTGGCCCTAAACCCCACCTCTTCCTCCGTTACATCGATGACTGTATCGGCACCGCCTCGTGCTCCCACGAGGAGCTCGAACAGTTCATCCACTTCACTAACACCTTCCACCCCAACCTTAAGTTCACCTGGACCATCTCTGATACCTCTCTCTCCTTCCTGGTCCTTTCTGTCTCCATCTCTGGCATCCAACTGGAAACCGATATCCATTTCAAGCCTACCAACTCCCACAGCTACCTAGGATACACCTCCTCTCACCCACCTTCCTGCAAAAAGGCCATCCCCTATTCCCAATTCCTTCGCCTCCACCGCATCTGGTCCCAAGATGAGGCATTCCACTCCCGGACATCCCAGATGTCCTCGTTCTTCAAGGACGGCAAATTCCCCTCCACAGTGGTCGAAAATGCCCTCGACCGTGTCGCTCGCATTTCCCGCAACTCATCCCTCACACCCCCTCCCCGCAATATTAACCAAAACAGAATCCCCATCATCCTCACGTACCACCCCACCAACCTCTGAATCCAATGCATCATCCTCCGACATTTCCACCATCTGCAATCTGACCTCACTACCAATGACATTTTTCCCTCCCCACCCTTATCTGTTTTCCGGAGGGACCACTCTCTCCATGACTCCCTTGTCCGCTCCACACTCCCCTCCAGTCCCATCACCCCAGGCACTTTTCCATGCAACCGCAGGAAGTGCTACATCTGCCCCTACACCTCCCCCCTCACCCCCATTCCAGGCCCTAAGAAGACCTTTCACATCAAACAGATGTTCACCTGCACATCTGCTAATGTGGTATACTGTATCCGCTGTTCCCTTTGTGGCCTCCTCTACATCAGGGAAACCAAGCGGAGGCTTGGGGACCGCTTTGCAGAACACCTACGCTCTGTTCGCAACAAACAACTGCACCTCCCAGTTGCGAACCATTTCAACTCCCCCTCCCACTCCTTGGACAACATGTCCATCCTGGGCCTCCTGCATTGCCACAATGATGCCACCCGAAAGCTGCAGGAACAGCAACTCATATTCCGCTTGGGAACCCTGCAGCCCAAGGGTATCAATGTGGGTTTCACAAGCTTCAAAATCTCCCCTCCCCCAACTGCATCCCAAAACCAGCACAGCTCGTCCCCGCCTCCCTAACCTGTCCTTCCTCCCACCTATCCCCTCCTCCCACCTCAAGCCCCACCCCCATCTCCTACCCACTAACCTCATCCCGCCTCCTTGACCTGTCCGTCCTCCCTGGACCAACCTACCCCCTCCCTAACTCCCCACCTACATTCACCTTTACTGGCTCCATCCCTGCCTCTTTGACCAGTCTGTCTCCTCTCCACCTATCCTCTCCTCTTTCCATCTTCTATCCGCCTCCACCTCTCTCCCTATTTATTTCAGAATCCCCTTCCCCTCCCCCATTTCTGAAGAAGGGTCTTGACCCGAAACATCAGCTTTCCTGCTCCACTGATGCTGCTTGGCCTGCTGTGTTCATCCAGCAGTACATCTTGTTTTCTCTCTCAATCCTTCGTATTCATATACACATATCTTTAAATGTTGAAATTGTACCCACCTCCACCACTTCAGCTGGCAGCTCCTTCCATACATATATCACCCTCTGCTTGAAAAAGTTATCCCTCAAGTACTTTTTAAATCATTTCCCTCTCACCTTAATCCTGTACCCTCCAGTCGTGGGCTTCCTTAGGAAAAAGACCTTGGCATTTGCTGCAGATGCTGGAGTTAGAGTCAACACAGTGTGGTGCTGAAGGAACACATCAGGTCAGGCAGCATCAGAGGAGCAGGAAAGTCAACAATTCGTGTTTCTCACACTGATGAAGGGTGTAAACCAAAACGTCTACTTTCCTGCTCATCTGATGTTGCCTGACCTGCTTTGTTCCTCCTGTTCCACACTGGGTTGACCTTAACTATTTACCCTGCCATGCTCCTCATGATCTTATAAACCTCTTTAAGGTCACCCCCTCACCCTCCAATATTCCACGAGAAAAAGCCCCAGCCGATTCAGCCTCTCTCTATAACTCAAACTCTCCAGTCCCGGCAACATCCTTGTAAATTTTTTCTGCACCCTCTCAAGTTTAACAACATCCTTTCTGTCAAAGGGTGACCAGAATAGTACACAATATTCTAAAAGTGGCCTCACCAATGTCCAGTAGAGCCGCACCATGACATCTAAACTCTTATAGTCAATGGTCTGACTAATAAAGGCAAGCATGCCAAACACCTTCTTCACCATCCTGTCTACCTGCAATGCCACTTTCAAGCAACTATGCACCGACACCCCTAGGTCTATTTATTTAGCAACATTCCTGAGGGCCCTACCATTAAATAATACATAAATACTACCCTGGTTTGCCTTACCAAAATGCAACACTTCACACTTATCAAAATTAAACCCCATCTGCCACTCCTCAGCCCATTGGCCCATCAGCTCAAAGTTCTGTTGTACTCTGAGCTAGTCTTCTTCACTGTTCACTATACCATCTAGTTCGATGTCATCTGCAAACTTACTAATCACACCTCCTATATTCACATTCAAATCATTTATATGATAAATGAAGAAAAGCAGTGGACCCAGCACCTATTCTTGTGGCATACTGCTGGTCACAGGCCTTCAGTCCAAGAAGCAGCCCTACCATCACCCTCTGTCTCTTACCTTCAAGCCAATTTTGTATCCAACTAGCTAGCTCCTCCTGGATCTCACGTGATCTAACCAGACAAACCAGTCTACCATGTGGAACCTTGTTTAATGTTTTGCTGAAGTCCACATAGACAACACGTCCCATTCTGTCTTCATCAATCTTCTTTGTCACCTCTGTATTGAGTTTTTGTGAATACAAAACATTCCGCTGTTTAAGCTTGACATTTTGCACATAAGCTGACCTAGTATTCAAATATTTCTGTTTTTACATCAATCATTTAATATATCCTCAAATTATTCCCTGATTGATGTCTCTTGTCTTTGGTGAGTCATGATAGGTTATAGTATTCCAAATGTCAGGAACCCTTTGGTTTCTCACCAAAGTGCTTATTCTTTATTTTCAATAGTGCCTAGATCCTCTTTATTCACATTGTTGAAATCTGGGTTTACTTTGCAAGCTATGTATCAGAAACTTATGGATGGCTTGACACATACAATAGTGCCATAATAGCCTAAGAATTTTAAACATCTGATTGTTCAGTTTCTACTATAGGGGCACAGTAATGTCTTTGAACCTGAGTTCAGGTTCTGACAACTGGGTTAGATGCATAGGATTTACGTCAATTCTAATCTGACGTAACTCGGTGGTTAATCAGCATAACTGAATTGTGCCTCATAACCACCTTTTGAAGGAGAATGGTTGACAAAGAAAACACTTTCTGAGAGAAAACAATGATCAACTCTCTTTTAAATGGGCAAAACTTCATTTTAAATGGTGACTCTTACTTTGAGATTTTTCCAATGAAGGAAATATGATTATAGAATCCCTATAGTGTGCGAACAGGCCCTTTAGCCCAAAAAGTCCGCAGCGAACCTCAGAGCATCCCACCCAGGCCCCACCCCCCTATAACCCACCTAATCTACCCATCCCTGAACACTATAGGCAATTTAGCATGGCCAATCCACCCAGCCCGTATATCTTTTGGACTGTGGGAGGAAACCAGAGCACCGGGAGGAAACCCACTCAGACACGGGGAGAATGTGCAAACTCCACACAGACAGTCGCTCGAGGATGGAATCAAACCTGGGTCCCTGGTGCTGTGAGGCAGCAGTGCTAACCACAGAGCCACCATGCCGCCCTTGAAATATGCTTTGCATATCTACCCTGCCAAGCTCCCTCATGATCTTAATAAGTTCTAATCAAGTCGCATTTTACTCTTCTAAGTTCAGCAGACATAAGCATATACTTTCCTCAGAAAACAACTAGCCCTTTTCAGGTATTAGTCTAGTAAACTTTCTTTGAACTGCCTCCAACATCTTGCACCCTTCCTTAAACAAGGAGACCAATACTGTACATGTACTCCAAGTGGGCTCTTTATGTAACTGAGGTACAAAGGGCCTACATTTTTACACAATTCCTCTTACAATAAATGATAGCATTTCACTAACTTTCCTAATACCTACTGTATCTCTAAACTAACATGTTGTACTTCATGCACTAAGACACCCAGATCCATCAGCATTTCAAAGCTCTATGATTGTTCACCACATAAATAATATCCTTTTAAAAATTCTTCCAGCTAAAATTGACTTTTTAAAAATGTTCTCACCTTATTACTCCATTTGCCAGATCTTTACTCATTAACTTGATCTATTTATAGCTTTTCTAGCCTTTTTGTGCCCTCTTCACAACTTACCTTGCTACTTCTCATTGTGTCATCAATAAATTGAGGAACGATATCTTCAGTCCTTTTATCTAACTTCTTAGAATGAATCATAAAATTTTGATGCCTCAGCAATGATCCCTCAGACATCTTGATAACTACAAAAAGACTGAAAAATGGCCTGTCAAAACTAGAGTCAGTGGGAATCAGGGGGAAGAACACTCCATTGGTTAAAGTCATATCTGGCACATAGAGAAAGGCTGTGGTTGTTAGGGGTCAGTCATCCCAACTCCAGGACATCTCTGCAGGAGTGTATATAGTGTCCTATATTCAAACATCTTATATAGCTTCATCAATGACCTTCCCTCTATCACAAGGTCAGCAGTGGGGATATTCACGGATGATTGCAAAATGTGCAGCACCATTTGTGACTCCTTAGATATCGAAGCAGTCTATACCCAAAAACAGTAAGACCTGGATAATATCAAGGGGGTGAAAAGTGCTAAGTAACATCTGCGCCAAATAAATGTGAGTCAATGGCCATCTTCAACAAAAGAGAATCTAACCCCCACTCCTTGATAATCAATGGCATCACGTTCACTAAATCTCTTATTATCAACATTCTGAGAATTACTAATAACCAGATACTGAATTGGAGTAGCTATATAAGTACTATGCCTACAAAAGTAGGTCAATGTCTAGTAACTTACTTGCTGACTCCCCAAAACCCATCAACAATCTACAAGGCACAAGTCAGGAGTATGATGGAATAATGAAACCAACAGGGACAAGAGTGGAAGTTACATGGGAACACCACCACCTGTAAGTTCCACTCCAGCCACTCGCCTTCCTGACTTGGAAATATATTGCTGTTCCTTCACTGTCACTGGGTCAAAATCCTGCAATTCCCTCCTGAATGACATTCTTGAGTGCGCCTACACTGAATGGACTGCAGTGATTTATAAAGGCATCTCACGATCTCATTGTCAAGGACATTGAGTGATGAGCAATAAATACTGGCCCAGTCAGCAACATCCACATACCATGAATGCATTAAAAATTAACCATTTATGCCTAATCCCTGTTTCCTGTTAGCTAGCTAATTCCATACACCATGAGCCTTCATATTTCACAATGATCTTTGATGTTGCATCTTATCAAGTCTTTTGGAAATCCAAGTACAGTAACCCCTGACCCGAACACAAATTGAAGAGATACTTTTATTGTAAGTTCACACAAATGAACTCTCAAACCGTTTAAAAAGTTAAAATGTTCCTGAATCCCACTGCACACACTGCAGCATGCAAAAGGAAGACAGTTGGAGGGTAGGTGAGGTGGACCCAAAAATGTTTATGTGTGTAAGTGAACAAACTATAAATTCTAAAGTTCCTTTGTTAGTCTTGACATCCAGTGATGCTGTGGCCAAAGTAAGCTGATATTCTTCTGTAGACAATCTCTTTTACTGCGATCAGTCCTTTTCCAGAGTGGGCACCGTGACAATTATAGTTTCATTTTGTTTTAGTTTCTCTGACTATTCCAAGTTTTAACAGAGATAGGAGCTGAGCTTGAAAAAAACCTGGTAAGAGAAGCTGATGTTGTTTTATTCTGCAAGCCTTCTTGATGTTACTGCCCACTGCAATTAAAAAAAGACCAGTTTTCGTCATAACCTTTCACAAGTGGAAGTTTTGGTCAAGTGAGCTGGCTATCACCACACTATGCAAATCAATCCCTTGTGCAAAGTTGTTTAGGTAACACTTTGTAATTTCTGTAAAGTTTAGCCTGTTTGCAGGTCAAGGTAACTTCTGCAGTAAATTTACATCACCATGCTCTGAATCATTTAAAGGTGTTTTATTTCAAACAAAAGTCCCATGTATTAAATCAGTCAATAAAATTAAAGATCAATGGTTCATATAGAACAACTTCATAACATAGCATAATAAAATAAAAACCAAAAAAACTCTGGATGCTGTAAATCAGGAACACAAACAAAGTTGCTGGAAAAGCTCAGTAGGTCTGGCAGCATCTGTGGAGGAGAAAACAGAGTTAACGTTTTGGGTCCATTGACCCTTCCTCAGAACTGATGGTGGCTGGGAAAACGTCAGTTTATATGCAGAAAATGCAGAAAATATGCACATAAACTAACTGACGTTTTCCCAGCCACCATCAGTTCTGAGGAAGGATCACCAGACCCGAAACGTTAACTCTATTTTCTACTCCACAGATGCTGCCAGACCTGCTGAGCTTTTCCAGCAACTTTGTTTTTGTTCATAATAAAATAAAGTTTGTTTTGTTGAATAACTTAAAATCTTGTGGTGTAGTTCTGTCAGTTATTATGATTTCAGGAAATTGGGATCTCTTTAGTTATTAACTATTGCGAACAGAATCATGATGGTTTAGAATGATGAACTAAAGTAATCTGAAGAAAACTTTCCTCCAGGTAAACAAGTTGTATATTTAAAAAATATATAGATACTTGGAAGGGAGAAAGGGCTAACTGTGGCAATAGTCATAAATACAGAAGGTAGACATATATCTAAATAGAAAGGGATAAAAAGGGATAGACATACCCAAAGGCATAAGAGATGCTTAAGAAAAACAGAGAGTTGATGTCAAGCTTTTGTCGATCTATTTGAAGGATATAATTGTGATTGACTCAACATTGATCCACTCTCTATTTTTTCTGGATAATGCAGGTGTTGGAACGCTAAAACTCAAATTTAATGTGAGACTTGAATACCATAACTGGACAAGAAAAATAAAGCTTGCCTTTGGATACCAGTGTACCATGCTTCAATTGTTGAAATTATTTTTAAGAAAACCCCCATATGAAGATATGAATTATGAGCAGAAGTAGGCCATTCAAATCTGCTCAGTCATTGAAGAAGATCAAGGTAGATCTGTTTCAGTATTGAGTATCACATTTCCATCCACCCACAATAATCTATGATCGTTTGGCATAATAAAAATGCACCTACCTCTGCCTGAGAAATATTCAATGAAAAAAAGTATGATAGGTAATCAGAAATGGAGACCAACATATCCCCATTTCCAACTCACAGTTGTGATTACTGTAGTTCAGTGCATCGGTAGATTTTTGCAAAATCAAAGCTTCAGTTAGATGTGTCATTATGATTAAACTTGTCCAGAGTTGAACTGACAATGATAGTATAACATGTTATGATTGCCTCCCTCATGACAATGATAGTAGCTCTCTTCTGACATACTGAAAAAAAAACAACTGAACTGCGAATGGTGGAAATCAGAAACGAAAACAGAAATTGCTGGAAAGGCTCAGCAGGGCTGGCAGCATCTGTGGAGAGAAAGCAGAGTTAACGTTTCAGGCCTGGTGACCCTTCCTCAGAACTGGTCACTAAACCTGAAACGTTAACTCTGATTTCTCTCCAAAGATGTTGCCAGACCTGCTGAGCCTTTCCATCAATTTCTGTTTTTGTACTTACTGAAAAGGTTAAGTCTGAACATGTTGTTTCTGAGACGATGGAAAGTGTCTGGCAAATCTGCCTTTGCTTCCTGAGCTGAAACATTCTTCATTCTTCAACTCTAGAAATGCCAAAAATTACCACATTAAGCAACTCCCTTGTGGAAAAGGTAACAGCAGACATTGTGGGAAATTTATTATGGGAACACAAGTTTGCGTTGCTAAAAAGAAAAGCAACACTCTCAGTGTGCTGGAACAGAGATACATGTGGATGTATATACAAAGCATTTTGAATGTAGCAGGAAAAGTTGATAAGTGTGTTTAAAAAAAATACTGCATTTTTGTTTTATGGATTGATGCATAGAGAGTAGAAGTGGAGCAGCCATGCTAAACCATTGTAAATCATTGCAATGGTTTGGCCGCAGCTGATGTATTATATCTAATTCCAAGCAATTCACTTAACAAAACATGTTGTTTGGAGAAAATACATTTGTAAGGACACTGTATACAATGACTTGTCAAAGCAATCTAACCTCTCTTGCGAGTTATTTTGGTTTAGAAAGAGAAGCCATTAAAGCCTACACATGAACTCGGTGTCAAGGTCTCAGAGAGGGTGCAGAGGGTATTTACTAGGAACAAAATAAGTGAATTAAAGACATCAGTTACTTTGAGAAGCTGGAGTACCTAAGGCTTTCTTTCCTAGAGCTCAGAAGATTAGCTGGAGATGAAACAGATGCATTCAAAATCACAAATTACATTGAATATGCTGCACATAAACAGACTATTCAAACAAACTAAACTGTGTTAGTATTTATATTTCATGCAAGTTGCCTTTCATTTTAAGCATATCTTCCTTTTCCTGTTTCTTGAAGATATAAATTGCATTCCCTTTTGAGAACACCTAGGCTATTTTTTTATCAACTGCTTTATATAAAAGAGTTCTGAATACAAACCACTTTCTGAGAAAGAAAGAATTCACCTTAATTTTCCAGATCTTTAGGTAACTATCTTGTATTTATGACTACTAGCTGAATGTAGTGTGAGAAGCTTTGCAAATTAAACAGCTGGAGATCGACTGGAAGTTTCAGAGAGCCTCACAACTGATCCTAGTAGATCAGGGCTCTGGGCCTACCACAGCCAGCATGTCCTGCTCTGGGCACAACCATCACCAAGAGACCAGGATCTGGGCCTAGCACAGCCAGGAGTCCCCGCTTAGGGACTAGTGGTTGCACACTAATGCCTTGCACATAGATACAATTAGTTGAAACCTCATTATTCTTGTGTTTTTGATTATATCAGGATCAAAGAGAATGTACTGAAGAAAATATAACTGGTAAAAGAATGATTGTAGTACCATTCAATACAGTAATCATTTCCTTCTGCTTTCTCAGCATGAATTGTTTTGGAGTAGAATAAATTGACATCTGATGGCAGTACAGTGGGACAAAAATGTAACAGTCTTCAGCTATTGACTGTATAGCATGTCACATTTCTTTCATTAGGAGTTATTGTGTATTACCATGTTATCCATCTTGCTTAGCTATCTCAGTGTGGTGGAAACAATTGCAGTGTTGTAATTTAATCTTAGTAGTAAACACAACTCCTGCAACAGCATCTTATTCATCTAATTGATACAGCTTCAGCCTCTGATTTCTTCTTTTAATTCTATTCATTTCAAAATTGTTTATGAATTATCGACAAAAGTGGAAATGGTATCATACTTATTATTTTTCCCTTACATTTCACACATCTCTTCTATATTGCTAAGATATTTTACAATAGCTCTGTATTCTTTATTGAAAATTAAAATGTTACATTTTGGTAATAAACTGCTAATTGGTCATTGTGATCACATAAAGTTATTGTCAGGCTAAATTAGACAGTCATTTGTTCACAAGAAAAATCTCAGCAATACTAGACTGAAGTCTGATTATTGAGCAATTCGTGCAATTGTCTATTACTGCTTGGTGTCCATATATCCACTTCCATTTACACGTCAATTTAGAATCTTGTTTGTATATACTGTTTCATAACAGTCACAAATTATTTGTAACTACAATAAATATTTTCAGTTATAATATGCAAAAAAGAAATTTTAAGGTACTGGCATAATTTCCTTGCCAAATCCTCATATTCCGTCATTTCTATGAGTGTTATTTGAGTGCAATTTAGGCTTAACATGTTGCATGATACATTAAATGTCATGTTTTGGAAAGAGTGAGTGTAGTTCTCTTGCAAATATTCAGTTTTTAATCTAATTCTGAGTATTTATAATTTACCTTAATGGAAAATTACCAAAGACATGTCAGAGCCAATATAGCTAACTTCAAGTTATAGAAGATCATAGAATCCCTATAGTGTGGAAACAGGTCCTTTGGCCCAACAAGTCCACACCGATCCTCACACCCAGATCCATCCCCCTATAACCCACCTAATCTAGGCATCCCTGAACACTATGGGCAATTTAGCATGGTCAATCCACCTAGCCTACATGTCTTTGGACTGTGGGAGGAAACCAGAGCACCTGGAGGAAACCCACTCAGACATGGGAGAATGTGCAAACTCCACACATTCGCTCGAGGGTGGAGTCGAACCAGGGTCCCTGGCGCTGTGCGGCAGCAGCGCTAGCCACTGAGCAACCATGCCGCCCCAAATTCTACCATTGTGGGATTTGATCCCGGGTCCCAAGAACGTTAACTGAATCTCTGGATTAATGATCCAGCAATAATACCACTAGGCCATCACCTCCTCTGTCGGATCTGTCTTCAAGTAATTAACTAATTTGATGAAGTTTGACAATGGTGGGATTTTTCACTTTTGGCAGCACAAGATAACTGTCCCAAGTGAATTGGCCACCTGACATATTTATTGCTCACTGACAACAGTTAAAAAAAAAACCCTCATTTTAGGGACCAATAAGAGTCTGAATGAATTTGACCAGGAAAACTAGTGGCCAAGATTCTCCCACTAAATTAGAATTTTCATTCTGGCTAGAAGCAGATGGAGATTTTATCAATATCATGTAAGCCTCTCATAAAACTTAAGCAACATTTTTATTTCTTAGCATTAGTGAGCGTTTAGGTTCAAGACAGATCCGTTTACTTTTCATGCTCTTCTGCTTTGTTTATGTTGGCATCATAGATTGACAATGTAGCCTGACAATATTTACAAATGTGATTAACAATGGGATAATAACTAACTGTTAATCAGTGAAGATATGTTCTTTTTATTACATTGTCAGAAGTCACATGACACCAGGTTATAGTCCAATAGGTTTTTTTGAAATCACAAACTTTTGGAGTGCTGCTTCTTCGTCAGGTGAAGTTTATTATACTATATTTTATTATATTGATTGAAGGAAAGGTTTTGGCCTGGACCAGGGAGATAAGTCTCCTGCTCTTCTTTGAAAAATGCACTGGGATCATTGACACGCATCTGGTCAGGCAGGTGGGACCTCTGTTTAGCATCTCATGCAATCTATAACATTTTTGACAGTATAGTTCCCCCTCAATAATACACGAGAGAGTCAACCTCATTTTTGAAGTGATTATGCCTTAGGAATGGGACTTCAGCCTGGAATGTTAAGATGTGGAAACAATAATGAGCTGAATCTGTTTTTGTTTTGGCTGACTGTGAGTTATGTTGCATTTTCTGAAGGGATTTTCACCAGAGGCCTGGAGAGTTCTCTCACAAAATATTACCAAACTCACCTCATTAACTTCCTACCCTGCCCCTACACCATCTCTCAGGTCTGATTTCTGCTCCATCTTACTATGTTCCATTCCCAGAACAACTTGCCACTCACCAGATCTCTGCAAAAAATACAAAGAAACATGGGAAAAAGGAGCAGGAGTCAGCCATTCAACCCTTTGAGCCTGCTCCACCTTTCAATATGATCAGGACTGATCATTCACCTCACTACCCTCTTCATGCTATCTCCCGAGAATTTCTGATCCCTTTAGCCCAAAGAACTATATCTAACTCCTTCTTGGAAACATTCAATGGTTTATCCTTAAACACTTTCTTCAGCAGAGAATTCCTCAGGCTTCCCACTCTCTGGATGAAGACATTTGTCCTAACCTCAGCCCTAAATTGACTACTCCATATCCATAAACTGTGACCCCCGGTTTTGAGCTCCCTAGTAATCAGGAATATCCTTCCAACATTTACACTGTCTGGTCCTGTTCGAATTTTATCTTTTTCTATGGGATTCTACTCTCATTCTTCTAAACTCCAGTAAATATGGTTCTTACCTATCCAATCTCTCTTCATGCATCAGTCCTTCCATCCCAGGAACAAATCTGGTAAGTTTATGGTGATATTACATTTGTTGTCTTTCCTCCATAGTCAGAACATCCTTTCTCAGGTGAGAAAACCAAAACTGTACACAATACTGTAGGTGTGGTTTCACCAAGATCCTGTACAATTGCAGCAGGATATCCCAGCTTCTACACTGAAATCCTCTTGGGATCAAGGCCAACTCCCCAATTACCTTTTTATCATCTGCTGCACCTGCACACTTACTTTTAGGTTTTGATGTACAAGGACACCTTGGCTTTATTGTACCTATCCCTTTTCTAATCTAACACATTCAGATAATAATGTCTTCCTGTTTTTGCTACCAAAGTGGACAACCTCACATTTATTCACATTATACTTTATCTGTTATGCATTTGCCCACTCACCCAAAGGGTCCAAATCATACTGAAGAATTTCTGCACCCTTACAGTGCACCTTCCTACCCAACTTTGTGTCATCTGCAAACTTGGTGATAATGCATTTAATTCCCTCATCTAAATCACCAAGATATATTGTGAATAGTTGGGGTCAAAGCATTGATCCACTTGTAACTGCCTACTACTTGCAAAGAAAAATGTTTATTCCCGCTCCTTGTTTCCTGTGTGTTAACCAGTTCTCTATCCATGTCAGTACACTATGCCCAGTGACAAACATTTTAATTTTACATGTGAATCTCTTGTGTGGGACATTCTGAGAATTCTTCTGAAAGTAAACCACATCCCCAGCTCCTCTTTCTTAACTTTGCTATTTGCATCCTTGAAAAATTCCAGCAGATTTATCAAATACGGTAAATCCATGCTGACTCTGTCTGATGGTTTCACTACTATTAAATATTTTATGATGGACTCCAGCATTTTCCCTACTACCGATGGCAGGCCAACTGGTCTATAGTTCCCTGTTTTCACTCTATCACCTTTTTCTAAATAATGGGGCTATACTAACTTCCTTCCACTCCATAGGAAGTGTTTCAGTGTCCACAGAATCTTGAACAATGACCACCAATGCATCCACTATCTCTAGGGTCAATTTTTTGAGTGTCTGGATATAGATTTATGAGCTCTGGCAGTTTAGTTCCAAAATTAGTTCTTTTATCCCATCAATTTCCCCAACATCATTTCCTTTCCGATACCGATTTCCATTGGTTCCTCACTCTCAGTAGACCCCGCATTCCTCAACATTTTTAGGAAATTATTTGCGTCCTCCTTTTGGGAAGTCAGAACCAACATATATATTTAATTGTTCTGCAAGGCCCAGTCCAGTCGCACACTAGGCTGACGTGGAATTATGTCATTGTTCCTTCTGTCACTAGGTCAAAATTCTGGAGCTCCCTTCCTAATAGCAAGGTGAGTGTACCTGCAACACAAAGAAAGCAGTAGCTGCAATAGTTCAGCTCATTATTAACTTTTCAAGGTCAATTCGCCATTAGCCATGGGCAATAACTGCTGGCGATGCCACATCTAAAGAGAAAATAAAAATAAACTGTTCAGCTTACCAACAGGAAAGGATTCACCTTTTTCTTTTTGTCCAAAGGATCTATATTTTAACCCTTACCAGATTAATGTTGGGTGAGAATTTTCAGATATTTCATTTTCTTTGTTTAATGTGCTCTGACAATTGAGTTTTTTTTTATTGCTTTTGATTAAGCTGTGGTATATTCCAAGCATTCTCAGTTCCTTGATGCATGTCTGATGTCCTTTTATTTGGTTTTAGATTTATAGACAGCACATGTTACATTTCCCCTCCAGAGAACCCCCCTAGGAAGTTTGACTCTAACCCCCTCAACTGCATTTCAGTCAAAGCCACCTAGTTTAAACTGTTTACTTCATATATATCACTGTCACTATAAAATATTTTAATTTACAAGGGTAGTAGGAACTGCAGATGCTAGAGAATCTGAGATAACAAGGTGTAGAGCTGGATGAACACAGCAGGCCAAGCAGCATCAGAGGAGCAGGAAGGCTGACGTTTCGGGCCTAGACCCTTCTTCAGAAAATTTACAAGGCTTATTCTAATTAAATCAACATTGAAACATTGAAACCAGAAACACTGATCTGCATTCCTGACAGGAACAAGCTAAGTTTTCTTGAAAAAAAAGTGTTTCTAAGGATTGCAGATGCTCATGAGGAAGATGGGAATGCAGGAAATTAGGAACAGAAAAAGTAGGAGCAGGCATATGGCACTTGCCCCTTTAAGCTGACTCCACTATTCAGTCACATCATGGGTGATCTGATTGTGCCTTTAACTTCTCTTCATGTCTCATTACCTTCGATTCATTTATCTATCAAAAGTCTCGCTAACGCGGCATGAATAAGTGCAATTACCCAGCCTCCACTGTTCTCTGGCAAGGAGAATTCCACAGAGTAAGAACTTTCTGAAAGAAAACATTTCTCCTCATCTGCGTCCTGAAAAAGCGAGCTCTTATTTTAAAACTGTCTCCCCTAGTCTGTGTTTCTCCTGTAGTTTAAAATGTTAAAGTGTTAAATATGTAAGCAGATAGCCTGCATCATCAGCGATGTTAGATCTCATGACAACAGAGAGATGCTTTATGAAGCCTCATGCTGAGCCTTGTCCTTTTTGTAGTTTGAAGAAACGTTCAATAAAACGCAAACGTTATCAACATCTTAGCCTCCCATGGTCTCTATCAATCTTATGCAGGACACAATCCACTCTAAAGCTGACAACTATGGTCACAGATGGTAGCAGAGTAAAGGACAGCAGAACTGGCAATAGAAACAAAACACTGCAAAATTATGACAAAGACAAAGCAGGAAGTTCTAAGAACGTAAGAACATAAGAACTAGGAGCAGGAGTAAGCCATCTGGCCCCTTGAGCCTGCCCCGCCATTTAATTAGATCATGGCTGATCTTTTTGAGACTCAGCTCCAATTACCCGCCCACTCACCATAACCCTTAATTCCTTTACTGTTCAAAAATTTATCGAGCCTTGCCTTAAAAACATTCAACAAGGTAGCTTCAACCGCTTCACTGGGAAGGGAATTCCACAGATTCACAACCCTTTGGGTGAAGAAGTTCCTCCTGACCTCAGTCCTACATCTGCTTCCCTTTATTTTGAGACGATGCCCTCTAGTCCTAGTTTCACCTGCTCGTGGAAACAACCTCCCTGCCTCCACCTTATCTATTCCCTTCATAATCTTATATGTTTCTATAAGATCTCCCCTCATTCTTCTGAATTCCAATGAGTATAATCCCAGTCTACTCAGTCTCTCCTCATAATCCAACCCTCTCAACTCTGGAATCAACCGAGTGAATCTCCTCTGCACCCCCTCCAGTGCTAGTATATCCCTTCTCAAGTAAGGAGACCAAAACTGCACACAGTACTCCAGGTGTGGCCTCACCAGGACCCTATACAGCTGCAGCATAGCCTCCCTGTTTTTGGCAGACAAAATTCCATTTGCCTTTTTAATTACCTGCTGCACCTACAATCCTACTTTTAGCGATTCATGCACAAGGACACCCAAGTCCCTCTGCACAGCAGCGTGCTACAATTTTTTACCATTTAAAACATAGTCCATTTTCCTGTTATTCCTACCAAAATGGATGATGTAACACTTATCAACATTGTACTCTATGTGCCAGACCTTTGCCCACTCACTTAGACTATCTATATCCCTCTGCAGACTTTCAGTGTCTTCTGCACACTTTGCTCTACCACTCACCTTAGTGTCATCTGCAAATTTTGACACACCACACTTAGTCCCTAACTCCAAATCATCTATGTAAATTGTAAACAATTGCTGTCCCAACACTGATCCCTGAGGCACACCACTAGCCACTGACTGCCAACCAGAAAAACACCCATTTACCCCTACTCTTTGCTTTCTGCTGGTCAACCAATCCTCTATCCATGCCAATACATTACCTGTAATACCATGCAACTTTATCTTATGTAGCAGCCTTTGGTGTGGCACCTTGTCAAATGCCTTCTGGAAATCTAGATACACCACATCCACAGGTTCCCCATTGTCCACCATGCAAGTAATGCCCTCAAAGAATTCCACCAAATTAGTTAAACATGACCGACCCTTCATGAACCCATGCTGGGTGTTTCCAATGGGACAATTTATATTCTCAATTCGAAAGCCGAATGATAAATGGATTCAAGCAAATAGCACTCAAGAAATGTGAGACGTTATAAAATCACAGAATTCTGGAATCGTTACAGCGCAAACAGAGGCCATTCCACCAATCATGCCAGTACCGGCTCTTCAAACAAGCATCATCGCCTAGAGCTAATCTTCTACATTGTTTCCCATACCATTGCACACCATTTCTATCAAAATAATCATCCAATGTGCTCTTGAATGTATCACTTGAACTGGCCTCCACTATACTTCCACACTCTAATGACTCATTGAGTTAAAAAATAATTTTCATCCTTGCTTCTTCTGCACTTCACGTTAAATCTATGCCTCTCGATCATGTTCCTTTTATGAGCAGGGACAGTTTCTCCCTATCTACCTCATCCAGCTCTCTCATGATTTTGTAAACCTTTATCAAATCTCCTCCCAGCCTTTTTCTTACCATGAAGAGCAGTCCTAACTTCTTCACCCTATCCTCATAACTGAAGTTCCTCATTCCTGGAACTGTAAATGAAATGTAATTTTCTTGGAGAAAATAATCAGATCCAGGGGAAACTATTACTTCTAATATCATGGTCATTGGTCATGAAGTAAACCTAAAATGAGAGACTTGAGTGGAGTTTCAGTTCCTGTAGATGCAAAACAATGGCTGAAGCAAGGATTGCTCCAGAAGTGAATCTATACGGATCATCATTGATCTCATAGTCAAGGGACAAGTGGCCGCTATTCTTTAGATTACTATTAAACTAAAATGTTTGCACATATTTGTAGCTCATAATTAAGTAGCAGAACTGGAAAGTCAAGACAAACAAAATTATTTAGAGCTTTCAGAGGCTCAAAACAGCTTATCACATCACACTGAGACTAGATGCTGAACTGGACTGTATGTTCACCCCAAAGAAAGTCCCAAACCCACTTCTTTAGAACATGAAGCAAGAAACTGAATCAATGCTGCATCAGCAAGTAACCACATCTGTAATAAAACTCACAGGTTAATTTTCAGGTATAGTTCGAAACAGGCCACTGTGAATCTGTGCTCATCTCACACAGTTAAAAGAAGCAGTGGAAAGCTAGATTCACTCATTTATATACGTGGATCACAGACTGTTAAAGCTAAGGACAGAGCACAAGTTTTACCAAACTAGATGGGAAGAGTGTTATCTATTGGCAAGCAACTTTGGATAGGGAACACTAACTACTGACAACTGCATCACACCACAAGGAAAATATTGTTTTAATTGATTATCCTTTGTTATTACAGCAGTACCAGATACCTTTCACACAATGAAGACTAAGTATTCTATAAGAATGAGACAGAATAATTTGTCACATGAATGACATTATGATTCATGGTTCTACCTCATCAGAGAATAATGACAATGTGAGAGCAGTGGTGCATGCTTGCAAAGAGCAAGTCTGACTTACAATAACAAATATGAGTTCTCATCATCAAACATTACATGTCCAGGAACATTATTCACATATCCAGGCATAACAGCTAATCATCAAAGCACTAAAATCAATGAAAATTTTCTGTCAACTCACAAAGGCACAGAGGCTCAGTTATTACAGGAATGGTAAATCAAGTGGGAAAGTTCCTTTTCCAATATAGAACAGGTAAAAATAAATGCAACTTTTGCTGGAACGAGACCGAGCATGGTGCTGCAAAGAAAATCAACACATTTTGTTCAAAAGAATAAAAGTGACGTTCATATCACCAGGCATATTGGCTCATTACAAACCAAAACTACTTACAATATTTGCTGCAGATGCATGATCAACTAAACTAGAAACATCTTTATTTCATTGCATTGAGATAAGGGAACAACTGATGTGACCTTCTTTTCCAGCAAGAAGAGGTGAGGAGGAAAGACAAGTTCTGGAAAAAAATATTACATCCACAATTTTATGTTTCGGGGACTGATAATGGAACAGTGAAAGAAGAAACAGGAGTGAACTAGTTTCGATAAGAAGTAGAGCATCAATGGAATGAATCAGCATCGAGAAGATCAGGAATTGTGCTAAAACAATCAACTGTTATTCCCTGATGATATGTGTACTACTCAATCAAGTTTGAGAGAAAACATACAGAACTCAAAACCTCTGCTTCCACTAAGACAGCTGTGAACAAGACCATGATTAGCTCTGTAAGCCACAGATGAAAACAGAGACTCAAGTAATAATCTTCTCAAACCCTGCATGGTGTGTGCATTTGCTAGAAAGTTGGGAAAACCAGGTGAGATTGGTAATAATTAGATCCTCGACATCAGGAGCAAACTGCCCATTCCCATCTGAGAGTTGACTGGCAAGATGAGAATCGCACTAGGGAGAGGCCTATTTGCATGCATTAATATCACATTATTAACTAATCTCCTTTCGTGTATCTGTAGTTTCCTGTTTACCCACTATCCGACAAAGACCAGAAGGTGACAACGTGAAATTTTGACCGGTTGTCTGAGTCGCACTTGCTCCTCTGGTCCTCTTGTACTTTGTGCCCTGATTGGATGCTGTGTCATTAAGACCTTCTTTTTCAGGACTGATATTTCACAAGATCACATGGCATCACCTAAGGTCAGGACATTGGATGCAATTATACCTGGTCATTACAAGAATGCATGCTTTGCTCAGTGTTCTGCACACTCACACTGACCACAGCTTTATCTGCAACTCCAAACATTCTCTTGTTAGCGGAAGGATGAACAAGGTGCACACTTGAAAACATGCTGCTCTATACATGATACACTGTCATGAATCACTATCCCTTGCTAAATTAATGAAGCCAAGTGCCAACATAACACTATCGCTAAAGGTATTGCAACCAAACAAATATTTATCGAGAAGTGCAAATGCTGGTATTGATATAACTTGGAAATCACAAAGCTCAATTATCCATGAAGCAACAAGGATTATTTTGAGATCTGTTCAGCAGTGATAGCATCTATCATTGATGCAGAGTACAAAGGCTACATGAGGCACAACATAAACCCAACAGCTAAAACACAGCAAAATCTAAAAGTAGGCCAACATAGACTTAATTATTCTATTTTCAGGGTATTATAAACTAAGTTTATCCAACATGTCTTCATAATTTCATCCTTTTAACCCTCTACTTTTCTACAATGCCACATGCACTGATGTCTGGTCAGGCACCCATGCTATATTTGTGTCACATTGTAACTTCACTAGCAAGTCAAAATTAACTTGCTTTTTTGTAGTACTTTGTTTAAGTATGGATGTCTCTTTCGGGAGAGAACAATGGAGATCAGTGGAATGTATCTTTAGACATTAGAAGCAAAATTGCAGCATTGTAATGATACTCTCCATCATTCAGAGCTATTAATTAAAACTATATTAACAAGCTGCAACTGTAGCAGAAAGCAGAAGCTATAATCATCCCACAGCAAGGTCACTCGACTTCAGGAACAAAAACAGAAGTTGCTGGAAAAGCTCAGCAGGTCTGGCAGCATCTGTAAAGAAAAAAATCAGAGTTAACATTTCAGGTCCGGTGACATATCCTCAGACTTATGATAAAGACCCGGCATGGTGCTCTCCTATAATTAAAAATAAATATGTTAAATAAAACAAAGAATTTCAAATGCTGGAGATCTTAAAAAAAAACAGAAATTCCTGATGAAACTCAGCAAGTCTGGCAGAATTTGTGTAAAGAAAGCAGGATTAATGTTTCAAGTCCTGTGACTCTTCATTAGAATGTTCTTAGTCACCCACTCAAAGCATAAACATTTTGTTATTAACAGCATTTGCATGAAATGCATGAGACTTATGCATATGAGGGAAAGTTGTCGAAACTGATATCAACCACCATTTCCATTCTGTTGCACTCTTGATCCATCCATTAATGAATATTAGGCTATTATGTTTAGTGTGGAATAGATGTTGACCTAATTAATTTAATTCATAGAAAACCTCAGTGTCAATAAGCAGAAAATATAACTTTCCTTCAGATAATCTTGATGAGAATTAAACAGCACTGAGAATTTAATAATGATGTGAAATTTGCTGAACTTGCACTGTTTTATTGATTTATGAGATGTGGACATTTCTGGCAAGGCTAACATTTATTTTGTTTTCTTATTGCTCTGGAGAATGTGGTGGTAAGCTGTCTTCTTGACCCATCCCAGTTATTAGGATTTAAGGTATACCCATAACGCTGTTAGAGAGTCCAAGGATTTTGATCAGTAACTGTGAAGGAAAAAGATATAGTTCCAAGTCAAGATGATGCATGGTTTGGAGGGAATCAGCCATTTGTGGGAGTCCCAAGCAGCTATTATCCTTGTCATTCCAGGTGGTGGAGGTCACAGAAATGGAAGATGATATTGAAAGAATTTGAGTGATTTGTTGCAGTGTAACTTGAAGGTGGTACGCACTGTTGCCACTGTACATAGTGGCAAGGAAAACTAATGTTGCTGGTGGTGATTAATGTAACAATGAAGTGGATTATTTTTTTCAAAATAGTGTGGACTTTCTTGAGTGTTTTTGTTATGTACCCATCCAGGTAAGTGGAGATTATGCTATCATACACCTTGGCTTGTAGATAGCGGACATGCTTTGGGAAGTAAAGAAATAAGTTACATATTACAGATTCTTAGCCCTTGACCTGCCCCTCTAACCACAGTATTTATATGACTGGCCTAGATCAGTTGTTATTAAATGGTAACGCTCAGATGTTCAGAGTAGGGGATTCAATAATGGTAATGCCATTGAATTTCAAGTAGACTTGATTTGATTCTGTGGAGATAATCATTGCCTGGCACTTTTGTGGTGTGACTGTTATTTGCCATTTACTATTCCAAGTCTAAATTCTGTCCAGGTCTTATTGCATGTAGACAGGGGCCATTTTAGTATCTGGGGAGTGGTGAATGGTACTGAACATTGTGCAATCGTCAGCAAATATCCCACTTCTAACTTTATGGTGGAAGGAAGTTCATTGATGAAAGAGTGGAACATGGTTTGGCGTAGGATTCTGCTGAGAAACCCCTGCAGTAATGTCCTGGAGCAGAGATGATTAATGTCCAAAAACCACAACTATCTTCCTTTGTGCCAGGTATGACTCCAACCAAGGAGAATTTTCCCTCTAATTTCAATTTACACTATTTTCATTTGGGATCTTTGATGCCACTTTCAGTCAAGAGCTACCTTGATGTCAAGGACAGTCACTGATAATCCACCTCTACAGTTTAGATATTTTTTCCATGTTCTGTTACAACTTTATAATGAAGTCAGGAGCTGAGTATCCCTGGCAGAACCCAAACTCAGTGAGCAAGCTATTGTTGAGCAAGTGCTGCTTGGCTGTATTGTTTGTCAGTACTTTCCATCATTTTGCCCATGACTGAGAGTGGACTGATAAGGTTATTTGCTGGCTTAGACTTCTGCTTTTTGTGGACAGCATGTAGCTGGGCAATTTTCCACAGTGTTGGGTAGATGCCAGTGTGGTAGCTGTACAGGTACTGCCTGGCTATGGGTGCAGCTACTCATGAAGCGCAAGCCTTCAGGACCATTGCTGAAATTTTGTCAGGGCTTATAGCCTTCGTGGTGCCTACTGCCATTTCTTGATATCACGTAAAGTAAATCGATTAGTTTGAAGACTGACATCCGTAATGTTGGCTGCCTGAGTTGGAAACTGAGATGGCTCATCCACTTGACACTTAGGGTCGACATTGAAAGCAAGTGCTTTAGCTTTGCCTATTGAAGTAATGTGAATCAATGAAGATGGGGATATTTGAGGAGCTACCTCCTCCTGTTATTTCGTAGAATCCCTGCAGCGTGGAAACAGGCCACTTGGCCTAACAAGTCCAAACTGACTCTGAGGAGTATTCCACCCATGCTCACCACCGCTACCCTATCACTGTAACCTTGCATTTTCCATGGCTAATCTACCTAACCTACACATCCTTGGACACAAGGGCAATTTAGCATGGCCAATCAACCTAACCTTCACATCTCTGGGCTGTTGTGGTTTAATTATCCACCTCCGTTCACAACTGAATATAACAGGGCTGCAGAACTTAGCTCAGATCTGTTGGCCGTGAGATTCCTTTGCCCTGTCTTTCACATGCTTCTTTCACTTTTTGGCATGCAAATAAGCCTGTGTTGTATCTTCCCTAAGGTGACAGCACACTTTTAGCTACGTCTGTTGCTGCTCCTGGCATGCCCTAATACAATCTTCATTGGACTAGAATTAGTCCCACAGCTTCATGGTAGTAGCAAAGTGGGGAATATGCTGGACTTTTCGGTTACTGATTGTGGTTGAACAGAGTTCTGCTTCTCCTGATGGCCCACAGATTTTCATGAATGCCTTGTCTTCAGTTGCTGAATCTGTTTGAAATCTATCCCATTTAGCATAGTGATAATGCCATACAACCCAATGGAGGATATCTGTCAATGTGAAGACTGGACTTAGTCACCACAAGGATTATGTGGTGCTTACTCTTACAAGTGCTGTCATGGACAGACATATCCACAGCAAGTGGATTGGTGAGGATGACGTCATATAGATATTTCCCTCTCTTTGGTTCCCTCATCATGTACTGTAAGTAATGCCCTTTAGGACTTGACCAGCTTGGTCACTAATTATGCTACCAAGCTACTCTTAGTGATGGGCATTGAGGTCCCCAAAACATTCAGTGCCCTTACAAATCTCAGAGTTTCTTTCAGTTATTGATTTACATGGAAGAGGGATTGCAGTAGTTGGTAATCAATAGGAAGTTTTCGTGTTCATGTGATGCCATCAGATTTCAAGCAGGTTGGATTCAGTGCTAACAAGGTGTAGAGCTGGATGAACACAGCAGGCCAAGCAGCATAGAGGAGCAGGAAA
>NC_063332.1:89789762-89804518 GCF_021869965.1 Rhincodon typus | reverse complement strand
CCCGAAATGTCAGCTTTCCTGCTCCTCTGATGCTGCTTGGCCTGCTGTGTTCATCCAGCTCTACACCTTGTTATCTCAGATTCTCCAGCATCTGCAGCTCCTACAATCTCTGGATTCAGTGCTGCTGCTATGAGACCTCAATGCCGAGGACTCCCAAAGTAACTCCAATCCAAGTGTATAGCTATGATTTTTTGATTTTGACTAGATCACATGTTGCTTGATTAGAGTGTGGGACAATTCTTGGAATAAGACACCACAAGGTAGTAGGAAAAGTTTTTCAGAGTCGTTAGGGCTCAGCTTTTTTGTTCTCTTTTCAATTGGTCTGTCTAGTTTCAACCCTTTGTTTAGAATTCATCAAAGTTTAATACAAATAAGAGGGCGTTTAAGAGTCAATCACACTGCAGTAGGACTACATGTAGGCAAAGCAAATAAGAACAACAGGATTTTCTTCATCTAAAAGATATTTGTGAACCAGATGGATTTTTGTGACAAAGGTTTCATGTTCACCATTATGCTAGCTTTTAATGCAATATTTATTAATTGAATTCAAAGTTTGCCATTTGTTGTTGTGACATTCAATCCCATGTCCCCTGAGCATCAACCTGGGTCTCTGCATTTCAAGTTCCATGTCATTACCATTCTAACACAGCCTCTGCCTCCTTCATCCTCCATGCTAGTAATGTAACAACTACATGATATTATTCTGGTGCAGAGGGTACAGGAAATCATAGCATGAATGACATAAACCATTCCACATATTAATCCATAATTTCTTTGTACTTTGTGGTGCTCAACCATTATTCCTCAATGAAAATTGTTCCATACCCATCAGGCAAATTTGAAAATTTACTGCCTTGAAATCAGTGTTCACACTGCTTCTACTTCGAAAGGGAAATAACGGCATTGGTGATCTGGCAGCAACAGCAGGATTGAAGTGTTTATTCAACATGATTGCTTTTGATGGCTCATTACCTGGACTTAAAGCACACAAGATCAATCTGAAGTGAATTCCCAGACCTATTATCTTAACTGGAACAGAATTACCAATTCCATTTATGAGGATATAAATCAAGAATTTCTATTAGTCTATTTTGTTATGTTCAGTGCAATTTTTCACAAAATTGGCCACATCAGTACAGAAAGTCATGAAATTTCAAATGTGTGGTAAGCATGCATGATTCTTTTAAACTAGATTAAAAATATTACAGTGGAAGCCAACTCCAGACACAAAACTACCAAGCACTTAACAGCAGAAACTTGAGGGACAGAACACTGAGCAACACTGGTCAGCATGGACATGTTGGGCCAAAGGGTCTGTTTCCGTGCTCTATGACTCTGATTCTATGATGCAATTTTGAGTGCATTCACACCAGATCACCAACTGGGTTCTGAAACAAAAGCTCTATGCCAAGGGACTTCAATTTAGCAGCTGATAATTCATCAAGGTCTCATTGAGTGTATCATTTTGGCATCTTTTCATTCTCGTGTAAGTATTTCGACAATGGAATATTTCCTATTATGTCATTTCAGTTGGAGTTCAATGCCTCACTATTACTATAATAAAGACATTGCATAATTATATTACTTCCTGTGGGTGCATCACATTCTATTTATTTCCATATTTATATCCTCATGCTGATTCTTGGCAAAGATGGGTTTAAATTGGGCCACAATATTGTAAGTCTATTTACCACCTTCATTATATTGCATGGACAGGCAAGCACATGGATAACAATAATATAGTTCACACTGTGCAGAGCAACATGTGGTGTTTCTCTTGGGAACTTAATTATGATCTCAATACAGTAGCACAGAATAAAAAATAGTAGAAGAATTAGCATTAAATGTTTATATATCCCCTTAACTATCTGTCTTCTCTTTATTAAATGATGTTGTGAAATCTACCTCTAATACTCTGAAGGCTGTTAAATACATAAAGACTTAAATTTTGCTCTAAGAATAGTGATGAAGCTGACAGGCCCACTGTTCTACAGAGCAAACAGAAATAAATTTCTCTTGTCCATACATGGGCAATTGAAAACTGAGTTTGTAAGTTGAGATCTGAGTATGCTGTTCCACTCCAGGCTTCACATAAAGTCACCAATACTTTCAGCTTTGAAATCAATTTAAAAGTGTGAAGTGAGCACATATATCCATTAGTTTCTTATTAAACATGGTAGAAAAATTTAGCGCTGGTATATTGAGATGCAAATCAATTTTAACAGTGTAATGAGCCAATATAACTGTGAAAAAACATCTCTGATACTGAAAATATAATTTTGAAAATGTGGAGTCACATACCTTTAAAATTAAATTAGTATTGGGGATTTAAAGAAGAAATGTTTTTTTCTGGCAAAGGGTTTAGAGGCAGGACATAAAATTTGAAAGGAATTAAAAGATGCCCAAATGATTGGCCAAGAAGGATAGCAGAGGCTGAGAAGAAAGACAATAAGATCAAATTCAGGCTTACTGCCAGTATGTTAATACATGAGGTGTGGTAAACAAGATTGGTGAGCTACAGACACAACCAAATCCAAAAGTGTTATGGTCTTAATAGAGGCCTGGCTCAAAAATGACAAAACTCCACACTGAAAATTTCTGGATTTAAAGATTTTGGGAAAAATTTGGAAGAAAACAAAGGAAGACCGTGGCAGAAGGAAAAAACAGAAATTGCTGGAGAAACCCGGCAAGTATGATAATATTTGTGAAGAGAAAGCAGAGTCAACATTTTGGTTCCAGTGACATTTCTTCAGAAGATGGCAGTAGTGATTACAGCAATCGTAAGCCCTAGAGGGGTCAAGGACAGAATCTATTTGGTTAGAGTTAAAAAATAAGAATGGTGCCATAACAGTTCTGGCCACATCTTATTGGTCATCATCTCGTGGGAAAGACATAAAGAAGAAAATTAGCAGGGAAATTAAAGAGACGTGAAAGTACCTTAGGCAAGTGATCATAGGGAGGAATTGCCTTAAGTTGGATTGAGATTGTAACATTGAAAAAGGCAGGTAGAGGAAATATTTTCAAGAGAAACGTTTTGCTTGGAGATGGAGATGGAAATGGAGATGGAATAATTTTGTCTTAAAAATATTTTTATTTGAACAGAAAGAACATTGAATTTGGGAGCAGGAGTAGATCATTTGGCTCTTTAAACGTGCTCAGCCAGGCAATAAGATCATGGTTGACTAGATTGCAATTTCAACTCCACTTTCCTGTTTTCCCCATTACCATTAAATTGCTTTCCTACCAAAAATCTAGTAACTCAGCTGTTTTTTGGGAAAGAGAATTCCACAGGTTAATGAACCTCATCTCTATCCCAAAAGCAAGACCTCATCCTTAATCCATGTCCTCTAATTCTACTCTGTCTCACAAAGAAAAACAATCTCTTAGAGTCCAACCTCTCAATTTCCCTCAAGATGGGAACTATTTCATGAGATTATCTTATTCTTCTAAATGACAGCCCAACCTATTCAAAATTTCTTCATAAGGTAAGCACTTCAACCCATAAATGAATTGAGTAAACGTTTCTGAACTGCTTTGGATGCAACTATGCACTTTTCAAAAAGGAAGAGCAAAATTGTACACAGTACTCCGTAAGTGTTCTGACCAACAACCTGTATAGCTATAATAAAACTTCCTGAATTTTTTAGATACAGAGAAAATAGGGGGAAAGAGTAAGCTATTTGACCCATTAAGCTTGCATTGCCATGTAATCTTGTCATTACTGAGCCTCTATCTCAAGACCATACCCATGTTCCCTCTTCATATGTCTTGATGCCATCAGTATCGAGAGTCAGAATCATATATGATAGAAACAGGCAGTTCTGCCCACCAGGTCCATGCAACCAACAAACACCAAACTACACTAATCCCATTTACCTGCACTTGGTTTATAGCCTATTATACTCTGACATTTTAAGTACTCAACCAGATGTTTCTTAAATGTTACAAAAGTACCTGCCTCTATCATCCTCTCAAGCAGCACATTCCATGTTTCTATCATCTTTTGGATGAAAAAAAGTTCTTTCAGATTTCCTCTTTCAGATGCTCCTCATTTTAAACTTATACCATCTGGTCATAGACATGCCTATCATGGGGAACAGATTCTCACAATATACTCTGTCTATGCCTTTCATAATTTTGTATACTTCAATCAGATCCCCGATCAGCCTCGTCTACTTCAAGGAATACAAACCCAGCCTATCCAACCTTTCCTCATAACTGAGCCTTTTCATCCTAGGCAACATTCTGGTGAATCTCCTCTGCACCCTTTCCAGGGCAATCAGATCCCTCTGATCAATATCAGACTGCGACCTGAGACTATCCATCTCAGTTTCAACAACACCAACAATTTTTGTGTCATCTGCAAATTTCTTAATTATACCTTCTACATTCACCTTGATGCCGTTAATGTGCATTACAAATAACAAGGGTCCCAATAGAAATCTAATTCTTTCCTAACCATATTCAGTGACTTGGTCTCAACCACTTTATGAATTCCACCACCTCGTCACTATCTGGGTGAAGAAAGTTCTCCTTATCTCAGTCCTAAAGGCTATGTAGCCTGAGATACCTGTGACACCTTGCTCCAGACACTGCGGTTAAAGGGGACATCATTCCTGACTCCAATCTGTTTAGGCCTGACAGAACTTCATATATTTCAATGAGATCACCTCTCATTCTTCTAAATGGTAGGAAGTGGAGACCCAATTGACTGACTCTCTCTTCAAACAAAAATTCTGCAATCCCAGGAATCACATCTGGTGTACCTTTGCTGCAATTTGTCTATGGTAATTGTGTTTGTTTTAACAAAGGAGGCAAGAACTGCGCATAATATTCTGAGTATGGGTTCACTAAGGCAATGTATAGCCGCAGTAGGGCTCCTTTCTCCTATACTCAAACTGTCTTACAATGAAGCCCAACATTATATTTACCTTCTAAACTTCTTGTGGCACCAGGTCCCTTGATACATCAACATTTCTCAAATTATCACTGAATAAATAATACTTTTCCATACTGAGTCAATAACAGGACACTGATCCAATTTAGATTCTGTTTACTCACTCATCCAATGAGCCGAAATTGTTGTGATACCTCTTAACTTCCTCCTCACCTCTTACAATTCCTTCTAGTTTAGTATCATATTGGAAATATTACATCTGATTACCTCATCCAAATCATAGAATCCCTACAATGTGGAAACAGGCCCTTCGGTCCAACAAGTCCACACCGAACCTCAGAGCATCCCACCCAGACCCATCCCCCTATAACCCACCTAATCTACACATCCCTATGGGCAATTTAGCATGGCCAATCCACCTAACCTGCACATCTTTGGACTGTGGGAGGAAAACGGAGCACCTGGAGGAAACCCACACAGAGAGAATGTGCAAACTCCACACAGACAGTCACCCAAGGCTGGAATCAAACCCGGGTCCCTGGTGCTGTGAGGCAGCAGTGCTAACCACTGAGCCACCGTGCCGCCCCAGATCATTGAATTGTATTGCAAATAGCTGGAGCCTAAGCACTGATCCCCGTGGTACACCATTTGTCATCATCTTCCACTGTTGGTTAACTAATTCTCAGTTCATGCCAGTGTATTATTCCTTATCCCATGTGCTTTAATTTTGCCCGGTAACCTCTTATTTGGGACTTTATCAAAAGCTTTCTGTAAATCCAAATACATCACATCTGTGCTATTTATGTGTTAAAATATCTCCAGTAGATTTTGTAAAACATAATATTCCTTTCATATATCCATGTTGACTTTATCAAAGCTTGCCAATATGTTGTAAGTGTCCTGTTATCTCATCCTTTATGATAGACTCTGGCATTTTATATACTATGGTGTTAGATTAACTGGTCTACAAATTATTTCTTCTCCCTCCCTCTTTTTTAAAATAGCAGGGTTATATTTGCAAACCTCTAACCCACTCGGTGTTTTCCAGAATTAACAGAATTTTGGAAGACGTGAATGCACACATTTGAATATCTCCGTGGCCACATCCATTGATATCCTGGAACGTAGATTACCAGGTCATGAGGATTTATCAACTGTCTGATGCCATTCATTGTGCCCATGCTTCTTTTCTCGGTACTAATACTAATTTCCTTCAATCCCTCCTTCTCAACTGACCCCTGTTTCACTAGCTTTTCCGGGAAGTTGTGTGTGACTCCTTCTGTGAAGACAGAACTAAAGCAACTGCTTAATTGCTCTGTCATTTCCTTGTTATTCATTATCAATTCTCCCACTTTAGTTGGTAAGGGACCAACATTTGTCTTCACTAAACTTTTTTCTTTATATATACTTCGTTCACAAAATCTTACAAATTGATGTTACATCCCTTTCAAGTTCACTTCAATACTTTATTTAAAAATAATTCATGGCATTTTACACTTCAAGGCACAATCTCAGCAGATATACAGTTTTCTAGATTCAAATCCAAATGTCTCATGCCTTTTTCAGCAAGATCCCTGCCACATCATTGAGGATCAGTGGGGTTATTTTGAAAGTCACTTTATGCAATGTGTCAGTTCTTCCAGCAGCATGACACCATTTGACAACTCTTTGGTTCCTAAACCTCCACAAGTGCTGCCTCTTTGAACAGGGAATCACTTCACACCAGCACTTGATCAAAAATTGGACTGGGCCAGCCATATAAATTCTACATGTACAAATGTACCAAAGCATGTCAGAGACTAAGAACCCTGCAGTGAGTAACTCAGTTCCTGACTCCCCAAAACTTGTCCAAATTAATGCAGCTCTGACAACATTGAAGAAGCTTGACATTGTCCAGGACAAAGCAACTCCTTTGATTGGCACCTCATCCACCACCTTTAACATTCACTCCTCCATCATTGATGCTGAGTACCGACAGTGTTCACAATCTATAAGTTACATTGCAGAAATTTTCTAAATTTCCTTTGGATGAATCTTCCAAACCAATGACCGTGAACATCTAGAAGGACAAGGGCAGCAGGTACATGGGAAGACCATCCCCTGCAAGTTCCCCTCCATGAACTCACTATTACAAATGAAAATATATCACTGGGTAAAAATCCTGGAATTCTCTCCTGAAAGACATGTGGGTGTACCTACACCAAAGGGATTGCAGTCACCTAAAAGAAAAACAACACATCACCACATTCTCCAGGACAATTACAGATGGGCAAGAAATGCTGTCCCAGCCAGCAATGCCCACATCCCATGGATGAAATGAAAAAAAGATTTTCTCTCTTTGCCTAACACTGTTGCTTTTGTTCATTCCATATCTCTCTCTCTCTGACTGATTCTGGAAGTTTGCATCTATCAAGACGTGCTGCCTCTCTTTTGTGTCAAGATCTAAAGAGTGGCAATCAAGTTTTTTTATGGCTTTGACATGGGCCTTTGCTCCCATGGTAAGTAAATCATATGAGTTCATCTCCAGCCATAGTTTAGGATGATTTCACCATTCCCCTTTTCAGAACATCACCACACGTGCATTATGTGTCAGGTGTATGTGGGCTAAACACAATGAATGTGCTTCAAACAAATGGTCATGCCTCAAAGTCTAAGGGGAGTAGTCCTCATTCAAGTCAAGTGATACATCTTTTAGTCAGGGGGTCCCAGCACAGTAAATCAGGGACAACCGCCAATATAAGTCCAGGCGCTTGGGCATGATCAACCAACTGATTGGGGTGGTCAGAGTCACGTGTCCATAACTCTACAGTCTGGCAATGGGCCATGCTCAGCACTTTGGGTCCAAACCAACCTGCCTGGACAGTTGTGGGAAGTCAGTCAGGGAGCTGCAAAGATCCATCCGGCATCCGCTTAGTCATCAGTCAGGGCTATTTGTCCAAATCAGCCAAGGGTTTAGGCCACAGACACTCCTGGGTTCCATTCAATTAAGGTCAAGGGAGATTCTTATGAGTCACTGCTGTTTTGAGGGAAGCTGAGGAACCCAGTTGTGGGGATTGAAGGCAGCATGCCTGGATGTAGAGGAGATAACACTTGTAAAGTGGTTCTCAACATATAAAGGGGAGATTTACAGAACATGGAAGGGCAAAGGGTAATGTTGAAGGGTTTCATCAACAGTCAGCTCATCTTAGTTTTAGTGGAGGGACTGGGCATTACTTTATCTGATATGCTGACTGCATGGTGTTTGGAGATCGGGAAGGGAGTGGCATTAAAATGGAAGACAAACAATGAGATATGCAAGTTACGCGGAAACTTGAGAAAGGACAATGTTACCTTCCATCATGCTACAAATAACAAATGTGAAATAGATTTAAAAATGGTTGCCACCACACCCGGAGTGTGTTTCATGCAACGAGAAAGGAGTTTTCATTTTTATGTGATTTGAGGCCCTTCACAGGGAGCAGCATTACACAGTGACCTATGCAGTACAGATAAAAGACATCCAAGAGCAATGCATGCTGTACGGATGACAACTTCCAGTTCCAGTTACTCTTGACCACATTCTGCCCCATCAGGAATCAATCACTAATAGCTGTGATATACAAACAATCTACCATAACCTGAAAAGTTTCATCCTGGTTGCCAAAGTAACAACCATCTTCCAAGGTTCCACAGCTTGGGCATGGTGCTGGAGCTGCTCACTTCACACCTAGGACCATAAATATTGTGAAGTGTTAAGGATGCTGAGGCTCTGTATCTTCAAACTTGTACTTGTATCTTGACAGGTGTTTGGTCACACAGCTGATGATGAAAGGTGTGCATATATTTATGTGTTTACATTGAATTTTTATCCATGCCACTTGCATACCATCGGAAGGTCTTCATTTTGCTTTTGGCCTAGTCCCAGTGTCCACAGCTGGGGTGGAAGGAGCCTGCCCAATAGTGGAGCCCATTGGCCTTAGCGTTTTTGTGAGAAAACCTTGGGGGCATTGAGGCTAGAGAGCCCAAACCTATGGATGGTGTCCTGCCCGCAGGCAGGTTCACCTTCTTTGATTTGAATGTGCAGAGGGCTGATTGTGGCAGGCAAGGTGGAGGTGGAAGGCCCAGTAATCTCTGGAATGCCCAGAGAGAAGACCTCTAAAGGCCCCTTCTGTGTCTTTGTAGCAACTGATATCACCCTGTCTGTTTGCGAGCATGGAGTACCTGGAGAAAACTGAAGGTTCCTCATCCCCTTCTTACTCATTGCTGTGTCCCAATGGCTAGGCCCATGGAGTGCAGAGTTCATGCGTTGATCAGACACTGAGAGTGCTAGGCCTGGTTCTCCATGTGATGTAGGGACAGCCAGAATATTCCAGAGGCAGCATGGTGTAAACAGCATTGATGCAATGTTGCAACCTTTGAATTAATTAATCCATTAGTTCTGACAAACCTGCCTGTTCCTTCTGTGTTTGCTCATGAATTTCCATGAAATTCTTGATTGCACAACCATGGGGTCTTCATTACCAGGGGCTGAGTGGGTGCCTGGTCTCTGACAATCCTCCAAGTTTCAGCCACCTGGGATATTCCTTCAACCAACAGCTGCAGAATTGAGACTGAAATGCTCACCAACTTGTGCTCCCAACAGCTAGGAACATATGGCTTCCTCTTCAGAGGTGGAGGAGGAGATGTTTTGTAGGGACAGCCACTTGGTCTCTGAGACTATGCAGATGCCACTTGTATCATTTGGAGATAAAAGAGAGAATGCGCTGTAAACAGAGGAAGACATTTGAGCATGTTTAGTGTACATTCCCAGCGGCAGGAATGAGAGATTTTTTTTGTTCACTCACAGGATGTGGTTGTCTCTTGCTAGGCCACCATTTATTGCCTATCTCTAATTGCCCAGGCTGCAGTTAAGAGGCAACCATATTGTTGTGGGTCTGGAGTCACATGTAGGCTAGGCCAGGTATGGTCTTCCCTAAAGACATTTGTAAATCCAAATGGATTTTTCCAGCAATCAATAATGGTTTTAATGGTCATCATTAGACCCTTCATTCCACATTTATAATTTAATTCAAGTTCCACCATCTGTCATGTTGTGATTTGAACCTGGGTTCCCAGAACATTAACCAAGTTTCTGGATTAATAGTCTAGTGAAAATATCACTAGAAACGGACAACTTGGTATTACCTATGAGTGGATGCAGTCCCCATTGGTTAGGATCAGGATTCTCGCCTTGTAGAGGAGAAGGAGTTGAATTTGAGTGCTCCACAAACTCTCTTGGCTCTGATTACTCAATTGTGGGCTAGTTTCTGCTGGAATGAGACAATGGGAGGGATTAACTGGATTGAAAGTGGCTGGCACAGCTGTCAGTGCTAGGTGGGGTTTGGTGATGAGGAGTCCTCCAAGTGAATGAGTAGGCAATGCAGAGAGTATGCAAGAGTAGGTAAATTGTTGAATTGGGCTGAGACAGAGTGAGTGAGAAATGATTTGCATGTAATGGCGATAGCGGTACAACATGAATCCTGGTGGCAGAGAGAAGACGTCATATTTACCCTGGCAGAGAAGAGAAGGTCAATGACTTCTTCACGTGTTGTTGGGTGTTTCTCCAAACTGTGAACACTGAATGGACTAGGTTGTTAACTCTGAAACAGCCTGGAAGGGTGTGTGGTGTTGTGTCTCCTCTGACAGTCCTAGAGGGTGAGGATGTCGCTCCTCTGCACCTCCCTATCCACCAGGGCATTCAGCTCCCTGTCCACAAAGTGGAACACCAATGTTCTCTTATCTGGGGCATATAACACGAAACATGCAGGATAGCTCCAGACTGACAGCACTTGACCTGGAACATGGCTGTCTTTTGAAAATGGCATTGGTGGGAGGAGTCTTGGGATGCCTCAGCAGTAACGTGTAGTTCTACCTAGAGCAACTGGGAGAATACAACAATCAGACTACCATAGAGGCGTGGCACATAGATAAGGAGGAAAGTTATGAATTGAGCATGAGAAAACTCTTAGGCCTTGTGGAGGGAAATGCTCCATGAAACTCAAAAAAATTGACGCTTAGCTGATTCCTGGTAAGATTCGGTCCTACTTAACAGCAAGACCAACTGATGGATATGTGATTTCAGACTCAAATCTGTAGCTCACTGTGATGTATCCTACACAGGTTTCCTGCAAATCCTGGCTTACATTTGTCACTGGAAAATGTGGAAAGACACCCGTACAACCTATAGTGTTCATCACTAATATTACCATTACAGTGAATTCTGGCCTATTATTATTGTAGAGAAGTGAAGCAAGAATGCTAACAATGTAAATTGGACATATCCTTAAATTTTTTGTACACTACACCAAAAAGATGAAACAGATATGAAGTCAGTGATTTGTGCAACTCCAGGGAAGGGTTATATTGCTGTGCTTTGAAATCTGCTATCACTGATTATATTTGTGATAGAAATCCTTCTTCTCAACTTACAATAAATTAAAACAAGAGAGGAAATTGTTTTTCACCTCATTTTAATTCAATATCTTTTATGAGCTACTTGAGATTATGATGCCATGTATGCAATCAGGTATTGAGTTATTAATTTTTGCATGGTCCATGGAGCAAGGCCTGGCCTAACGGATTGTATATTGCTTTCAAACATTGTGAAACATTTATTTATTCTCATGGCAAGATTTACAACCATCCTTTAACTTATGTAAATTTTTCAGGTTTATGGACTGAACTTGCGCACGGTTTACAGTTATAATTTAGTGATATAAATAAATTGATCCTCATCAAAATTCAGCTTGGATTAATTTGCATCAAATATAGCATTAAAATTGGGAAAATGACATAAGTACATTTTGGACCACAATGCTCTATTTCAAACACTCGTGGAGAAGTGCACCTAACTTCTGATGAGTTTATCAACTAAGGTTGAGCTTGGATTGTGAATCTGAATATCAAAAAACCTTATTGCTACAGGCTTGTAAGAAACACAATACACACAGAATGACTTTTGCTGCATCTATATATGTGCTTAAATGCTTGCCAACATCCTTCTAAACTGTACTGAATACATGCCCAGTTATAGAGCCATACAGCCATGCAACACAGAAACAGATCAACAGTCCAACCAGTCCATGCTGACCAGAATCCCAAACTAAACTAATCCCCCCTGCCTGTGCTTGGCCCACGTCCCTCCAAGCATTTCTTATTCATGTATTTACCTAAATATCTTTTAAATGTTGTAACTGTAGCTAGCCTTAACCCTAACCCTAACCCCAATCCTTCATCCACCACTTCCTCTAGAAGTTCATTCCACACACAAACCACTCTCTGTGTAAAAAAGTTGCCCCTCATTTTTTAAAAATCGTTCTCCTCTTAGCTTAAAGATATGTCACCTAGACTTGAAATCCCCCACCCTAGGGAAAAGACACTGACCATTCACCTTATCTATTCCCCTCAAGATTTTATGAACCTTCATAAAGTCACCCCTCAACCTCCTATGCTCTAATGAAAAATGTTCCAGCCTATCCAGCTGCTCCCTATAACTCCCTGTTACAGGAAGGGTATTATTAAGCAGAAATGGAATGGAGGGTTTGAGTTATCGGACTATAACTCAAACCCTCCCTTCCAGACAACATCCTGGTAAATCTCTTCTGAACTCTCTCCAGCTTAATAGTATCCTTTCTATAACAGGGCTACTAGAACTGTACACAGCAGTCCAGAAGGGGCCTCAGCAGCATCCTGTATAACCTCAACTTAATGTTCTAACTCCTATACTTAAAGGTTTGAGCAAGGAAGTCTAGTGTACTAAAGAGCTCACTAACCACCCTATGTGTATATGATGCAAACTTCAAAGAATTATGTACATGAACCCCTCGGTCTCTTTTTTGTATAATACTACCAAGGCCCTACTTGTATAAGTCTTGCCTTATTTGTTTTATCAAAATGCAATACCTTGCATTTATCCAAATTAAACTCCATCTGCCACTCTTCAACTCATTGACTCAATTGATCAAGATCTCTTTAAAATTTTAGATAATCTTCTTCACTATCCACTATACCACCAATCTTGGTATCATCCACAAACTTGCTAACCATGCTTTCTATACTCTAATCTAAATTATTAATATAAACAACAAACAAAAGTGGATCCAAACCCTGTGGAACACCGCTGGTCACAGGCCTCTAGCCTGAAAAACAACCCTCCACCATCACTGTCTGTCTCCTGCCATTAAGCTAATTTTGTATCCAATTGGCAAACTCACCCTGAATCCCATGTGACCTAACTTTATTAATTAATCTACCATGTGGAACCTTGTCAGAGGCTTTACTGAAGTCCAAGGACTCAATGTCTACCTTGCCCTCATTAATCTTCTTGATTACTTCCTCAAAAAACTCAGTCAGGTTTGTGAGTCACGATTTTCCTCACACAAAGTCATGCTGACTCTTTATCCCTAATCATTCCTTGCCTCTCAAAATGCTTATAAATCTTTGAACTAGTCTCTTCTCATGTGATATTCCAGCCATCTCTGGAATCAGCCTAGTGAACCTCCACTGCACTCCTTCTATGGCAAGTATATCCTTTCTTAAGTCGGGAGGTCAAAAGCTGCAAGAAATATTCTAGGTGTGGTCTCACCATGGTCCTGTAACACTGCAGTAAACATCCCTATTTCTGAACTCAGATCCTCTTGCAATGAAAGCTTGATATACCATTTGCCTTCCCAATTCCAAGCTGCATCTGCCTGACTACTTTCATTGATTGGTGTACAAGGGTACCCAGATCATTTTGGATATCCACACTTCCTTATACATCACCATTTAAATAGTACTCTTTCTTTCTGTTTTCGACATCAAAGTGTGGAAAACATCAAATATTTAACTAAATTGTACACTATCTTCCATACATTTCACTCAGAGATAGTAGGAACTGCCGATGCTGGAGTCTGAGATAAAAATGTTTGGAGCTGGATGAACACAGCAGGCCAGGCAGCATCAAAGGAGCAGGAAAGCTGATGTTTCGGGTCAGGAGATAAGGACCCTTCTTCAGAAATGGGGGAGGGGAAGGGGGCTCTGAAATAAATAGAGAGGTGGGGGGTGGTGATAGAAGGTGGATAGTAGAGCAGATAGGTGGGAGAGAAGCCGGACAGGTCAAGGACGCAGGGATGAAGCTAGGATGAAGCTGGGATGCGATCCCCTATTCCCAATTCCTCTGCCTCCGTCGTATCTGCTCCCAAGATGAGGCGTTCCACTCCAGGACTTCCCAGATGTCCTTGTTTTTTTCAAGGACCGCAATTTCCCACCCACAGTGTTCGAAAATGCCCTCGACCCCATGTCTTGTGTTTCCCGCATTTCAGCCCTCACACCCCCTCCCCGCAATAAAAACAAAGACAGAATTCCCCTCATCCTTACCTATCACACCATTAACCTCTGGATTCAATGCATCATTCTCCGCCACTTCCGCCACCTGCAATCTGACCCACTATGAAGGATATATTTCCCTCCCCACCTCTATCTGCCTTCTGGAGGGACCGCTCTCTCTGCGACTCCCTCATCCACTCCACACTCCCCACTAGCCCCACCACCCCCAGCACTTTTCCCTGCAACTGCAGGAGGTGCTTCACCTGCCCCTACACCTCCCCCATCACTTCCATCCCAGGCCCCAAGAAAACCTTCCACATCAAACAGATGTTCACCTGCACATCCGCTAATGTGGTCTCAGAGATAGTAGAAACTGCAGATGCTGGAGAATCTGAGATAACAAGGTGTAGAGCTGGATGAACAGAGCAGGCCAAGCAGCATCAGAGGAGCAGGAAGGCCTAGACACTTCTTCAGAAATGGGGGAGGGGAAGGGGGTTCTGAAATAAATAGGCAGAGAGGGGGAGGCAGATAGAAG
>NC_063332.1:89751327-89789362 GCF_021869965.1 Rhincodon typus | reverse complement strand
TGGGTGGCATCGTTGTGGCACTGCAGGAGGCCCAGGATGGACATGTCATCTGAGGAATGGGAGGGGGAGTTGAAATGGTTCGCGACTGGGAGGTGCAGTTGTTCAGTGCGAACCGAGCAACTCCCCCTCCCATTCCTCAAATGACATGTCCATCCTGGGCCTCTTGCAGTGCCACAACTATGCCACCCGAAGGTTGCAGGAACAGCAACTCATATTCCGCTTGGGAACCTTCTGAATCATCTTTTAGTCTTCATAACTTTCAATTGCACTCAGTTTTGTGTCTGGGAAATGTTACATTTGATACTCTCATCCAGGTCATTCACAATCTCTTCCTTGATTAGTCACAAAATCGAGCTTAGACTTTCTCAACTTCAACTAGCCCCATCAGGGCTCTACCCAAACTTTTCTGAACTGGAACTTTCAAACTAAAATCCTAACATTGAGCTAACCTACTTCCCAAATTTTTTGGACTAATTCCTTTCTCCAGAAAGGTTTCACACATGAAACATAGAGTCATAGGGATGTACAGCACAGAAATAGACCCTTCAATCCAACTCGTCCAATGCTTACCAGATATCCTAAATTAATCTAATCTCATTTGCCAGGCCTATATCCCTCTAAACCCTTCCCATTCAGAAAACCATCCAGGTGCCTTTTAAATGTTGTAATTTTATCAGCCTCCACCACTTTCTCTTGAATTGAGTAGAACTACAGCAAACTTAAAGCAAAAGCTTTCTAAGTTATAGCATTTTTCTCTAATCAAAAAAAAATCCTGATCCCTCTAAACTGAAAGCAACATGATACTCCTCAATGCTTACTTTGCTTGTAAAACTCTCCAAAAGCAAACAAATTCTAATTATCACATAAGGGTTTCTTTTGCTTAGTGTCATCAACACACTTGTTGACCATTCACATTAAGCAGCTGGCCAATCATGCTCATCCAGCTCATGTTTACAAGCTTTGGAAAAGTACATTCACCCATAGATCCAATTCTCCTATTTATTCAATAATCCTGACTGTACTGTGATTTTCAGTTAGCCTCAGAATGTGATAGATTTGCATGTGCAAAAAGCTACATATATAAATACACAGGACACTGTTTTATGTAGGCAAAAGAAATTTGAGCATCCATCAAAGAAGGAATCACAATAACAGCTAATCTTTGCTATATCCCCATGCAACACCCTGACAAATCAGAATCTACCTGACTGGATGAGAATTAAGATTGCTAGGTAACTGTACTTGTTACTTCTCGGTGCCAATGATGGCCTAACTAATTGGCACCCTTCTTCATTCATGTCCTCAGAGCTATCACAGACTTCTGTCTCCTCTTTCAACTTATACTCTCTTTAACTGCCTTGGTTGCCATAATTGGTTTATCTCTCTCTGAGAATCTTCTCACTTTCCTGAATATATTTTTGGTGAGAGTCATGAATTACCTCCTTAAATGTCCGCCATTATTCGTTTACTGACTTCCTGATAATCTATTTGATGGGTCCACTTTAGTTAAGTCTATCCTTATTTCATGGTAATTTTCTTTATTTAAGTAGTTGTTTCTGACCTAAGTTTCTCACACTCAAAATTGATCATTAAATTGTATCATGTTATGATCACTACTTCATAGAATCATAGAATCCCTATAGTTCAGAAAGAGAATGTGCGGCCCATCAAATCTGCACTGGCTGTCTGAAGTGCATCCTAACCACATCCAATCACATCATCTACTTCTGTAACCCCGCATTTACCATGGCTAATCCTCCTAGCCTGTACATCCTTGGATTGAGGGATGAAACCAGAGCAACCAGTGGTAAACCATGCACACAAGTGCAAACGCCACATAGATAGTTGCCCAAGGCCCAGAATCGAACCTGGGTCCCTGGCGCTGTGAGACAGCATTGCTGACCACTGAGTGACTTAAAATGAAAAGCTTGCATTCTCTTTCCTGATCTGTATATTCCCATTCATACCATTTTACAGGACTCTAACAAGAAAGAAAACATGCCACGATTTTGCACTGTTCACAACTTCGGAATGACTCCAAGCCCTTCACACCCAAAGTACTTTTTTGAGATTTTTCCAAAGTCAGCTGCTCAGAAACATTGTTATGCACCTCTGGAACAGGTAGGAATTGAACCCATGCTTCCTAGCTCCAGCATAAGAAGACTACACTGCACCACAAAAGCACTTCCGAGGGGATCTTTTACTTGGAGGTTACTTATTAAACTTGCCTCATTGTCCATTACCAGATCCAGGATAGCTTTTCCCTGGTTGGCTGTATGACCTCTTGCTCTAGAAAACTATTCATAATGAATTTGTTGTCATAGCCTCCCTTTCAAACTTGATTAACCCAATCAACACGAAGATTAAAATCACTCATAATTAATTGCCCTTTTCTTTTCTCATGCTCCTTTGATTTGTTGATTTATAGCCTTTCCAACAGTGTGGCTACATTTTGGGGATCTATACATTACTCTTACCAAGGTCTTCTTTCCTTTGGCTGTTATTTCTTTTACTTTTGCCCAAATGGACTCTACATCATCCAAGCCTAGATCATGTCTCACAACCATTGTCACTTCGATTCTGATAAGACATCGATGTGCAATGCTAAAGCATGTCTGGTGGGGGTAATATATTGACATGGATTGAGAATTGTTGACAGACAAGAAACAGAGAGTTGGAATAAATGAGACATTTTCTGAATGGCAATATGTAACTAGTGGGATACCCTAGGAATCAGTTCTTGGGCCCCACTATTTATGATTTATGTGAATGAGGGGAGATTTTGAAGCTTGTGAAGGCCACATTGATACCATTGGGCTGCAGGGTTCCCAAGCGAAACATGTGATGCTGTTCCTGCAACCTTTGGGTGGCATTGTTGTGGCACTGCAGGAGGCCCGGGATGGACATGTCATCCAAGGAGTGGGAGGGGGAGTTGAAATGGTTCGCGACTGGGAGGTGCAGTTGTTTGGTGCGACCCGAATGTAGGTGTTCCCCAAAGCGATCCCCAAGCCTCCGCTTGGTTTCCCTGATGTAGAGGGGGCCACAACGGGAACAGCGGATACAGTACACCACATTAGCAGATGTGCAGGTGAACATCTGTTTGATGTGGAAGGTCTTCTTAGGGCCTGGGATGGGGGTGAGGGGGGAGGTGTAGGGGCAGGTGTAGCACTTCCTGCAGTTGCATGGAAAAGTGCCGGGTGTGGTGGGGCTGGTGGGGAGTGTGGAGCGGACAGGGGAGTCACGGAGAGAGTGGTCCCTCTGGAAAGCAGATAAGGGTGGGGAGGGAAAAATGTCTTTGTTAGTGGGGTCGGATTGCAGATGGCGGAAGTGTCAGGGGATGATGTGCTGGATCTGGAGGTTGGTGGGGTGGTACGTGAGGATGGTGGGGATTCTGTTTTGGTTAATATTGCGGGGAGGGGGTGTGAGGGATGAGTTGCGGGAAGTGCAAGAGACACGGTCGAGGGCGTTTTAGACCACTGTGGAGGGGAAGTTGCGGTCTTTGAAAAACAAGGACATCTGAGACGTCTGGGAGTGGAATGCCTCATCCTGGGAGCAGGTGCGGCGGAGGCGAAGGAATTGGGAATAGGGGATGGCCTTTTTGCAGGAAGGTGGGTGAGACGAGGTGTACTCTAGGTAGCTGTGGGAGTCGGTAGGCTTGAAATGGATATCGGTTTCCAGGTGGATGCCAGAGATGGAGACAGAAAGGTCCAGGAAGGAGAGAAAGGTATCGGAGATGGTCCAGGTGAACTTAAGGTTGGGGTGGAAGGTGTTAATGAAGTGGATGAACTGTTCGAACTCCTCCTGGGAGCACGAGGCGGTGCCGATACAGTCATCGATGTAACAGAGGAAGAGGTGGGGTTTAGGGCCAGTGTAGGTATGGAAGAGGGATTGTTCCACGTATCCTACAAAGAGGCAGGCATAGCTTGGGCACATGCGGGTACCCATGGCCACCCCCTTAGTCTGTAGGAAGTGGGAGGAATGGAAAGAGAAGTTGTTAAGGGTGAGGGCAAGTTCAGCTAAGCGGATAAGGGTGTCAGTAGAGGGGGACTGGTCGGTCCTGCGGGACAGGAAGAAGCAGAGGGCCTTTAGGCCATCTGCATGGGGAATGCAAGTATATAGGGACTGGGTGTCCATGGTAAAAATGAAGTGTTGGGGACCAGGGAATCGGAAGTTTTGGAGGAGGTGGAGGGCGTGGGTGGTGTCACGGATTTAGGTGGGGAGTTCCTGGACCAAGGGGGAGAAAATGGAGTCGAGATAAGTGGAGATACATTCGGTGGGGCAGGAGCAGGCGGAGACAATGGGTTGACCAGGGCAGTCAGGTTTGTGGATTTTGGGAAGGAGATAGAAACCGGCAGTGCAGGGGAGGGAACGATGAGGTTGGCGGCTGTGGGTGGGAGGTCACCTGAGGTGATGGTTGTGGATGGTTTGGGAAGTGATGTTTTGGTGGTCGGGGGTGGGGTCATGATCAAGGGGGCGGTAGGAGGAGGTGTCGGAGAGTTGGCGCCTGGCCTTGGCAATGTAGAGGTCAGTGCGCCATACTACAACTGCGCCTCCCTTGTCCACTGGTTTTATGGTGAGGTTGGAATTGAAGCGGAGGGCAGCACGTTCTGTGGGGGAGAGGTTGGAGTGGGTGAGAGGGGTGGAGAGGTTGAGGTGATCAATGTCGCGACGGCAGTTGGAAATGAAGAGATCGAGGGAGGGTAGGAGGCCTTGAGGTGGTGTCCAGGAGGAGGGGCTGTGTTGGAGGTGGGAGAAGGGGTCAGTAGAGGGAGGGTTAGTCTCACGATTAAGGAAGTAAGCGCGCAGGCGGAAGCGGCGGAAAAACTGTTCAACATCCAAACGTGAGTTGTATTTGTTGATGTTTGGATGGAGGGGGACAAAGGTGAGTCCTTTACTGAGGACTGACTGTTTGCCCTCAGTGAGGGGGAGGTCTGGGTGGATGGTGAAGATCCGGCAGGGCTGGCTGCTACAACCTCCCATTCGTGAACCATTTCAACTCCCCCTCCCACTCCTTGGATGACATTTCCATCCTGGGCCTCCTGCAGTGCCACAATGATGCCACCTGAAGGTTGCAGGAACAGCATTTCATATTTCGCTTGAGAACCCTGCAGCCCAATGGTATCAATGTGCACTTCACAAGCTTCAAAATCTCCCCTCCCCGAACCGCATCCCAAAACCAGTCCAGCTCGTACCCACCTCCCTAACCTGTCCTCCCACCTATCCATTCCTCCCACCTCAAGCCCCACCCTCATCTCCTACCTACTAGTCTCATCCCGCCCCCTTGACCTGTCCGTCCTCCCTGGACCGACCTATCCCCTCCCTAACTCCCCACCTACACTCACCTTTACTGGCTCCAACCCTGCCTCCTTGACCCGTCTGTCTCCTCTCCACCTATCTTTTCCTTTATCCATCTTCTATCTGCCTCCCCCTCTCTCCCTATTTATTTCAGAATCCTCTTCCCCTCCCCCATTTCTGGAGAAGGTTCTAGACCCGAAACGTCAGCCTTCCTGCTCCTCTGATGCTGCTTGGCCTGCTGTGTTCATCCAGCTCTACACCTTGTTGTCTCAGATTCTCCAGCATCGGCGGTTCCTACTATCTCTGTAACACTATTCCACCACATTCCTTATTTATTCCTTGTAGCTGGTGGAAAGAATATGAGGGATTATGGGATCAGTAACTTACTAATGAATTCCTGGGCTCTGATTTCCTCTTGTAGCCACAGGACCTATATAAGCTATTTAAATTACATTTCTGGTCAATGGTGAAAGAATGATGGTGGCAGAGCATTCGACAATGCTTGAATATTTAGCTCGATTCTGTCTTTTTGGAGAATGCCAATGTGAAAAATATTTGAATTAGACTTGGCACTTTCATGCACATAATGGCGCTGCTCCCACCAAGAGCTCATTACAGAAGGAATCACAGCCATTAGCAATATCTTACAACTCTGCATCAGTGTGACACCTGTTCCAGATTCCTTCTAATTAGTATTTAAAGTGATGTTTTTCACATAACCACATTCACAGTGGATACACATGTATCTGCTAATGTCAGGGCAATCAGAATTTTATGTTTAACTTTGACATCTGCAAAATCTGGTGCTTGTACTATGGCACCTGGTTCCATTTTAGGAGCTCCACAGGAAAGATGCCAACTGCCGCTAGTAACAGAACATAATATTTCCAAATTAAATGGCTTAAGGAATTATATTGACTTCGGAAGCCAATTATGGCAGGCCATTGTTTTTCTTGAAAGGATTACAACAGAGTTATTGAAATTTTCAGTTTCTTCTTGCTAAGCACAGAACAAACTTCCTGCTATTTCTGATTGTTCATTGGGTTTATTCAAATCGAACAGATGGTAATTATACTACATTGTAAAATCTTTTGGAGAAGTGCTATTTTGTTTCCAATGGTAGGTTAATTTAGAAATTGAAATATTGTCGCCAAGCCATTTTATAGAGGTGTTCAAAATCATAGACAGGTCTGTGCACATAGATGGGGAATAAATGCTCCTGTTGGTTGAGAATTGGAAATGAGGACACAATTTTAAAATAATTGACAAAAGCAATGATGGCAAAGGTAAACAAAGTGAATTGTTAATCTATAACTGTATAATGTAAACTTTATCCCTTTTAAAGTTCCCATTCACACATACAGACAGCCACACAAAGACAGATAAGAAATGAATGAACAAAATAAAAATTAGGAAAACACTATTTTATAGCACCAATTTAGATCACAGTCATTGATGAGTTGACTTTTTTTCAGATCTTTTTTTTCTTATGGCTTTTTGCTGATGACATGAGGTTGTGGATACACGAAATTTCAGTGTTTCTTTCATTGGTTGAGAATTCAGCTTTTCAATGTCTCTGAAGATGGTTTTCCTTCTCCTGTTTCACCAGAGGATTTGAAGAGAAAGTAACTTACAGAGGGAAAGTGAGGGAGAGTAGCTGCCAGGGATTATCTTTGACTTCACACAAAAGGAAGAGAGGGAGAAAGAGAGACGGATGGATGTTATATTTTCACAGGCTGGTTATTGATGCTGTATTGTGCACACACAAGGTTGTAGTCACCTGCCCAGGAACAGGCCAAGAGGCTGTTAGTAAGTTGGGTTACAAACTTGTGTAGAGTAATCGTGAATTGCAAGGCAGGGAGCTAGAATTTGTTCTCCCTTAAGAGTGTATACTCCCTTTAAGAGGTGATGTGATTTTCAAAGCTTGGAGATTTAAACAAAAATGTGTCTGTAAGCAGCGAAACAGGTACAGCCAGTTCTGAAATTGAAAGTGTGTATTAATTGGTTGTGTGATTGGAAACCTTAGGCTTGTTTTGATGTTTTGGCAACTAGCTCAAATCAGCCAATTAATTTAAACCAAGCTTTTGATGATTGAAAGCCAATCCCATTTCTGAAGAAGGGTCTAGGCCCAAAACGTCAGCCTTCCTTAGCCTCTGATGCTGCTTGGCCTGCTGTGTTCATCCAGCTCTACACCTTGTTATCTCAGATTCTCCAGCATCTGCAGTTCCTACTATCTCTGCATTTAAATCAGATGGTTTTGACAACCTCGGACCAATGTTATTGCAAGAAAATTGATATGTCATCCAATGTATATAAGGAGAGGGTTTTCGAAAATCGGTGTGAGGGTGAAGTGCCATTTGAGAAATAGGCATGTGGCTCTCACAAGAAATCACTAAACTCTCTAAGAAAGCACCATCTTATCCATAAAATGTACCATGGCACTTCTAGCTGAGAATCTTAATAGAGAAAACATCCCTGACAGCAGTATCAGCAGAAGAAAGGCTTTTATGACGAGAGGGACAGTGGAGAAGGCAGAGCATTCCAGAAGACACAGTCTGTGGGGACTTTGAGAGACTACATTTGAATTTTTTTTCTTACTACTTGGGTTATATAAGTGGGACTTGTATTTATTGGAATAGCATGCCAGTAGAATTTTGTTCAGTTAAGGAATAGTTAGGAGTAAGGGGGAAATTGCTTGGTTTGTTCGTAGTTCTGTTAATTTGCTCATTGTTAGGGTTAAATAAATAAATTGTTACTTGTTATATAGAACATGAATAGCAGGGATTTTCTTTCATTTAACCTCCCCTCGTCCGTAACACTTGAGCTTTCCTGAAACCACAGCAACTGGTGCCAAATAAAAAAAACAATCAAATTATTTTCGAATTGCTTTGAACACACACGGGCAATGCCTTCCATCTTATTGCTCCAGGAAAGCAAAGTTGTATGCATAACGCTTTCAGTCCACAGTCCAACAAATTACAAATTTAGAGGGTTGAAAGACAGTAAGCAGCAGTAGAGTAATCTAGCATAGAACAACAAAGACATAGAGGCTGGTTTCTGATGGGTAGAGTTGTGGTAGTGATGGAAATATGCATTCTGCTTGATGGAGAGTTATGTGCTCAGATATAGAATGCTAGTTTTCTGAATAGTCAGGTCCAGCTTGAGGCAGAGCCCAGTGACGCGATCATAGCTTTCGTCTTCCAAATGCCTAGTTGGAAAAAATCGGAATCAATCTGAACCTAAATGTTGCAAAATATTTCTGCAGCCAATGAATTAGTTTTGACATTTGGTCACTTGTTGTAAAGGAAAACACATAGCCTCTTCTTGAGTTAAATCCCATGATCAAAAAGAGATGAATGACTTTGATTATGTTGATGTTAATAGTTGAAGAATAACTGTTGGCCAGGATTCTCGGAAAAATCCCTTACCCTTCCTCAAATAATTTCAAGGGCTTTCTTAGATAACAAGGTGTAGAGCTGGATGAACACAGCAGACCAAGCAGCATCAGAGGAGCAGGAAGGCTGACGTTTAGACAGTCTTGTTAATGTACATCTGAAAGGTGGCAGAACTGGTAGTGCAGCATTCTTTCAGTGTCACACTGAAATATTAGCCGAGATTATGTGCTTTACTTCTGGAGTAGACTTTGAGCCGTGATTCTTTTAATTGAGGGAAGACTGCTATAATTAAGACCAATTAAAACAACTGCATGGATACCAAATGGTGTCCAGCATTACAAAATGAACACTTATTATGTATGAGTGGACAGTGAGACACTGAATTGTATAAAAGATGCAGCAAGTTTCTGCAAGACGAACTGCGTGACATTTCCAGCTATTTATGCCAATTCTCTCATTGTTTCAATGATATGCCATTAAAATTACAGCAGAAAGTTAGCAACAGATCATCACAGCTTTCAACTGTGAAAATTGAGTCCAGTGCTCAATTGATATAAACTTACATTAAAAAAAACATATATTTATATGCATTGGATGTTGCTGATGATTTCAATGCAGCAATATCTTGCAGGAGCCAATTTTAATGATATTGGATTTTTGTCTACTTTGAGAAATATTTTGGCTGGTAATTAATTTGTAGTTTTTCATGACTTTGGGCTTACTGAGCTAATCCTTGATTTGCTGTAATTGGGAAAAAAGTAGTATTGCAAGACCAAGGTCACCCTAATGGAAACAGAGTCAGTTTTATGGAGTATTGATCTTACAGAAAACATTGTTAACTTTGTGAAAATGGGACCTGGTAGCAATGACCTTTCACCTCTGGGGTTTTGATCTGAAATGTGAACCAAACTGACAAAATGAAAGCCTGCTTTCTGTTAGTTATGTGATCTGAATTTGAACAAATCTGAACAGTATACGCTTGGAACTAAAATATTGCTGGTTGGAAACTTTGCCAATTGCATGCTGCATATTAGCAATTTACAGCACATTTTGTGTGATTTTCAGACCAATGTGATACATACCCTGGAATTTCTAAATGTGCTCTCTGCAGAAGTGCAATGTCAGAAAAAGAACACTGTCTCTTGTTAAAATCATATCATGAATAAAGGTATTTCAATTTGTTAGTAATTAAATGGGTCACCACAATGTTTTCTGGGTTGATGCCATAATTACATTTTTAAAAAAAATATATTTATTCATGGAATGTGGTCATTGGTGGTTGGGCCAGCATTTATTGACCATTATTTACCATTCTCAAGGAGATAAACCCTCCAAGAAACTCTACAAAAATGACACAGAAAAAAATATTGTGAGACTCAATCCTTGATGTGCCCCTAAGTCAGTGTTCTGTTAGTTCAACTCTAAGCTGGAGGTGCATTTTTCTGATGTTGTGTACCATCAGTGCTGGAAGCCCATATAAGAACTTAGAATACCCTGTTCATGATTTTCCAACAAGTTAAATGACTACTTGTAAACTATCCATATGTGTTCCATCTGGGTGTAGCTTTCTACCATCAGGGCAAAATCTGATAGACCTCTATGTTACCTCAGTCAGCCAAGAAATCTGTATAATGTAAATGAAGGTAACAAAAATATTATTCAAATAAATCCCATTATGCTTTGACCTTAAAATAATATTATTTATTCTTCTTCACATAAGCTGCCTAAGCAATTCTGACTGAATAGTTTACTTTATGAATAATGTTTACCTTTTATTTACGTTGTAAAATTTAGTGGTGCAAGTTTATTGCACGATGCATCATTAAGGTGTTCTGTTGCTACGCACACAGAGGATATTTATTTTCTCAGCACCTGCTTTAAACCAGATATTCAATAACAGCTTATTTGAAATGCTTTGCAAGGTACAAGTTCAAATGCATGACATAAACTGTGTGAATATAACATAAGCTATTCACCATACAGAATTATCAAATTATCAAAGCATGATAATGGCCTGTAGCACAGATTTCCAGACAAATGTAACTGTGCTTGAGGAGGCTGCATCATTTTTCCCATGTTTATCCATCTCATCTGTTAAAGTCACATTATAGGGCCCAGTAAAACTTCAGTCACTTGTGCAAATTCTGGAAATAGAATTTCTCCCTCGGGTATAATCAGGAAATTAAAAAACATTAATTCATACAGTTGAAAATAGGTTTCTCATTTTAAAAAAAGCAATTTTTAATCACGGTTGTTTCAGTGTGTCAACTGCAAGTGAGCTGATTTTCAAATCAGTGAAAATGGTAAGGCCAAAGATGGGAGTCATTGACTTGTTTTATTGATGTGGAGGTGCCAGTGTTGGACTGGGGTGGGCAAGGTCAGAAATCACACAACACCAGGTTATAGACCAACAGGTTTATTTGAAAACACCAGCTTTCATATGATTTCTGACCTTGCTTTATTGATGCACACTTGTTATTTCTTAAAAATTTTGTTCCAAATGTAAAAGCTTTTAAGTGCGCTGACCGATGCATGCAGCCCTACCAAAATGAGTTCAGTTTCAGAAATCTCACCAAAGCATTTCAATTCATGATAATTCACCAGTCTTATCATTTCAAACCACAAGTGTTTCCAATTCTGTAGGTAGAACCAGCTTCAGTTGAAATCGTCGACAAATTATCATGAGAGATTGTTGAAACAGAATTCACTCTTGCCTTCGTATAAATGTAAATCTTCTTGGTCTTTTGCATTGGATCATTTGACTCTACTCGGACAAAATTTTGCATTCAGTGGCCAAAGAGCAGAGCCAGCCATTGATTGTAGGAAACTGAATAGGTCATCATTTGTTATGTTGCAGCAGTGGCCAAAGTCATCATTAAAACATCCTAAATACTTGTTTTTCTGACTTAACACCAGCATCAATAGCTTTCACCAACATATAACCTCTTTAAGAACAACATAATTAACTCAAATTTTTTGCTTATTAATTTCAATACCATAAAATGTTGAAAACATAAATATTTTTACTTCTTTTTTTCCATGGTTACATCTAATAGCTGTTAATTTTAAATGCTCCACTATCATGTGGCACAGGTTGTTGGTACAAGGTCTAGCTATTTTGCCTTTCCCTCATATACATGCAGCCTGTCCTTGGGTTATGAATGGGTTCTGTTCTTGAGTACGTTGGTAAGTCAACCTGTAGGTAAGTCAGAATAAAATGCAGCACGATGCAAAGCAGCCATTTGTAAGTATAAGCAGATGTTTGTGTGTTGGACCTTTAAAATTAATATTAATATATGCTTATATGGGACTTTCTTTGTATAACAAACATTTGTTATTGGGCACTTGGAAATCAAAGGTAAAGTTGCAACCCTGAAATGAAAATTCCAAGCAATAGACTGAGAGTCAAGGCTCTGAAGAAAGAAATGTTTACATCTCCATCACAAAATAACTGTTTTTTTAACTAATTTTAGTGATTTTTCTCTTGGAAGTTATGCATGTTTAATATATATTATTTTAACTTTATGTATGTTATTTTCATGGTATTAAACAAGGATGAAAGGTGAGGGCAAAATGAAGAAATTATTTAAAAACTAATTGTTCTCAAGGCAATCCTCAACATGGACCACCTTTCTGTGTGAAGTGATCTACATTGTTGCTCGCTAAGTTTGCTTTTAGGGTAGGGATCTAGAGGGTCTACTTGGCCTGGTGTGGTTGAGGAAAACCATTTGCTAGTATAACAGAAAGAGGGTCTTGTTTTACACAAGATTTTGGAGCTAGATTTTCGGAGGAGGAGGTGCACTCTCACACCTTTGTTTTGGCAAGAGGTGGAAGCTCTGCATTTCTGACGGAAGAATCCAGTCAGGGATCTTTCAGAGGTGTGTCATTTTTACAGTTCTTTTCTTGTGTAGACCTGTCAGCAGAAGGCAAAATACGCATTCTTTTTACAAGAGTCAGCTGTAAAATTCTGAAATTTAAACATCTTGGCAGTCACATTAACTGCTGCTGTCAAGTGGTAAAAACACAAGATGAATGTGATGTTAGGATGCTCGGAGAGTAGGATGCAGCTGGGTAGAGATTTTGGGTGCCAGGATGAGATGCCAGATGTGTAGGATTTCTACTGCGTAGGAGTTAGGGTGCTAGGGAGTAGGATACCACATGGAAAGAGTGGCAGGTAAGTAGACCGTCAGTTGAGTAAGGTGTCAGCTGGGTAGAGGTAGCATGCCAAGTGGGAAGCACGTTGAGTGCCTAGTGAGTAAGGTAAGGTGAATTGTGGCAAGAGGGCTAGGTAAGTGATGCAGTGCTTAAGGTTGATCAGGGAAGGCTGGAGATATCAGGTCCAGCAGGATATGGGGCATATGGGTGCTGAATCCAATGGTGAGCTGGGACCTGGTCATATCAGGTGGTGAAGGAAGGAATTGGGTTGGGTGTGGCCCAGCTGGTGTGGAGCGGGAGTTGAGGAGGTATCGGATCCTGCAGCAGGGTAAAGAAGTCTAGGCTGGTGGCAGTAGTTGTGTGTTGGGTGTGACTCAGATTTAGAGGTTGTCTGACAGTGTTTAGGAGAGTGTAAGGAGTCTGGAGGATGTGTAGTTGGGGGATTGTGGCATAAGTATGGGGGTCATTTGAATAGTTACTCAGGAGTTAGGCTAGATATTTTAAAGTCTAACTTTCCCTGAGTAACTTTATTTAAGTATCTGGGAACCATCCAAAGTCTTTGATTTAAAAGGACTCTTTTGTCTTCTTCAGGAAGTGTCTCAAAGCTTCTGAAGCAGCAACCAAGTGAGGCAAATGTTTTGCTAACTGGTTTCCCATTCCTGACAACCTTTGGAAATCGTGAACTGACTTTAGACTGGGAATTCCTTAACTTTAATTTTCTGTGGTTCTACCAGTATACCATCACTCCTAACAGAGTTGGCCCAAGAAACAAATTAGTACCTTAGAAGGTCCACATTTGTCATTAAGGGTGAGTCCTTCCAGATATCCGCACTTTAAGACTGCATGCATTCTCAGATCATGCTCTTGTAGATATTTTGTAATCGACCGTTCAGGGATATTGTTACATACCTCTGGCGCAGGTTGCACTTGAACCCAGGTCTCCTGAAACAGAGGTAGGGTCACAATCACTGTACCATGAGAGCACTTATTGTGCTCTTTTACTGATTTGTAATGAATCAATGTGTCATATGACTTCTTGAAGAGTTTGTAAAACGTAAGACTTTGCTGAAAAATCTCTGTGGCCAAGGTAATCCCAAATGTCAGTCTGATGAAATAAGTCCTTTAAGTAGACCTATAAATCACTCTTGATTGCTCACCCAATGGATCCTGCCAGAATTCACTGTGCATGGACTTTCTTGAAATCTGCAATTTTGGATAATTCAGCCAATCTCTCATCAACAGTAGACACAGAGCAATTTCTCTCAGCACTGCCTTGTTGAGCTTTATGAGATCAGCACAAATGGGACTGTATTGATTAGTTTTGTGTCATTAGAGAATGCAGAATCATCCTGAGTATGTAGAGATATAATGGTTTAAATTCTCTCTCAATCTGATGGTGAACTCAGTATTCAGTTTTCCTAATCCCGAACAGAATTTAGGATATTTCTGTTCAAAAGATTTTTTTAATCATCTGCTGTTTAAACACTTCAATCTTGTGAAATAGATTGAGGTCAAAACATGCATTGCTGTTCACGAGTGAGAATTGTTGATTGTGAAGCATGTATCCATATACTAATATCGGGGGTCCCTTGTATTGGTATGTCACTTGTAGCATATCTCTAGTCTAAGGCACTATAACTCCAGTATCATCTAGTTGCACTGTGGTTGGCTAAACACTGTGTATTTTCAATTCTTAGTTCATTATCTGATTATGTAGTGACCATGAATGTAGTCCCTGTAACAAACTTGGAAACACCCTTTGACATAATTATAATCTTGCCAAAAAGATAGGGCTGGACAATTTATTTCTGCTAGGAACATGTTAGACTTTTCATCTTTGTAGATTGTCTTACCTGATTAATCTCTTTGTGTGGATGGCTTTGTAACTTCTTGCTTTTTTGTATCACTGTCCTACATCAATATATTTTCAGAAAGTGACCTATTGTTACAGATAAAGCTTTCCTTCATAATTGCCTGGCATTGTTTGTATCTGTGAGGCTTCCTTGCTCCAAAATGTTCCCAGGGACATTTTATATCTTGTGTCTGCTTACCCACTGTATTGTTTTCTCACTTTTTTTTTATTTTATACCTTAAAAGCTGTGTGTTATCTGTCAATCTCCTGTAATAATATTCACTTTCTCTTCTTATGATTGATCTGTGTTGGTTTCAGACTTTGGCTTCACTCACCTTCACATGGTTTTCTCTAGATTCAAATTTTCTTTGACTGTATTAGTTGTGGCAAAGAATCATCTGAATTTACAATTCTCTCTTATGATCTCTGATTTTAAAACAGCATAATCCTAATTCTCCACTTATTGCTAGAGATCATTAATCAAATTATTTACAAATTCCTTGGATGATAAACTTGTCTGTTAAATCTCCCACTTTCAAGGATTTTATTTATAATAAGAATGGAATAATTGTCAAGGCTGTCAAAATTTCTTCAACCAGATCTGTTGCTTCTTTTAACCTGAGCTATAACAATATGCTCTATAGCAATATGCTATTTTATCTATGCTCTCAATTGTATATAGAATCATTTTATTTATTTAGCTTTTGATTTACAGATATTTCTGCTATAATGTGCCTTTCGTTAACACAAATTGGCTGTGATGCAATTGATGAATAGTGGACCCTGTCTGGATAATGTGAACTTTCTGCTGTACAGGTACAGTGATTTTCTATAGCGATTTCCTTATAACACGATCCTCTACAGTGATCTTCTATAGCATGATTTTCTATAGCGCAAGATCACATAAGAATGCAACAATCGTGTTAGAGGAGAACTACCTGCACTGTAAAATTTGGAAGCTAGTCTAAATTTTTTTTCTCTACTCTGTCATATTTATCTCTGAAATTAAATCCTCCTGGTTATATTATTTCTGATATTGCGTCTTCCTAACATAATTATTTAATTTCCTGGCTTGAAAGCATTTGTTTTTTTTCATAATAGCAATACTGCTGCTTGATGCTGCTGTACTGGCGGTTTTTGCAGCTAAAATTCCCCCTTTCTCATGACTAAAATGAAGAATAATTATCTTTAATGGTGAATAGAAAGGCTTTCTACCTTTCACAGCTAAAACTGATGCTTCCCACTCTTCTTATTGCAGCTTTACTCAATGAGCTCCTTTAATAAATGACTCCTGTTTTCTTAGCAGCTTCACTAAATTCATCTCATGCCTTGGCTTCGGTGAACAATGCCCATTCATTGACTTTTATTTCCCTTGGCTTCTAATCATTGCCCATGACTCCAATAATAATCCCTATTTCTTTCATGTTTTTTTTTCCTGAATGAGTCCCTCTCTCTGATACACTGCCCCTTTGGTTGGTCACACTAGGTCAATTTAGAAAGGAACCTCTCCCTTGTGGATACTTTTCTTCCTAATGTACTTATGTTTTAAACAGAGACAATTTAACCAGCCTTTCTTGAGTTAACAAAGATTCATTTTGCTAATGACTAAATACTGGAAGAATTTGCAATGCAACAACATGCACACAGATTAGAAATAAGAGGTGGGTCCGGTAAAAATATAAAAAGACTTCAAAAATATGGAAAAGCCTTGAATTATTTGCAAAGCCTTACAGTCATTTAATGGAGGTTACTGGTGCTATTGCTGTTAGTAATTGAATGGTTGGTTTCATAATCCTTACCTTTGCAAATTGGTTGAGATTCTGTAGTTGTGATTTCTTTTGACCGTGATTGAACTGCGGCATTCAGGGTGAGAGAGATTGAATCCTTTAAAATCCTGTTTCTTTTTGTGTGGCTACTAGCTAGTGGACTTCTGGTATTCAGAAGGGAAAAATCCCTTTACCTGCAATGCAGAGTTGAGTGGGGATAGTTTCTTAATAGTGTGCTTTTCTTTACACAAATGCCTGATCGCAGCCTGATATGCATGGCAATGTTCAATCACACTAACACACTCTAGCAAAGTTGAAACTGGCTTTTTAACCCATATCTTGTGTATTTTTCAAAGAGAAAGACACAAAATGTATTTGCAGGTTGGGACATAATCCGCAGTGGTTAGCCTGCTATTTGCAGGGTGTTGTTAGTCCTTGATTATACTTATAATCACAAAAGATCGCAGTTCAGTCCATTGTACTTTGAATTATAGTCAAAAATGTCCACATTATTTTGGGCTTCTGATGCACGGTGATGACACCTCAATTACTAGGATATAAACTTCATTCATGGAGACTCTGATATCATTTCACTCTTTGGCTGAACCCCATGTTTGTACTGCTCCTTCAGTTCACCGACAAGTGGTGCAATTTGTAACTGCCTCAGAATGATTTGTGCTCCAGTTTGTTGGAGTTTCCAACTCCTCTGCTGCAGCATGTCTCATACCAGGTCTGAAATGCTTTTATCATTTACTGTATATTCTGACTTGTTGGTCTTGCCTCGTGCTTTCCTTCTTTAGCTTTCTTGAATATTCAAATTTTCATTCTGCCAACTGTCTACATGAGTAGGATGTTTACAGCTGTGCCACAAGAAATCTTCAGACCTCCATTGCTTCCAGCCTTAGGTTGTTAAGTAGAATTGACATTCTTGCTGTCATACTGTATGAGTAATCCTCACCACAGACTATCTTGTTGTCTGCACTATTACTCACAACAGGCTAAGTTTGCTGACTCCATGGCTCTTTTAGGGTAGAACCTGTTTTGACTGGTGTGGTAGAGAAAAGTTACTTGCTGGTCTAACAAGAAGAGGCTCCAATACTAAATAAAATGCATTTTGTTAAAAGTTAACGACGTACAAATTACACCGATATGATAGACATTACCACACAGCCTATGAGAAGAATTTAGATGATAGATCTTACTTTTGAGAACCTAAACTATTCTTTCTAAAAGTCCAGATGTGAGTGCTGCTTAATGTACTCCTCATTATTAACGCTTTCAAATGCTTACACTTATGTAGAGCAATTGTTTGGGTTTGCCTGTTTTGCTACTCCTGAAAGAGCTTTCTTCTCTGTCTACTCTTCTGTGGATAATACCTTTTACCTTATTGAGCATTGCTGGCTGAATAAACTATGTCAATTCATTGACACTTTTGAGGAAATTTTAACCCTAAAAATGGGGTTTGGACCACAAGAGGAAGGATGGTGGGTTATTAGTTAACATTGTTAAAATCATTATCCAGACTTAAAGCCAATTTTAAATTAGCAGCTTCCAGCTTAAACTGCAGCAGGAAGATAAATATTTGACTTTGCCAGTCTCTGATTCCTTGCCAAGTTCACTTTATTGGTTATTTACAAATATGGTTGATAATATGAATACAAAACTGGATTTTGGCAGTGTGGAAATAATAAGAAATTATATGCAAACAACAGATTCCATTATGGTCTGCTTGACCGGCCAGAAAAACAATTTCAAGTCAGCAGAAGAAAGTAAGTACGGCCAATAGGGATTAGCAACAATATTCTGGACAAGGAGCAGGAGTGAATCTATCATGTTTTGTGAAAGACCAAAATAAAGGATTGAGAAGATTTGCGAATTAAAAAGAGTCTTGATGAGTTAAAGTATAGATGGCAAACTTTGTGCAACGCACATGGAGAGTGAATGTTTAAGGTAGTGGGTGGAATGTGAATTAAATGGGCTACTTTGTCCTGGATGGTGACATGTTTCTTGATTGATGTTGGAGCTTCATCCAGACAAGGTATAGGTTATAGGACAAAAACAGAAATTGCTGGAAAATCTCAGCATTTGTGGAAAGAAATCAGAGTTAACCTTTCAGGTCCAGTGGCACTTCTTCAGACTTATATCCACAGACACTGCCAGACCTGCTGAGATTTTCCAGAAACTTCTGTTTTGTTTCAGGTTTCTAGCATCAGCAGTTCTTTTGGTTTCTTGACTAATGATAGGTAATGGGAAGTCAGGAAGTGATGTAATTGCTACATAATCCTCAGCCACTGACCTGAATTTACAGCCAAAGCATTTGCTAATTTATAGAGATTCATTTCGACATTGTGCCGGAAATTTGAGTGCTGCAGCCCTTTTACAGACAGGTCTTGTAAACAGTGACAGTTTTCTGGAGCCTAACCTAAACTGATAGATTGATTTTGTACTAAGCCATAAAGCACTGCGCCCAAATGTTCTTAATTCTTTCATGACCTGTGAATGTTGTTAGCAAGATCAACATTTATTGCTTATTCCTAACTTGAACAGAACTTGACATTGTGTACTGTCTGCTAAGTAAAATCTTTAAATGTGTGGTGAACAATTGCTACTCAAAGACCACGCATTTTTCTGCTTCAAAAATGCTTAATCCAAATCTGGCCAATTGTTCTTGTTGGTGGAATGGAAATGTGGTCAGATGTTCATCTAAGGTCAAATAAGATGCCAAGGTTTAGAACAGTATGTTTTAGGTCCAAATAAGGGGAGGCAATGGCCTAGTGGTATTGTTGCTGGACTATTAATCCAGAGAGCCAGATAATGTCCTGAGGACCTGGGTTTGAATCCTGCACAGCAGATGGTGGAATTTGAATTAGATAAATATCTGGAATTAACAGTCTAATGGTGACCATGAATCCCTTATCAATTGTTGGAAAAACCCATCTGGTTCACTAATGTCCTTTAAGGAAGGAAACTGCCATCCTTACCTACATATGACTCCAGACCCACAGCAATGTGGTTGACTTTTAGGGATGGGCAATAAATGCTGCCTAGCCAGTGACGCCCTCATCTTGTGAATGAACAAAGAAAAAAAAAGTCATCAAGGTGACAAATTGATTTGGTATGTCCGTACAAGGGAAGTGGTGTAAGGCAATGAGTTTCTTCCTCCTATTATTTAGTTTATTTCAGTTTTCCAATTATTGTTGAAAGGGAAAGATGGCAAAGTTTACAATGAATGGTGGGAGATCATTGTTGAGTAAATATATGTGTGGGAATTGCATTTTAATGCTGCTGTAAGTGAGCTATTTTCTGCTGAACATTGTGGACTGTTTCTAAAATTGCTTTGTAATAGCTGCTGTTATGACTATTTGGATTTCTTGTCATGGCGAGAGTGTTCTTTAGTTGGATTTTGTCATTCAGGTTCAATGGGTTTTCTTTAACATGGTTGCATACTCTGAAATGTTGTTGAAATTCTTTGAGTTTCATTGCAGATATTTGTAACACTCTTTTGACAAGAAACCGAATTTTGACATGTGAAAGTTAGCTGTTGTCATCACATTTCTTTATGGAGCAAAGCAAACTTGTTATCGAGGACAGTCATGGCATGGTGTCGTAAAAGGAGAGACAGATGTTTTATCTTGTCATCAACCATTCACGTTAAGATTCTAATTAAATACCATATAAGACAAAAGTATTTGACATTCAATGCTTAAAATTGAACATCTCAATCTTGAAAAAGACTCCTTTTTACAACATATAGTTCCATTATGTCTTCTCCACAGAGAGTCAAGTTTGAAGTATAATCCAAATGCTGTGAGCTGGATGCAGTGATAAGTGAAACTGTGCTCACAGTGATGCACTTTAAGGCAGAATTTCATTAGAAAGATGTAAAAGACCAAAATACCTTATGAAAACTTTGGAGTTAGTTGCAATTCACAATGTCTGTGGAGATCCTGCCCTGGGTGGTGGAGCTTGAAGTCAAAATTCGACAGAAAAAATAAAATTAACAGGACACAAGTGTTTAAGGATACAAACAATTAAATCATGACCTTAACTGCCAAATGAGAAAACATGAAAAAACGTTAAATCAAAGATCAAATGAGAATAACAAATAGGGAACTGAAGTTGCCGTGACCTTGTGCTGCCTGTGGATGTGCAGGAAGGTCTGCTAAGCGGTTTTCACCCACCTCCAAATATAGGAATGTCGGGATGTGGTCATTAATATTCTGTGGGAGGGATGGACATATTCCACCTGTAAAAACATCAGGAATGTTCTTGTGCACTGATATCATACTGCTGTAGCAAAGTCTTAACAAAAAAAAAACAAAGTGTTCAGATCCCATTAGGCCAATCTTGCTTTGGATTGATTGTTATTTTCTGCTCCAGGCATTTTGAAGCATTGGAATTCCCTTAATGTAATCAAGCCAAGAATGGATTTGATTTACCGATTGGATGAGCTACTGGATAGAATCTTTAGATATGCTCAAGGAGCAAACACTTGCTCTCCCCACAGCCTCCTCAGAGCCAATTGACATGAGGAAGACAAATGTATGTTCCCACCATTTCTCACCACTTTCTACAATTTTCCAAAATCATGTCCATAAGATACAAGCCCGCAGAAAAGGGCTTCATAGTCTCTCTCCAACATTGCATTGGAAGTAAACCCGATAAAGTTGTTTTCAATTTCTGCCCAGAGAGTTAAGCATATAAGAAATAGACAGCCATTTAAAGTGAACAAAGCCTCTCTGGCACTCATTCATGCAGACTCAGTCTGATCACTAGCAAGGCTGAAATAACTGCTCTCGGCTCTGGTTAAATGGTCTGGCACTGTTTCAGCTCACACAAAAGGGAAGGTGCTTCAGTGAGCTACTGGAAAGTTGTCAGTGTCAGGGTAACAGAGGGAAAACTGTGCCTATGAGGGGCCCGGCAAAACACATTTTGATTCATCCTTTTGAAAAGAGATTGAATAAATGCCAGGTAAAGATCAAGATCAGAGCAGCTATAACAAATGTAGAGATAGACAATCATATACTCTAGGGTGAATCATGCTTCCATTCCTTTGAACTGCTACAGTTCTCCTCATTTCAGTGCTAAAAATGGGACCAGTGATGTTAAAACAGTGCCCTCTAGGTCTGTACTGTTCAACAAGAGGAAACATTCTTTTCATATCCACCTTTTCACGACCATTTGAGATCCTGTACATTTCAATCTCACTCTCTAAAGGATCAATACACATGTTACTTTCTCTTTTTCTTTTTTCAGACCTTGCTATCTGTTGCTTTTTGACTATTGCATTTCAGCTAATTTCCTCTCATACTCTAATTACTCTCTCCTGTTTAATGTCTTTGTCATTGTCTGCCTTTTCTTAAAGATATTCTGCCACTTGTCTTTGCACAGTTATGTTCTTTTTCCTTAAGTTTGATGCTTTCCCTAAATTCTTTAGCTAATCATGGTTTGTTGTCTATTTAGAATTTTTCTTTATTTTAGTAATTTACTTATTCTGAGAAAACTGAAATATCCCTTCCAATGGCGGCAGCTGCATTTCTATTATTTGTCCCTGAACCCGGTATGCCAGTTCACTTCAGCTGGTTCAGCTTTCATGCACATACGTTTTGCCTTATTCACATTTAAAATACCAGCCTTAAACTCAATCTTTTCCCTTTCAAATTGGTGAAATTTTCAATCATGTTGTGTTTGCTGCTGCCTAAGGGTGCTATTAGTCAGAGGTCATTTATTAATCCTGTCACATGGCACAATACTAAGTTTAAAATAACCTGCTCTCTGGTCAAAGAAACTATCTTAAAGGCATTCAATGAATTCTTTATGCAGGCTATTACTACTAATTCCTTCCTGACTCCAGTGATTCCTGAAAGATCATCTCCAATGCTTCACCTCCAACCTCCTCAGCTATCTTCTTCAGAACTCTGGGATGTAGTCCACCCAGTCCAGGTGACTAATCCAACCTCAGACTTTTTTTCCCCCTTTTTTTGGTTTATGATTAAAGTTACCCAGGATTATTGCCATCATTTTATCACAAGCACCTTGTGATATTTCTTCCTGTATACTTTCTCCCATATTGTAGTTACTGCTAAGGGGTTGTTGATTACTTCCATTAGTAATGTCTTTCCCCGAATATTCCTCATTTCCACGCAAACCAATTCTGTACACTGATCTTTTTAATCAAGGCCATTTCTATCTATTAAACAAATTTTGTCTTTGAGTATTCCTACCCTTCCTCTTCACCTAGCTTTCTACTCTTCTTAAATATCAAATACTTCTCAATAAGACCATAAGATATAGGAGCATAATTAGGCCATTCGGTCCATCGAGTTTATTTTGTCATTCGATCATTGCTGATATGTTTCTTGACCCCATTCTCCCTTTGATGCAGGACTTTTGTTTTTATACTGTCCCTGACTTCCCTTGTCAGCCATGGTTGCCTCATCCTCCTCTTATTATGCTTCTTATTCCTTTGGATGCTTCTCGAATTACCCCCAGAAATACCTGCCATTACTGCTCCACCATCCTCTATGATAGTGTCCCTTCCTTCCCATAAACTCTGGCCAGCTCCTTCCTCATGATTTTGTAGTTACCTTTACTCAACTGTGATACCATTACATCTGATTCCAACTTCTCCCTCTCAGACTTTATGGTCACTGCCCCCAGGAGGTTCCTTCACCTTATACTCCCTCATCAAGTCTGTCTCATTACATGTCACCAAATCCAGAATTGTCTGTTCCCTAATGGGATCTACCACAAGCTGCTCAAGCAAAAACAAACAACTTGTAGACTTTCTTCGAATTCTTTTACTTGAGATCCGCTACCAAGCTGATTATCCCAGCCCACCTGCATATCGAAGTCCCCCATGATTGTTGTAATATTGCCTTTCTTACATGTTTTTATCTCCTGATTTATTTTCTGTCCCACATCCTGGCTACTAGTAGGAGGCCTGTACACAACTTCCATCACAATCTTTTCTCCTTTGCATTTCCTCAACGCTACCCATGCAGATTCTATACCTTCTGACACTATGTCACTTCTTGCTAAGAATTTAATTTAATTTCTTACTAACAAGGCAACAGTGGCCCTCTTCCCATCTACCTGTCCTTTTGATAAAATGTATATCGTTGGAATTTAGTTCCCAGCTTCAATTCCCTAACAACCATGTCCACGTGATATCCACAACATTATGTCTGTCAATTTCAACGTGCTATGCCAATGCGCTACAAGCGCATTTGCCTTGCTTCATACACTGTATGCATTTAAGCATAGTACTCTCAGACCTGTGTGGACTGTCCCCCCTTCTCGTTGTTGGCCCCTTTTCTGCTGTACCTGAGGTTAGATTCCTGAACTTTCCATAATCTCTATTTATTGCTTTGGAAACTTCAATAACTTCTGCTGAGCCCTCCCTTGCCTTTAACTTTTTCCATAATTTTCCATGAAACTGAACCCACACCTACCACTAATTAGTTTAAAGCCTTATCTACAGCCCCGGCTATGCAATTCACCAGGATTCTGCCCCCAGCATGATTCAGGTGGAGCCCGTTCCATTGGAACAGCTTCCTCCTTCCGCAGTACTGGTGCCAATGTCTCAAGAAGTCGAATCCGTTTCTCCCACATGTATCTTTGAGCCACATGTTTACCTCTTTAATCTTGTTGATCTTGTGCCAATTCACTCATGGCTCAGGAAGTTTTTGTTATCTTTTTGGTTCTATTTTCTAAATTCAACCTGATCTGCCTATATTCCCTCAGCAGAACCTCTTTCATCTAGTAAACACATCATTTGTACCCATGCGGACCATGACAACTGAATCTTTCCCTACCTATTCTAAGTTCCTCTCCAAACCAGATGAGATCCTGAACCCAGACACCAGGCAGGCAAGACAGCCTTCAGGCTTCTTGATCCTGGCCACAGAGAACAGTGTCTATTCCCCTGACTATACTATCCTCGATTACAACTACATTTCGATTTTCTCCCCCACTTTGAATGGCTCCCTATACTACAGTGCCGTGGTCAGTTTGTTGATCTTCCCTACAACCCGCACTCTTATCCAGACAGGGAGCAACAATCTCAAACTTGTTAGACAAGCTCAAGGGCTAAAGCGCCAACAGCACTATCTCATGGATTCCTGCCTCGTTCATAGTTAGACCCTTCTGCCTCTGACCACTGACTGAATTCAAGGTAGTTACTTCAAGGGTTGTGGCTACCTCCTGAAACACAGCATCCAAGTAACTCTCCTCCTCCCTGATGTTTTGCAGTGTTCAATGCTCAGTCTCTAGCTCATCAACTCTGAGCCAGAGTTCTTCAACCAACTTGTCAGAGATGTGGTCACCATGAACAACAATGGGGTCTACCAGCTCCCACATTATACAGTTACAACATATCTCCTGGCCCAGCATCTCTATTTTGATTACTTTGTTCTTAATTTGATTTTTTTTTAAAAATTGTACTGGTCTTTTTTAGTTTGTATCCTTCAAATGTTTTCCCTATTTACTTTCAGAATGAAAGTAACCCATATAGATGGTCAAATTAGTAGGTATCACCAATAAACGTGTGACTTATCTGTAATGTCACTCCTTTGTGTGCTGAGCCCCTGATCCTGGGCTTCAATTTATCCTGTTAAAAAAACTTACAAACTTTGAGCCAAAAAAACAAGCAAAAAGCACCTCTTCCCCTCTGGACAAGTTTCCACACTTCCACGCTTCCAAATTCCCTGAAATATAGACTCACTCGGGCTGTGTCTCACTCGAGATGGAATGGCTCCTTTCAGACCATGCAAAGCTTACTGATGAGGCAACCCATGGCTGGCAAGGGAAGTCAGGGAAAGAATAACAGCAAAAGAGAAAGCACACAATGTAGTGAATATTAGTGGAACTCAGAGCACTTGGAAGTCTCTAAAAACTAACAGAGAACAACTAAAAAAAGCAATAAGGGGGGACATTATTGAAATATAACAGTAAGCTTGCTAGTGGTATAGAACAAGATTATAAGAGTTTGTTTTAGATATCAGAAAGGTAAGAGAGAAGCAAGAGTGGACATTGGACTGCTGGAAAATGAGGCTGGAGAAGTAGTAGTGGGAACTGAATAGGAACTTTGCATCAGTCTTCACGGTGGAAGACATCAGTAGGTACCAGAAGTTCAAGAAAGTCAGGCGCAGAGGTGAGTACAGTGGCCATGACTAAGAAGAAGGTGTTGGGGAGGCTGAAAGGTCTGAAGATGAATAAATCACCTGGATCATGGACTACACCTCAGAGTTCTGAAGGAGAAAGCTAAGGACATTGTGAAGACATTGGTGGTGATCTTTCAGAAATCATTGGAATCAGGGAGGGTGCCAGAGGACTGCAAAATGGCTGATGTAAAACCTCTGTTCAAGAAAGGGGTATGCAGAAGAAAGGAAACTCTAAGCGAGTTAGTCTAACCTCAGTCATTGATAAGAATTTAGTGTTTATGATAAAGGATAAGATGGTGGAGGTAATTACACGGCTTCATCAAAGGTTGGTCATGCCTGACAAATCTGTTAGAATTCTTTGAGAAAGTAACAAGAAAGTTAGACAAAGGAGAGCCAGTGGATGTTAACTCTTCGGATTTCCAGAAAACCTTTCACAAGGTGCTGCACAGGGGGCTGCGTTAAACAAAATAAGGGCCCCTGATTTTAAGGTCAAGGTATTGGCATGAATAGAGGATTGGTTGACTGGAAAAAGGCAGAGAGTAGGGATAAAGCAGTCTTTTTCAGGGTGGACTAGTGGAGTTCTGCAGGGATCCATGTTGGGACTGCAAATATTTATGTTATACATGAACGATCTGGACAAAGGAACTGAGTGCACTGTTGCTGAGTTTGCATATGATACAATATAACACATAACTGTAGGACAGATAGTGTTGAGGAACGAGGAGCTGCAGAAGGATTTGGACAGGCCAGGAAAGTGTGCAAAAAAGGGGGAGATGGAATTGAATGTGGGAAAGTGCGAGGTTATGCACTTTGGAAAGTAGAATAGAGGCCTAGACTATTTTCTCAACAGGGAAAGTCTTTGGAAATCTGAAGTACAAGGGGACTTGGGAGTCCCAATTCAAGATTCTCTTAAGGTTAAAATGCAAGTTCAGTTAGCAGTTAGGAAGGCAAATGCAATGTTAGCATTCATTTCAAGACGGCTAGAATATGACAGCATAAAAGTACTGCTGAGACTGTATAAGGCTCTGGTGAGACTGGATTTGGAATATTGTGAGCAGTTTTGGGCCCTGTTTCTAAGGAAGGCTGTACTGATGTTAGAGTGGTCCAGAGGACGTTTACAAGAATGATCCTGGAATTGAAGATCTTGTCATATGAGGAGTGGTTGACAACTCTGGATGTGTGCTCGATGGAGCTTAGAAAGATGAAAGGGGAATCTCATTGGAACTTACAGAGTACTGAGAGGCCTGGATAGAGTGGACTTGGAGAAAATTTTTCCACTAAAAGGAGAGATTAAGACCTAAGGGCACGGCCTCAGAATGAAAATACAACCCTTTAAGATTGAAATGAGGAGGTATTTTTTTCTGGCAGAGGCTGGTAAATCTGTGGAACACATTGCTGCAGAGGGCTGTGGAGGCCAAGTCATTAAGTATATTTAAGAGAGTGACATAGGTTCTTAGTTCATAAGGCTTATGGGGAAAAGACAGGAGAATGGGGTTGAGAAGCATATGAGTTATGATCGAATGTTGGAGCAGAGTCAATGGGTTGAATGGCCTCATTCTGCACCTACATCTTGAGGTAACACTTGTTGACCTTACTTTTCCTGTATACTGTCTTCACTCCATTTGGTCCCGGTGTTGCAGGCTTTGCTAATCTAGCTGCTACCATCTGTGAGCCTTCTGTCCTCCAGGAGAAAAGCCCCTGAGTCCCAATCAGAGTGGATGTCCTCACATCAGCTTGCTCATTTTTACTAACTTATAAAGGGAGGATTAGTTCTTAATCACTTTACCAACTGTCCATGAATCCATTTCAAATTTGATAGCATTAACTTTTGTGATCACTTTTTGATTGTCACTTCTTTCCAATATGCTTCATGAAATTTTGAAAGACTAATGCAATTAAAAACTTTTTCATTCTTTCTAAATGTTCTAACTGAAGATTTTGAGGGTATAATGTATGTTTACTGTCATGTATATTGTGGTTGTTTGTTCAAAGCCAGCATGCCTTAATAGAGACCAGAAATGAAAGGAAACATTTACTTCCTGTCATGATCACAGAATCCCGCTGCCCTGTAGAATACAGCTGTGGTAGTTGGACATAAGTGGAAATGTTTCACACCATGTTGCCATAAGCAAGCTGCAGCTGGCAATATGAAATCAAAAAGAAAAGAAAATATGTCTATTCTCCTCTATTTCCATCCAAACTAATTAAGGCCATGAATGCAAAATCACAGGCTGCATGACACAACTTTAACAAGATGTACTTGTTGCAAGTAATTCCCTTATTTGGGAGTGAAAGTTATGGAATCCTTCCTTATTTGTAGCAAACTAATAACGACTGCATCTATGATATCCCGCCACCAAGAGCAATGATCTAACGTATGCATCATGTTGATAATCTTCTTGAAAACCATAACTGAATATTCAGAATTGGGAATGATGATTACCTCATCTGATTCCATATGATGTTTCTAACCCTGTTATGAGTTTGGATATGTCACCTTTCGAAAGCACTTTGGTAAGAATAGAGGCCTAGACGATTTTCTGAACAGGGAAAGTCTTTGGAAATCTGAAGCACAAGGGGACTTGGGAGTCCCAGTTCAAGATTCTCTTAATGTTAAATTTCAGGTTCAGTTAGCAGTTAGGAAGGCAAATGCAATGTTAGGATTCATTTCAAGAGGGCTGGAATATTACAGCATAAAATTACTGCTGAGACTATATAAGGTTCTGCTGTGACTGGATTTGGTATATTGTGAGCAGTTTTGGGCCCTGTATCAAAGGAAGGATGTAGTGACGTTAGAGGGGGTCCAGAGGACGTTTACAAGAGTGGTCCTGGGTGAATAAAGGAGATGATAATCTGATCAAAATCCCATGGTGGAATCTTCCCAAGCTCCGAGTGGCGTCGGGTATATTGAGATGAGCAATTCAATCAGGTGTGATGTTCAATGGGGCCGATCTCAATGTTGAGATAATGTCGTGGCATCATGTATGTTTTTTTTCAAGTAGTGTAGTGAGATTCACCCTCGATAGTGGTGAGTTCCTGACTAATTCTCATTATTTCTTGTTAAATGGCATGTTAACAGCCTAACTTGTTGTTTGTTGCTATCTTAACCAAACCTGCCATACAACCTTACCATTAGGAAGACTCAAAATGGAAATCAGAGCAGGTTCTTGGCCAGTTCACCTTGTATGGTGGAAATGGGGCACCAGTTTCACGCACAATGTATTTACATTTACTGGCAACCGACATGGGCCAGTCTTCATAAACCCTCGTGGCACATGTCTGGCCCACTTACAGAACATTTTTAGGCCTCAATAATACACCTCAGGTTGCATCAGTGGGGTTGCAGGTAGATGAGGTGGCAGGTGGGTAGGGTGGAGGAGGTCGGTAAGGGATAGTTTCATTTGGGGTTAGACAGGTTGTGTAGCGAGTAGTCTGATTGGGTGGTTTATTCTAGTCAAGTCAAGAGAAGTACTCAGTTCAGTGACAACTCAGGTTGAATTGGGGTGGCATTAGTCATGGCTTGTTGGAGAACCAAAGGGTTGGAGATGAGTGTGGTGGTGGGACAGTTGATGGGGACAGAGGTAAATAAGTTGTGTTATAATCATGGGGCTGGAGTGTAGTCAGGGTTTGAGCAGGGTTTTGGTAAACCAATTTATTGAGTCCAATACAGTAGAGAAACCATCGCACTAGTTTCATTTTTAATGTTCTGCAATAACTCAGTTCATCAAAAGACCCGGGGAGTTATTTTCAGATAATCTGCCCGTATCTTGTTCACTTTTCTCGTGCAGTTTGGCAAGGCTCTTGCCAAGCAGTGGTGTGTTCCTTTTTGTTGCTGATTGCTGTTTGTTAAACATTTGGTGAACAGCCCAACTCACCATGGATCGTGATTTTACCAAACTCACCACAGAACCTAACAATCAGGAAGACTCAACATGGAAACCAGAGCAGGATCTTGGTAAGTTCAACTCGCTGTTTGCTCCAAACATCCCCCATGGTGTACCCGAGGCACCAACGTGTCAAGCCACTTTCCGTGGGCACTGATGGCTTGGACCCATATCCACAGACTTTGACATCATCTATGTACCAGCCTCTATGACTCCTCATGACATATGTCTGATCCATTTTCAGGACTCTTCTGCACTTCACTGCTGTCTCTCAGAGAGCACCAGCAGCTGTTATTGTAATGCTGTAGAACATTGTGCACTCAGGGACATAAACCCAAAACATGGACAGGATCTGGCTGCAGCTCCAGCCTCTTTGCTCACTGTCATGACTTACATTTCTTCTAACTCTCCCAGCTGCCGCCATATATCCACGTTGGAGGTTCCGAGGCAAATGTCAGGAACTATTCTGGACTGATGGTGCTTGTTTGGATGCACAATGGGCTTTTAAATAGATCACAGGTGCTAGGATGCCAGTCAATTCTATTGAGTGATGAGTTGTTCTGGGAACAGCATATGATGAAATGGAGTGAAGGTCAGACATGATACTTGCTGGGAGGGCTCAAATACCAATTAATACAGCAGGTTTGGTAAGATATAATGAGAAAACTCACTCAGCCTCACAGCGAGAATCACTCCACAGAACACTGACTCAACTACAAGATTCCACCCTCAGATTTTATTTAAGTTCCCGATGACCTGTCAGCAATGAGAGAAAGTTTACATTTCTGCCAGAAGATTTATATGTTATCAGAAAACTCTCAGAAAGTTAAATAAAATGAGAAGAGTCTAAAAGCTGTTGGAAGTGACAGGTTAATGTGCCCAGCCAAGATGGAGTGCAAGAAGCATTAACATTTCTTGAATTTAAAACTCATCAAAATTACCAGAGAAATGAACATAACAATGACGTGACCACAAATAAAGGCCTGCCTCGCGCGCACGTGTGTGTGTGTGCGCATGTATGTGTATGTGTGTGTGTGTTCGTATGTGTGTGTGTGCATGTGTGTGTATGCGCGTATGTGTGTGCATGTGTGTGTTTACGTGGGTGTGTGTGTATGTGCATGAGTGTGTATGTGTGAGTGGGATGTGGAGGTGGCTATGCTGTTGATTTCATATGAAGAAAGGTTATGTCTTCTGGAGTTTAGAAGAATAAAAGGTGACTTGATTGAAACATGTAAAATCCTGAGGGGTCGTGACAGGGTAGATATGGAGACAATGTTTATGTTAATGGCAGAGTCTAGAACTCAGGGTCACTGTTTAAAACCAGGGGCCATCCATTTATAACAGAGATGTGGTGATTTTGTTTCTCTCTCAGAGGGCCTTGAATCTTTTAAACTTTCTTCTTGAAAAGGAGATGAAAGCAGATTCTGTGACAATATTTTTCAGGCAAATGTAAAAGGGATTCTTCATAAGTAAAGGGCTGGTAAGTTGTCCACAGTAGGGAATGCAGATGTGAGGTAACAATGAGAATGGCTATGATTTTATTGAATGGAGGACCTCTATTAAGGGCTGATTGCCTATGTTTGTTTGCTCAAAAATTATGTTTACATGTGCTTCCATTTCTCATACTGTAGTTTTAACTGACTGGAATAACAATTTAGATCAATAGCAGTGACACAGGCAAAAATGAATTTGTTAAGGTTGGTAAGGATATAAAAAAAAGTGGAAGAGAAGACAAATATTCCAGCTAATAATGGTGTGAAAGTCCTTAAGTGAAATGAAGCTATCAGATGCAAAATGTTCATTTTAACTTTTTGGTTCTCATTAAAAATATTCACAATGACATCTGTAATGAGGCATTGTCTACTGACATGTTGTCTGAAATAATACAACAGGAAGTACTATTTATACATGCATTGAGCATACTGCTAGAAATTAAAGCACAATCAGTATGCAAGATAAAGAAACAAAGCACATTCAGATAATTTGTGATTGACATTGAGTAAGCCTAAAAAATCTGCATGATACTTGTTTATTGAAAGCTTAACTCTTTACAGTTAGCACTCTCCCAAAATTGTTAACAAGTCCATGGAATATTCAGGATTCAGACATCAACTGCATGGTACCTCATCAAAGGTTTTGGTGTCTTGAAATTTTAGACCCTAAAGACGCTTTTGAAAATTTTCCACAAATGGATATCAGAATATGAATGAAGTAAAACTATAAGGCCAATTTGTGTCAAACTTTCCAATTCTGAAAGTAAAGAAAGAACAAAATAATAGATATACTCAATTTGAATATTTAAATATATATTCAAAATGTTGATTTTTCAAAACTCCTTAATTATTGTGAAAAACCGTCCTGTATTTACATACAGCGAAATCTGAATCCCATAAATTTAGGTAAGGTTTTCAAATGGATACAAGGGACTACTTGATTTGTCCTGTCTGAAATAACTTCTTAATGAGAAACAACTCATATAGCTGGTATTAAAATTCCTTTTATTTTTTCATTTAAAATTGCACTTTTCTCCATATACTAGTTGGCTTTGCTGGGTAATCCAGCATTATATTTTGTTATTTTTCTTCCTAATAACTCCTTTAATTATTTAGGTTGGCATTTGAATTGTGCATATCAAAGACAAAGAACAAAGAACAAAGAGAAAACAAAGAACAGTAAAGCAAGTGCTCAGGCCCTTTGGCCCACCGAGGCTACTCCAACACATGATGACCATTCAAAGTGACTGAATGGGCACTCTTGACATTTCACTGCTGTTTCATGGTTCTAATGAAAAATCAGACTTCACCAAGTGCCATAAAAACACAAAATACTTGCCTTGTGTACCATTATTAGAAAACCCTCTACGTGCACTTGGACATTGCAGGAAAAGCTGCCAGCTTTGCATGGTCTCACTGGTCACGGAATTATATAATTTGCTGTCACTCCTTTGCAGATTACAGCACTGAACCGCCATGGGACACTACTGAAGCCTCAAGGGAATGGAAGAATTCAACAATACATACATTCCTTTCAGAGTTCATGAAACAGAAAATACTGCAGAAGCTCATCAGGCCTGCTAGCATCTGTGATGAGAGAAACAGAGTTAATGTTTCTAATCTGCTGTGAGCTTTTGTCAGGAGTTCTGAAGACTCATGTTGACCTTAAAAAAAGTTAAACTCTGTTTCTCTCTTCTAAGATGCTACACGGTCTGCTGAGTTTCTCCAGCATTTTCTGGCTTCATTTTGTATTTCCAGCATTTGCAAAATTTTGCTTTTATTTGTGTTTCAAGCTCTGATACCGCTGGATTCTGACATGACCCCTGTGAGTAACAGAAGCTCCAGTTTCAAGACTCAATGATTTGGGGTGATTTAAATAATTGTACCAATCAATTGAGATTCAAATACTTGTGAAATACTGTTATGTTGGTATGTGTTTTAAAAATACACATAGTAATGCATCTTTAGAGAGAGTATCAAAGTTTTGTTAAGTAGACAAAACAGGGTAGCCAAATGCAGGAGCGAACACCAAGCAAAAACCTAGGCATGCATAAGCACAAGACACAGAAGAAAAGAAACAAAGACAAGTAACACATGTTATGTGTCATTAGCACTTGTATGTAGGTACAGGAGTAGTTTATTCAACCCCTTCATTCAATAAATTAACAGATGATCAGGTTGCAGCCTCAACCATTCCCTGCCTGTCCCCAATAAATCAGTGCTCCTTTGTTGATAAAAATCCTGAATATTTCAACCCCAAGTATACTGAATGACCCACCCTCCATTTCTCTTTTGTGTGGAAAATTCCAAAGATTAATGCCTATCTGAGAGAAGAAATTCACCTTCAACTCTGTTTCAAATGGGAGATGCATTATTGTGAAACTGTACTACCTAATTCTAAATTCTCCCACAAAGGGAAATATTATCTCAGTTTCAACACTGCCAAGCACTTTTAGAATCATTGTTCTTTCAATAAGATCACTTTTCATCCTTCTAAACTCCAACCAATTCAGGCCGAAAATGCTTAATCATTTGTCTGAAGACAAGCCCTTTATCCCTGGAATCTTCCAATCTGTCCCTAGTGCAGTTACATCGCTCCTCAAACAATGAGAACAAAGCTGTGCACAATACTTTTGGTATGGTGTCACAAATGTCTGTATATTAGCAGCAAGCTTTTCCCTGCTTTTACTGGGGTGCAATGTACCCTTCAAACACTGGAAGTCAGTGAATTAACCCTTGTTCAATTCTATGTTGTTGCTCTTTCCTTTCCTTCTGAGGCTGATGTAGCTGGACAGCTGGAAACAGAAAATTCAATGCTTGTGGGAAGCCGGTAGAGGTGTCAGGGTGTTACAAAGCATGAGATCCTTGGCCACAACTTGCACATCATGGCAGATAGAAGAATGACACTGAGCTAACAGTTGAGAATGACCATAAGATGGGGGCATACCATCATACTCATTGCTCCTGCATTATGCTAGAAAGCATTGGGTCTGTCTCTGTTAGCAGCATGACGCAGAGAACTATTTCCTTCCTAACGCTCAGGTGATGCAGCGTTCTTGACCCTCAGCAATTCTGTTCTGATCTTGCAGCCAACGTATTCACTTCAGTTTCTGCTCAATGGTTATCCCGAAGATGTTGATAGTAGGAGATTCGGGGATATTAACACCATTGAATGTCAAGGGGTAAATAGTTAGATTGTTTCTTATTGGAGATGATTGCCTGGCATTTGTATGATACAAAAGTTATTTGTTGTTTGTTTCTTTCTCGCTACCATTCACAACCCCTTTACATTTTCCATTCAGCTTCTGCCTTTGTCAAAAGTATATAACAAAATTCCAACACCTTTCAGTTCTGAAAAAGAATTAGACTGGACTTGAGCCATTAACTCTGTTTCTATCTCCAAAGATGCTTCCAGACCTGGTGAATTTTTCCAGCATTTTCTGTGTTTCTTTCATTGGATTATTAGTTCAGTGATATTGCCACATTGTCACCAACTTTCCTGGGGTTGTTTTCTCTGATATTTGAGATTCATGAAGACTTTTCTTTCTAAGCTTCCCAATCTCAAATGTTTTAGATTTCATGGAGACACCTTATTAGCTTTCACGGACAAAAGACACTGCAAAATGTGAATGCAATACAACTTTGTGGGCTAGTTCACATGTAGCCCCATTGGAGGGTTCAAAGGCAGAAGAACATGGCACATCCACTGCAGATCCTGCCCATTGCCAACCCACCTGTCTCTGCCCCCACCACAATGTAGTGCTGTGGATAGCCTGTACACCAATGGCTCAATGCAGCCCTAAAGTAAACAATTAATGCGTCGACTTCAGGGCTTTATTCTGTTGTACAGGGAGTTGACTGGCTACAAAAGAGGTCCATGACAATTGCCCAGAGCAGAAGATTTCCCCGCATGGTTATCCTTCCTGGCGTCATAAGAGGGACAACCCCAGCTCTAACCACAAGTGTAAAATCCTCATATCAGCCTCTCCTCATGGTCTCTAAAATCCCCTCACCCACCCACACTCTGCCCTCATCACCCCAAGCTACAAGTTTGGCATCCAATAAGACCCACGTATGTACCTAAATGATCCAGCACCATATGCCCAAAAGCAGACTTTCTGAAATGGATTTCCTGTCCCTGTCAGGTGGAAATCCCACCTCCAGCTTATTCAAACCAATTGGTCATGACATGGCTACAGAAATGTTCCCGTCAGTGGGTTCTCCCCAGCCACATCCTGTCAATTTAGGTTGGTGGGGGGGAGATATTGTGGAATGTAATCTCTCATATAATTCAACCCTACTTATCTGAATATATATGGTGCTGGAACTGACTTTTTGTTCACAACAGTAACAAGAGATTTAAAAAGTAGGAATCAAGGAGGCAGGTTTATAGGTGTACATTCTCATGCTTACACTACTTCGAATGAGTCAAAGTTTCATTTTGAGCACTGTGCAGCAGGAAAACAAATCACAGTGATTAAGATTTTCATTACATCCTTCTGGTTTTACAGCGATAAGAAACTGTTTTATTCATACTGATCTGCTATCTTAATCAAATGTTTGCATGATGCATAAGAAGGGAAAATGAAAATGAAAATGGAAATCCAAACATATTTGGATTTATTTTCAAGTTAGGCAAATAAGTAAACAATAAGCTCAGTAAAATATGTGCAACGGGTTTCTAGCTGTGTTTTACCAGGTGACTTCAGTGGTGCTCTGATGCTTAAATGTCCTCAAAATGAGTTGAACCGCTATTGGACCTTTAAATAATATCACTAAATAATGCTATTGGACTGCTATCTCTGCTGTATTTTTGGTTCACTGGGAGCTCTGAACCCACTTCATGAACAGTGTTCCTATCAAAGTTGCAATGATTCATCAAGAGGATCCCTAAGGAAATTCCTGATGGATGCTCTATCTGGATTCATACATGGATTTCCTTGGTCTGCCCATTTTAATTCTTATTGATTTGATGTGGATGCAAATAGTAAGCTACCTCGAAACATCCATGTACCTTCTTAAAGATGGAATTCAACTTGTACTGCTCAGCAACGGATGAATGACAAACGGTCAGGTGAGGAGGGGTGAATTGGATTCTCTTTTTCAAACTCGCCACATTAACGCAGTGACTACAAGAGCAGGTCAGAGCCTGGGAATACGACAGCAAGTAACTCACCTGACTCCCCAAAGCCTGTCCAACATCTATAAGGGACATGACAGAAATGTGATGGAATACTCCCCACTTGCCTGGATGGGTGCAGCTCCAACAACACTGAAGAAAACTTGATACCATCCAGGACAAAGCAACCTGCTTGATTGGTACTACATCCACAAACATTCACTCCCTCCACCATTGACTCTCTGTAGCACAGAGTATACTATCTACAAGATGCACTGCAGAAATGCATCAAAGATCCTTAGCACCTCCCAAACACATGACCACTTCCATGTGAAGGCCAAGGGCAACAGATACATGGGAACACCACCACATGCAAGTTCTCCTCCAAGCCATCCATCATCCTTACTTGAAAATAGATCACTGTTCTTTCAGCGTAGATGGGTCAAAATCCTGGAATTCCCTCCCTAAGGGCATTGTGGACCAACCTACAGCACATGGACTGCAGTGGTTCAAGAAGGCAACTCAGCACCACCTTCTCAAGGACAAATAGGGATGAGCAATAAATGCTGGCCTGGCCAACTATGTCCACATCCCATGAGAGAATAAAACAAAACCTCTGTCAATGTAAAAATTATACTTAATTCTTTCAGCAATTGGCTGTACTGCACTCACTTAAAATGTAGTACTAGTCAAAATTAGGAGCTAACTGCATGTTTTCTTAATTTATTACTTCCTAAACCCTCCAAAAAATCAGAAACTCACAAATATAGGGTTATTTTTTTGAGAAGATGTCTCCAGTACAATTGGAAGACAAGGAATATGCAATATAAAAGTTCTCAAAGATTTCTTGAGTTGTCATTGTTGAAACTGAGAATATGGCTGTTTAACTGCTACCTTGTATCAACAGTAATACTGAAATTTGGCCAATCCTTGAGTTCTCAGTGAAAGGATGTTCCTTTATTTGTTCCACCATTGGTACTGGTTTTTGAGATGTTGACAAAGAAACTAAAAGTTGCTGCTATTACTAATCCATGCTCATTTGCTTTCCTGCCCAAAAGCTATTTTCCTGAAGTTCACTGAGTATTCCTCAATTGGATGTTATTGTTTTCTAATCAAGTGGAAAATCCACTGGGGCCTTAATTCCAGTATGTGAAACTTGCAGAAAGGAGTAAATCTAAAACCAAAAGAGAAAGAAGGAGGGAGATAGTAGGAACTGCAGATGCTGGAGAATCCGAGACAACAAGGTGCAGGGCTGGATGAACACAGCAGGCCAAGCGGCATCATAGGAGCAGAAAGGCTGACGTTTCGGGCCTAGACCCTTCATCAGAAAAGGGGTAGGGGAAGGGGGTTCTGAAATAAACAGGGAGACAGTGGGAGGCGGATAGAGGATGGATAGAGGAGAGGATAGGTGGAGAGGAAACAAACAGGTCGAAGAGGCAGGGATGGAGCCAGTAAAGGTGAGTGTAGGTGGGGAGTTAGGGAGGGGATAGGTCAGTCCAGGGAGAATGGACAGGTCAAGGGGGCGGGATGAGGTTAGTAGGTAGGAGATGGGGGTGCGGCTTGAGGTGGGAGGAGGGGATAGATGGGAGGAAGAACAGGATAGGGAGGCGGGGACAAGCTGGACTGGTTTTGGGATGCAGTAGGGGGAGGGGAGATTTTGAAGCTTGTGAAATCCACATTGATACCATTGGGCTGCAGGGTTCCCAAGCGGAATATGAGTTGCTGTTCCTGCAACCTTCGGGTGGCATCGTTGTGGCACTGCAGGAGGCCCAGGATGGACATGTCGTCTGAGGAATGGGAGGGGGAGTTGAAGTGGTTCGTGACTGGGAGGTGCAGTTGTTTATTGCAAACCGAGCGTAGGTGTTCTGCAAAGCGGTCCCCGAGCCTCCGCTTGGTTTTCCCGATGTAGAGG
>NC_063332.1:89703619-89750927 GCF_021869965.1 Rhincodon typus | reverse complement strand
GAAAGCAGATAAGGGTGGGGAGGGAAAAATGTCTTTGGTGGTGGGGTCGGATTGCAGATGGCGGAAGTGTCGGTGGATGATGCGTTGGATCCGGAGGTTGGTGGGGTGGTACGTGAGGACGAGGGGGATTCTTTTTTGGTTCTTATTGCGTGGACGGGGTGTGAGGGATGAGTTGCGGGAGATGTGGGAGACACGGTCGAGGGCGTTCTCGACCACTGAGGGGGGGAAGTTGCGGTCCTTGAAAAACGAGGAAAACTGAGATGTACTGGAGTGGAATGCCTCATCCTGGGAGCAGATGCGGCGGAGGCGAAGGAATTGGGAATAGGGGATGGCATTTTTGCAGGAAGGTGGGTGGGAGGAGGTATATTCTAGGTAGCTGTGGGAGTCGGTGGGCTTGAAATGAATATCGGTTTCTAGGTGGTTGCCTGAGATGGAGACAGAGAGGTCCAGGAAGATGAGAGAGGTATTAGAGATGGTCCAGGTGAACTTAAGGTTGGGGTGGAAGGCATTGGTGAAGTGGATGAGCTGTTCGAGCTCCTCGTGGGAGCACGAGGCAGCGCCGATACAGTCATCAATGTAACGGAGGAAGAGGTGGGGTTTAGGGCCAGTGTAGGTACGGAAGAGGGATTGTTCCACATAACCTACAAAGAGGCAGGCGTAGCTTGGGCCCATGCGGGTACCCATGGCCACCCCCCTTGTCTGTAGGAAGTGGGAGGAATTGAAAGTTTCAGTGCCTTTTAATCACATGTTGATTTTGGCTTAAACTGTGTTCATTTATCTCTGTTCTGAACAAGGATTAGTGGACCCAAAATGTTAAGCCTGATTTCGCTCCACATATGCTGCCAAGCCTGCTGAGTTTTTCCAGCAATTTCTGTTTTGGTTTATCTCATATTGGTTTCATGAGCTTATCTCAACTTGATCAGGTGACAAATTGTAACCTTTTGAAGTCAGTGTTCTTTTTTTTAAGGAAGATTTTTATACTATGAAAGGTCTCAAATCTTAAGATTAGATGATGGAAGTTGAAAATTGATAGCCCCTATTTTGCCAATATCATATCACAAATAGTAAGTACAACAGCCATTTTTTGCAGACAGCTTTGTTGCATGCCTTTGCATGCCTTTTTTTAAATCATTTATAGAATTATAACCATTCAAGAATCATGCGTGCAGCATGTTGTGAAGCCAAACTAGTGTAAGAGAACGTCTACCTTCATATGCATGAGCAAACATGGAGAAGATTGAAGAACAGAACCAAATATGGGCATACTCAACACAAATTCATCCAGAATATCATCATACCCTTTTAAGGGATATGACGCAGACTGTTATCTCCCTCATCCTGAGAAGAAGAGAACAGTTTCATTAAAGGTTTTAGGTCCTCATTAGTGTAGGCAAGTTAGAACACTATGTGCCTTTTCCTCAATTTTCTCTTGCAACCTTGGCAGCAGCACACACTTCACCCTTTCAAAGCAAAGTTTGTTCAATTAACCCTTCCAGTTAAAAATGGACCAGATAGTAACTGGGATCTATACCTTAGTACAATTTAATATGGTTGTCCAATTCTGGTATTGCACAAATCGTAACGTTTGTAACACTAACAACCCTATCTTCACATTAAAAGCTTCATACTGCTCATCATTTTAATTCACCTCTCCTGTTTAATCAGGCACCCAGATCACAACTAATTGCTGTATCTCATTAATTCTAACGTCCTGCATATAGTGCCCTCGAAAAGTGGAAAAACAAACTGGTACACCATCGTTAGATTTAGTATCTGCGGTTCTGACTGAATACATGCATTGTCACCAAGGCATACCTGTGAAACATCACCAGACATAAAGCGGACCTCTTCTGTTAAAAACTGACGTGATGCTGGTCCATTCTTAGAATTCACCCTCCTTTCCTGCAGATACACCACAGTAACAGGTAGAGAATGATAAGGATGGAGCTGAAGAAGATGAAGTGAACCATGTCACAAAGCAATCACAGCTGTGAAATGCTGCCATCTCTCAATGCAATATTCATGTCAGGCCTCAAGCCCTCTTTCACTTAGTAATTGAGAAACAAATGTGTGGGGAGATTTCAGTTGTAAGCATAATAAGATTGTAATAATGGGGGAATTTTAATTTTCCAAACATTGATTGGGGCTACCATACTATTAAAGATTTGGATGGTGAAGAATTTGTAAAATGTGTTTTAGAAATTTTTTTATCAATATACTACAATACTACAGAAGGAACAAAATTAGACCTTCCTTTGGGCAATAAGGCAGGGCAGGTGACTGAAGTAAAAGTGGAGGAACACTTTGGGTTTAGCAATCATAATTTTTTTCATTTCAAAATGGTAATGAAAAAGGATAAGCCTTCCATTAAAATTTATAATTGGAGTAAGGCAAATTTTAGACGCATGAGACACAACGAACGTTGATTGGAGTAGACTCTTCGTAGGTAAAAGGACGTCTCACAAGTGGGAGGTGTTCAAGAGTGTGATGATGAGAGTTCTTATTTTAGACATAGACAACTTGGTTCAACTGACTTTCTTAATCAATATAAAGAGGGTAGGGGCATTCTGAAGAGAGAAATCAGGAAGGCAAAGAGTGGATATGAAATAGCATTGGCAGATAAGGTTAAGGATAGCTATGTTACAGCTGTATAAAAATTTAGTGAGACCACATTTGGAATATTGCATACAGTTCTGGTTATCACGCTCCCAGAAGGAGGTGGATGCTTTGGAGAGGGTGCAGAGAAGGTTTACAGGGATGTTGCTTGATCAGGAGGGCTTCAGTTATGAGGAGAAGTTGGATAAACTCAGATTGTCTTCACTGGAAAGACAGAGACTAAGGGGCAAAATGATAACATGGATATTCAGAGGCTTTTTCCCAGGGTGGAAATGTCAACTACAAGAGGGCACATGTTCAGGTGAGAGGGGACAGTTTAGGGGAGAGGTGCAGGAAGTTTTTCACTCGGAACATGGTGGGTGCCTGTTGGAGGTGGTAGAAGCAGTCACGTTTGCAACATTTAAGGTATATCTTGATAGACACATGAATAAGAGGCAAACAAAAGGATCGAAACCACACAGGGGCAATAATTAGTGGGTATAAATAAGGATTAGCAACCAATGCAGGCTTAGTGGGCCAAAGGGCCTGTTCCTGTGCTGTATTGTATTGTATCGTCTTAAGGTAGCTCAGTTCAATGAATCATCCCAAGACCAAAAAAGGCTGTAAAAATCATTACCCAAACTCAAAAATTTACATTTCAAGATTTGCTCTGTGTCAGAAACTCTTCACTTTCACCTTGAACATTTGTTCCTGGCAGGTTCTATACCTCATTGAACTGACTAATTTACCTGAGGCTTGCAGTGGTCTAACATCAAGAAATTCGAGGCTTTCACTTTGGGAATCTTCAAATGAAGTCAGATGCAATTTGATTGTTGGATCATAGATGAACAGAAAAAGTACAAAGGAATTAGGGAAAGCAGTTTAAATTAGAAAATCTAGCAAAATCATCTTCCATGCATTTTTCCACAGATGATGTTTTCTACATATTTCCAACAATTATAAGTTTCCCAAAATGTTTGGGAAGTCCATTTTACTTATTTTTTAATTAGAAGTTCAAGTCCATTTTATTTCCTCCTCACAACCAAGTTGTGTTATTTGACTAGTGGAAATAATTATCCTGAAAAAGATCTTAGATACTCCTGATGACTTTGATTTTCTACAAATGAAAAAAAATTGGAAATGCATTTTTCTTTCTTCACAAACAGAAGTTTGGTTTAGTTCCTGTTGGATATTTGGTTAGTATCTAATAACTAATAACTAATAATCCTTAGCTAATGCTTGTGAATAAGTTTTAAGTGATATAGATAAATAATTAAGATGTAATTAGATGATGTTCAAAGATCAGACCATCATTAAATGGTAGTTAATATACATCTTACATCGAAATATTCATTTATTTTCACAGTTGTGCCTTTATTATCATGTTGACTGTAATATTTTCCTGTATTAGGCAGCATCAAACTTTGAACAAGCAATGAATTCATTGAACTCTACTTTTGCAGTGTATTTCCAGTGTATTCATTAAAAATGTTTACATCTTTCCATACCCAAAAACTCAAATCTAGACAAAGACATCTCTGATCATTTTCTTACAGCTCTGGCTATATACATTCTATTTCCTTATTTTTGTTCCAATTGGGAGGTCAGTGACAAGGGAATATCAACTTGACTTTGTCACTGAAAAAAAGAAGAAAAAGCATTTGTATTCATACAGAGTTCTTTATGACTTCAGAACATCGAAAAGAGTTTCCCATGAAGTGTAGGAATTTTAATGCAATCACTGCTGAATTGTAAGAAGAGGGAGAGGAGAGAGGTTAGGATAAATTTATTTGCGCAAAAAATTTTTACACCCTGAAATACTTTACTGCAGGGATTGGTTGAGACAATGGCCATTGCATTTTTTAAGGAAAAATGTATTTAAGTCAGTGGAAGAAACATAGCTTTGGAGTAAGTGCTGGGTAGTGGAATTTTATACCACTGTAACAAAACCAAAGGCTCGATGGATCAAGTGGCAACCTGTGCTATAAATTACTATAGCTCTTAAAGCCTGGGAACAGTAAGTGGCTGATCCATACAAACCACAATATTAGCAGGATTAATCTTCAAGGCTGCATTAGCAAAACCCAGTCAATTGGCCTCATTTGCCATAGGTTAGGAAGGAGAAATCAGTCCGGTCTCTGCTGCTGATTGCTGGAAGTGTCTACAGCTAGAATTGTGTACGCACTTGTATAGAAATGTGAGCAATCTTAGCAAGGGATTCAACCCCTGACTTCATCTGCCATTCAGTTAGATGAAGGCTCACCTGAACCTCAACTCAATTTACCCAACTTTGCCCCTTAACATCTTCATACCATTATATACTAAACATCTATCATAGTCATGAGTGCTTCAAATGACCAAACATCCACAGCCTTTCTATCTCTCTTTCTGTGAAGGTGTGCTTCCTGATTCTAGTCATGAATGAGCTAGCTCTAATTTTAATGTAATGTACTCATATTCTTGATTCCTTCTTTAGAAGTAAATTTTCTTTTTTCATACCTGCCATATCAAATTCTCCTCAATGTTTTCAGTACTATAATGAAGTACTAAATTGTTGAATCTCCCACGTACAAGTGACTACAAGACACGTGGGCATTGAATGAGGCCAGAGTTGGATTTAATTCCTTACTGATAAGGCAGGGACTCTCGATGAATTGTAAAGATTTCTCTTCAGTTGCTTGTCTGCAATTATTCATTTATTCTATTTATGACCAGGAAATCCAAAGTTCAGAAGTGAGCTTAAAAAACCTCTTTTGGAGGATTTTATGCTGAAAATGAGAGCAAACCTTATGTTGACATCCATGCAGAGTTCCATATTCCAATGTTGCTAGCTGTAATATAGAAAATGAAAGGAGCTATCTTAAATGTGAGAAACTGTTGGAACTGTGATTACTTCTATAAGTGTCTGCTTATGAAGTGATCTGGAAACTGCCAGAGTTAAATGCCAGTTTAAAACCTAGGATCTCCCTTCCTGACAGCACTGTTAGACTGGACATGGACTAAAGTGGTTCAAGAAGGCATCTCACCACTACCTTCTCAAGAGCAATCAGAGATGAGCATAAAATGATGTCCTAGCCAATGACACCCATATGTGGGGAACAAATAAAACATAAGGTAAGTTTAAATCATTAATCAACAATTAGGACTTAAATTGTGCACTAGAATTGGATTTTTGACTGGTGTATATCATTAGCACAACATTGGTTTAAACCTTTCTCTCACTCTTTCATCAAAATTTATCCCCACATTTTACAACCTTCACTGCTTTATATCTCCTTCAGTGGGATTGTATTGCAGATGGGAGCTACATTGTCCTCTATTGAAGCCTATGTTGGCAACCTTCCATAGGCAGACTCTGTAACATGGAAGAAGAGTTTTGCAATATAGAATACTGTTCTTTTGGCTGTCTTTGACTGATGATTCCCTTTTTATTATTCATTCATCTTTGGTCAAATATGTTAATCCTTCCTCTGCAAATGGATATAGTGCCTCTTGGCCCTAATGAAAAAATTTCTTGCTTATATGAAAGTAAAATACTATGTGACATGTCTGACCACTATCTCGTCTGACAGCTTAATGGATCAGCCTACACATTTGTATAGATCCAAGCAAATCACACATAATGCTACAGAGGATTTTTCCTGTCCAAGCAAACAAGTATAGACAGTATTTCACAGTCAGAATTCCTAAAACATTATTTAAAATGATACATATTGTTGCTACTGGAGTTCGAAAGAACACATCGTCTATTAAGTTGAATAAATAACCGGCATAAATTGGTTGCTAGTTGGAGAGAGACAGAGAGAAAGAGAGAGAGAGAGAGATGAGCAGGATTGCTGTTGTGTAAAGGGGGCAGTTATGAAAACATGGCTACAATATACATGGAAATTTATCGACATTTATCATTTGAGTGCATTTCAAAATAAATGAGCAGTGACTGTAAAATTCATCAGAAGATTTTCTGATGAAGGGTCTAGGCCCGAAACGTCAGCCTTACTGCTCTTCTGATGCTGCTTGGCCTGCTGTGTTCATCCAGCTCTACACCTTGTTATCTCAGATTCTCCAGCATCTGCAGTTCCTACTATCTCTGACAGCAACTATTTTGTTCACTTTCATGGTATTTTTGCTGTTGGGAAATAGTGTTAAAGGTGAAATGGATCAGCCGTATCATTATGCATTTCTCGTGCTTTTCTTTGGAATTAAAATTTACCTAAAGGCAACCATTACAGCAATGTTGCTTATTGTAAAAGCTCATTTGGTTAATAAATGTACTTTGGATAGAAATATTACTGTCGTAGTCTCCTCTGCCTTACGTGTGACTCCAGGACTACAGCAATGTGACTGATACGTAAGTGTTCCATGCAATTACCTCGCAAACCACTCCATTATATGGTACCACTGCCATGTTTGAAAGGAATGAAACTAGACCACTTCACCTGACATCAACCTGTGCACCGGAAATGACAACAGAAAAATTAGCCCTCTCAAAAATGCAAAGTCTTCATGACTAACATCTCAGGAATTGTGACCAAACTTGGAGAATTGTCCCTCAGAATGCTCAAACAATGGGATAAAATAGTTATACACATAGGATCACAACCTATCGACAATGCCCTTCAATACCATCTCTGGGTTTGACTTGTCGCACCTATAGGACAGACCCAACAGAGATGGTGGCAGCGTTGTTAACAATCAGAATGGAAGTCTGCAACATTTACTATACTTTCCATGAAGTCCTATGTCACCTTGTCAAACATTAGCAAGAAAAATTCCTACTGATTATCACCTACCACCTGACCTTATCAGTTCTCCTCCATGTCAAACACCAATTAGAGAAAGGACTGAGAGTGGCAAAGGGATATAAAGTATTCTGGATGGAGGGGCTTCAATGTCCAACATCAAAGTTTGTTTTCATTACGAGTCTCTAATATGGATAATCATAAACATATTGGTGTGCAATTGGGCCTGTGGCTAATAGTAAAGGAGGCAACAAAAGTAAAACAGCTGCTTGATTTCATCCTCACCAAAAGATCTGTTGCAGATTCATCTGTCCATGACAGCTTTGGTAGGAGTGACCACCACAAAATCAGTGTAACAACACAGTCCTGACTTCACAGTGAGAATATCCTCTGTAGTGTTGTGTGACATGAATTGCCCACCTTGTGAAAAGGAATAGATTTTAAACAAATCGAGCGACACAAACCTGGGTATCCATGACGTGTTATAGGCAATTAGCAGCAGCAGAATTGCATTCATTCATAATCTATAACCTCATGGTCTGGTATGACTCTACTCTACAATTAACATCAAGACAGAGAATCAATCAGGGATGAGTGAAAAGTGCCGGAGGCTACATCAGGAGCTCTGAAGTATTAGGAGTCAAACTGATGAAGCTACAAAACAGAGATAGTAGGAACTGCAGATGCTGGAGAATCCGAGACAACAAGGTGCAGAGCTGGATGAACACAGCAGGCTAAGCAGCATCATAGGAGCAGAAAGGCAGACGTTTCTGGCTTAGACCCCTCTTCAGAAATGCTGCAGAGCTGGATGAACACAGCAGGCTAAGCAGCATCATAGGAGCAGAAAGGCAGACGTTTCGGGCTTAGACCCCTCTTCAGAAATGCTGCAGAGCTGGATGAACACAGCAGGTTAAGCAGCATCATAGGAGCAGAAAGGCAGACGTTTCGGGCTTAGACCCTTCATCAGAAATGATTTCTGATGAAGGGCCTAGGCCCGAAACATCAGCCTTTCTGCTCCTATGATGCTGCTTAGCCTGCTGTGATCATCCAGCTCTGTACCTTGTTGTCTGAGCTACAAAACAGGACTGCTTGCTTTCCTAATCGTGGAAATAACAAGTGATAGACAAGGCTATGACACAACCAATCGATCAGATGTAAGCTCTGCAGTCCTGCCACATCCAGTTACACACAGTGAGGGACCATTAAATTAACAGCAAGTAGAGGCTTTGCAAACATCCCCATTCTGAGTGATGGGGCAAGCCAGCACATCCTGGCAAAAGACAAGGCTGAACCATCTTCAGGCAGAAGTGCTGAGTGGATAATTCGCCTCAACCTTCTCCTGAGATCCTCAGCTTCACTATCTTTGGCCAATTTGATTCACCCAAAATAATATTAAGAAATAGCTGAAGACACTGGCTACTGCAAAGGTTATTGGTGTTTATAACAGTCCAGCATAGTAGTAAAGACTTGTGCTTCAGAACTAGCTTCACCCTACACCTCACTGTTCGAGTGCAGCTACAACACGGTGGAAAGTTGCTCATGTATATTCTGTACTCAAAAAGTAGGACAAATCCAATGCAGACCAAAATGGTGATAGGAGTAATCAGCACTGCAATCAGGCAGCACTTACTCAACAACAAACTCATCACTGATACTCAGTTTGTGATCCAGGAGAGACATTCAGTTCTTGATGTCATGACAGCCTTGGTCCAATCATGGACAAAAGAGCTGAACTCAAGACATGAGATAAGAGTGACTGCTCTTGACACCACAGTAGCATGTGACCAAGTATTGTGTCAAGGTGCCCAAGTAAAATTGAAGTCAATGGGAATTGGGAGAAACTCTCCACTGATTGGAATCCTACCTTCTACAAAGGAAGATGGCTATAATTGTTGGATTCAATCAGCTCAATCTCTGAACATCATTGTAGGATTTACTCAGTGTAGTGGCCTAGATCCAACCACCTTGAACAATTTCATCAATGACTTTCTATCTGTATTAAGGCTGTAAGTGGGAATGTTTGCAATGTATAATGTTCAGCACCACTTGTAACTATTTAGATACTGAAGCAGTCTATGTCAATGTGCATCAAAATTTACAGGCATTTATTACTCGTGTGAACTTTAAAATGAGTTTACAGTGACTTTTAACAAATGCAACAACCACGTTTCTTGCTTTAGGAGCGATTTTGACTTTTGGCAATTGTATAAAAGGGGTAGTATCAGATCAGCCACATCATTACACATTTCTCCTGACCTGCCTTTCAATGAAATTTTAAGACATGTGAAAAATTCATGTTAACTGAGCTATCAAGAAAACGTAGGAACTTCCAACCTTCACTAACTCAGAAAAATAAAAATATAAATACATTAAACTAATATCATGTCGACTCAGCAGATACATAATAGAATGGACAAAAGCTGGTTATGAACAGAAAATTGAGAACAGGAGGTAAACATGATTAGTCAGACTGGCTGAAGCTGGGATCACTATTACACAAACATTTTGAACTTGAGAATAGGAAGACTCGGTTCACAGATGTAAAGAAAGTTATATTTGAATCTGAGGAAACTGGTGGCAAAATGCTAAGATGACAATCGTTACAGGATGTGCAAAGAGCAAATTAATTTCATTATAGACGATCCTGCATTTTGAATTTTAGTAGGATGACTAAGGAGGCTGTATACCCTTCAGCAAATATTCTTTGAATTTTCTTGTTTCTGTGCAGTGAACTTGAATTTGTAAAAGTGAAGGGAACTATTAGAATATTTCCCCATTGCATTTGTACCAATAGTGAAATTTATCTGGGATGTACTGAAAAGCAATTTGTCTGCCCACATCATGGAGTCAAACAGTCAATTAACATTGTTAAGGCCCAAATCAGCGATCTTACCGGTATGTTGACATTGTAGGCTTTTATTCCCACTTTCCCTGGTCTGTCAGGTTGACAGTTTATATCAATAACCAAGGCAGTTTTAACAATGAAATATACCCAGTATCATTTGTTAAAGCAAATTACAGTGCAAAAATTTTACTTGTACAATATTTACTGTCATGAGTGACCTGGTTTACATGAGCTTGTCCAATGATCAGACTGAAACAGGGGATCTGCTTTTCTGGAACAAAAACAGAGGTTGCTGGAAAAGCTCAGCAGGTCTCACAGCATCTGTGAAGATAAAAATCAGCTTTTCTGTCCCGGCTTCTAGCCTCAGACAGATGGCTGCTCCTGAGCTAGCTAACTGTGCTCAGAGGCCAGCTTTCTTTATATTATTTTTCTACAAACAAGGCTGTGAGATCAAGACTTGACACTCCCCAGTCTTCAGTGAATGATCAGTTTGACCGCTGACAAACATGACTTGTTTGTGTCTCTCTGGAAAGAAGGTTAATGCTTTGATTTTTTAATGAACTCTGACCCCAGAGCAGCTTGTTCTAGGTGTTGATATAAGCTATTTCCTTGCAGTTTTTGTGTCATCTAATCAACTGTATGATATTAAATGTAACAACTCTACAATTAACTACTCTGTTGACTGGTAAATAGTGCACATTATCACATCTGATGTCTGGGTCTGTTTTAAAACAAGACTCCAGCTTTTTTAAACATGCTGTAACAGCCAGTCCATTACTGTTGAGTTACAACGCTTAGTTAAACACACATTCTTTCAGACATAGAAACTCACTGAAACCAGTGACCTTTCTAATCATTAGGGTCATCATCAAACTTTGCCTGCTTTTTTCCTTCTCGTTTCACTTCGACTAACCCAGCAAATGTAGGTTAATATCTACACCATCAAGCGGAGCAGCCATTTCCTCCCCACAGAGCCTATTCCCACCAAGTCACCGCTTCCCTACAACAGGACAAGGGCCAACAGAGCCAGGAGATCCCTGCTCAAATGACAGGCAATGGGCAGGAAGGGTTACCTTTATGATCCAGACAATACCTCCCAAGTGGTTTCCCTTAATCTTCTAATCCCCTAGGGGCCTAATGCATTTGGCCGTGTTAATTGTTAATTTTCTTCCATGCTTCCAAGAGTCTTTTGGGATGAGGTGTTGGACATCAGTCTGCCTCAGCAATATCCATTTCTACCTGTGGGCTACTGAGGTTCCATACTGTGTCCCCCAGGTTGGGCCGGCAGTATCAGGACCCTACCATAATAAAACAAAAGACTGTGGATGCTGGAGATCTAAAATAAAAACAGAAATTTCCGGAGAAACTCAGCAGGTCTGCAACATCTGTGTAGAGAAAGCAGAGTTAATGCTTTGAGTCCAGTAACTTTTGTTCAGAATTTCAGGACTCCGAATATTATCTCGGTTTTTCTCTCAACAGATACTGCCAGACCTGTTGAGTTTCTCCAGTAATTTCTATATTTGTTTCAAATCATCAGCATCCACAGTTCTTTGTCTTTCTTTTTTAATCCTAGAATATTATGCCTTGTGAGGAAAAGACCCATTTGCACAACCAGTTGGGCTGCATATTTGTTCCTGTGAGGTAAATTCTATTAAATTCTACAGTGGATTAGAGCAGAGAAAGAAAACTATATAATACAGTGTGACTTTATTTTTCTCATTGATTCTCAGGATTTGGGTCTCGCTGGAAAGGCTAATATTTATTCAATAGTTCAAGTTATAGCGAGATGTTAGCAGTGGGTTACCTTCCTGAACAGCAGCAGTGTTTTCCTTTAGCACTTTGCCACATCTAAGTAATTACAATTCTTTGGAATCAACCACTTTTATCTGGGACTGGCAATACATACAATCCAAATTTGGTCGAAATGGCAAACTTCCACCCTTAAACTAAAATTATTGTAAAATTTCAATAAGATCAGAAATCCATAAGACATAGGATCAAAAGTAGACCATTTGGCCCATTGAGTCTCCTTCGCCATTCATTTAGATCTTGGTTGATCTGATGACCCTCAACTCCACTTTCCTGCCTTACCCCCGTAACCCTTGATTGCTTTAATGATTAAAAGTCTGACTATCTCAGCCTTGAATGAAATTAAATACACAGCCTCTTCAGCATTCTGCAGTAAAGAATTCCACAGACTCAGTACATGCAAAGAGAAAAGTGACTCCTCATTTCTGTCTTAAATGATGATGATGCACTCTGGTTGTAGACTCATCCAAATGGGGTAACAACCACTTACTTTCCATCTTGAAAATGCCCCTTTTTGGTCAACTATTAGCCAAAGCCTCAATCTATGTTCATTTACTACTTCTAACACTATGAGGTCTTACCATATTAAGTAGCCTTATGTGTCATATCTTATCAAACACCTTTTCAAGATCCAAATATGTTACATCTTCTGCTTTCATTTACTTGTCCTGCTTGTTACTTGCTCAAATCATTTTAGTAAATTTGTGTGTCATGGTTTCCCCTTTGCGAAGCCATGCCATCTCTGCTTGATTATGTTATATATTTCTAAATGCTCCTGTTGTTATATCCTTTATAAGAGATTCTAAACTTTTCTTAATAATGATACTCAGATAATTGGACTATAGTTACTTATTTTTGTCACTAAAGGTATTACATCAACAATTTTTGAATTCTCTGTGACTTTTCAGAATCCAAGGATTTTTGGAAGATTATTCCCACAGCCTCATTCTCTAATGTTCCTGTTAGCCTCTCCTTCTTATATAGTTAAAGAAGCTCTTACTGTCTGTTTTTACATTATAAGTTTATTTCCCCTCTTTGTTATTATTTTTTGGTCAATTTTTATTGGCTTTTGTTGGAAGATTCCAACTAAGACTATGTTCTGATATTGCTGGATTTGAATTTACATTCATGACATTATTAGTCCACCCTTCCATATTATCAGTCCAGCAACAAAAAACATTATGCCAACTGTCCAATATCAAAGTTACTTACCGTTACAATTGAGTGTTTAATTTGCTTTTTATATTGCTATTTCTGATTATTGTTCTTTGTTCTGTCAATGTCAATAGCAACAAAACTATTGCAAGTAGAAGACAGTACCATAAATTGTATGATCTGAGGATAAATTATGAAAATATGAAGCAGAAACTCTCAGCATTTCCAGGTATTCGAGAAAATCATACAGATAAGCATAGAACCGACCTCAATTTAGACAGGACATGCAAAGGGTTGTTGTAAAAGAAAGCATCTTTCCAGCATTTGAAGCGTCGCTGCTCATTACATACACTCGCACACTGTTTCATTAGCTTGCAGTTGCCTCAATGCAGAGGAACACATTCTGCTCCTGCTGTTTAGAAGATTTGTTTCAATCTCGACGAGTTGAAATAGGAAATCATGGACATAGGATAATTTCTTCTCACCTCAGTTAATGAATTCAGCTCCTTTGTTTGCTTTCAGCTTCAGACATATTTTCACCTAAACAGTTTCAAATTATTTTTGCCATTTAAGTAATGAGCTAGCTACCTATTCACTGAGGCCAAAAGGTCCAGTGCATTTCTTCAATATCAACTTTGGATTTAATTGGAACTTTTAAAAATTCATATTTACCTCAGCTTTTTTTACCTCCCATTATCAGTTAGCATGACTATTAGTCTTTATAATTATGAGGGTCAAATCTAAATAAATAGTAGACTGGGCATTGTAAGGTGATTTGCCTTAAACTTTGAAAAATCTTCAGACTCCAAATGTGATGACATGAAACAAACTCTGTTGTCTGAAGCAAGCATCATGAAACTTGTCCTCCCATCCACATTTTACTCCTTTTTATTAGTTGGAGAGTGAAATGAAAGAGAATGTTGTTTACCTTTTCATGAAAATTTTAACAATTTGATGTGATCAGAGTTACAAAGGGTGCAGAAAACAATTTAGCTGGCAGCATGAGCACCATATGTTTTTACAGCTCTTCGCATTGATTTAACAATACATTAAAACCCATGGGGTAGATTAGGTTCTATAAACAGCATTGCAAGAATTCTACTATTATTAGTAACACTGTGGAGAAGCTACCTTACATCTATCAGATAAAATAAACAAATGCATCAGGATTTATTAACAAAATTCATTTAAGTTAATAATTTTAATTTGTAGCCACAAATCCTCAGGGTTTGTCAAGTGGTGTGGTTTGTAGGCAGCAGTGTTTTGCAGATGACATTAGTAGCCCATAACTGTGATTGTGAAATTCCTTAACACAATCTACTGCTTCCGTTATTTTAAGCATATGGCTTTACATAAAAAAAGATCCCAAGTTGCTGTATTGTGGAGATGTCTCTGCATGTAAAAAAAATTGTTTACTCTTTTCAAAAACAACTAGTTAATTCTTACTGATTAATTAGATTCAAAGCTGTAGTTTCACATATGGTGTTTACTATTAAAGAAAAAGAAAAGGGAATGTTTTTGATATGACACATCACATATGGCGACTTAAAAGAAAACCTATATGCTGAATGAAGACAAATAATTGATTTTGGAGAAACAAGATGTACAAAGGGCTTGATCTTACCTTTAAAACGTCAGCTGAAGTGCTAAAAGTACAAAGAGTTAAATTGAGCTGGTCGGATTGAAGTGATGGAGGTCAAGAAATGATACAATACTTTGGTTAGATTGGTATTCTAGCAGCCATCATTCTTAAAATTCAGAACTAAGGATTTTGTACTGTCAAGATGTGATAGACAAAAAATAAAGAGAATAAAAACCAAAAGAACTGCAAATACTGTAATCAGGAACAAAAACAAAAGCTGCTGAAAAAGTTCAGCAGGTCTGGCAGCATCTGTGAAGTAAAATCAGAGTTAGGGTTTTGGGTCGGGTGACCCTTCCACAGTTCTGACCTGGACCCAAAACGCTAACTCTGAATTTTCCTCACAGGTGTTGTCAAACTTGCTGAGCTTTTCCAGTAACTTCTGTTCTTGTATCATTCTTAAGAGGTTTTCTAGAGGGGGACAGAAACACGATATACTTGAAATGATAGACGTTAGGACCCTACAAAATAGAGTACTATTGAACGTTAAAAGAAGTCTTAAAGGCGAGAAATCCTGCAGTGAGTAACTCACCTTGTGACACCTCGAGGTCTATCCACCACCTACAATATACAAATCAGGAGCGTGAGCAGATTTTAATCAGAGCAAAGTTCCTGGCTAAATATTCAAGTAAGGTAATCTAAACCCTCCAAATCACCAAATCTAATATTGGATAGCTCCAGATCTTGAGTAACTGGCACTGGAAAATTCCCTTCCTGGTTAATTTCTGTGAAGTTAGACCTGTTGGGACTTACCCATGTTCTCAATGCACAACTCCTGTCTTTGCTGCTGTTACAACAAAATTCCAGATAGTGTGTTTGGACCATGTACATTACAATCATAATAATTCCTGAAGCTTAATATTTCTCTACTTAGCTTATTTATTTTTTGTCTATCACATCTTGACAGTACAAAATCCTTAGTTCTGAATTTTACCTTTCCATAATGTTATCGGCATAAAAGAACAGTCCATCTTTTCAAAAAAGATTATTTAAATCGCATCTGTTTAATTTATGTTTTAAAAATTTGTTTAAAATTAAAGTCATGCAAAATGAAATTATTTTGTGTTAAGGTGTTCAGTGACTCACCATTTTTATGGAATATATCAGAAAGAAACTTCAGGAGCACGTACATGTAGTCAAATGAGGACTAGAATTCAAGTATTAAAAGGATAAATTTCCTAAACTAATCCCTGGAATTTAGGAGATTAAGCATATGTTTGATCTAAAGTATCAAGGGGAACAGCTCAGTTAAACAAGTATTATTCCTTTAATTCATCAGTTGGAAATGCAACATTGAATTTCTGAAAAAAGACGGTGTTGACTGAACAAAGACACTGTCCTAAAATGGCTGCTACAAGTTGAAATATTGTTGTCCATATTCCATTTCATTGGGCTAAATATTACAGAAATGTTATGGTGCAGAAAGAGGAGGCCACTCAAAACATTCAAAACACAAGAACTAGGATCAGGAGCAGGCAGTTCAGCTCCTCGAGCCTGCTCGGCTATTTGATATGATTATGACTGATATGTCCTCAGCATCAACTCCACGTTCCTCCACGCTCTCCTGTAACCCTTCAACCTATTACTAATTAAAAATCTGTCTACCTCCTTGTTAAATTTACTCAATGTCCAGGTATCCACCACATGCCGATACAGTGAATTCTACATTTTCATGACTCTTTGAGAGTCGTATTTTCTCCTCACTTCCATTTTAAATCTTCCACCTCTCATCCTAAAACCTCTCATTCTAGAATTCTAACACTGTTTTTCTCTCCACAGATGCTGGCAGAGCTCTCCAGCATTCTCCGTCTTTGTTTCATTAACTACTTCCCCTGCCTCAAATGACATCCCTTTTTTCTACTTCTGGCTCCATTTTACCATGCACTATTCCAAGAACAATTCAGTAGATATGCACCAGAAGACTGGTGGTCCTTGCACTGACACTATCTTTAAAGGCTTTTATATACCTGGATGAGCACTGGCATTCCAAAGCTTCTCTGCTTGCTTAAGAATAGATTGTGAAGATATCAGAACAGAGGAAGAATGGAACCACAGTTTTCTGAATGGACCTGGAGATCCTAGTCAAGATTCATGATAAAGGAGGGCTGTCCTCTTTCTAGAGGACTGGCAGAGGACGCCATGTTTCCAAATCATTGTAGCCTGGTCCAAAATCACCTTAGTGTTAGTGTTAGTGTTAGTGTTACCTTCATGGTGAGGAAAAACAGTCAACCATACAATAAGAAAGTCAATGATCTTTTCCATAGTGCCAGAGTAATACACACACTGTTCTCTCTGCTACTCATACTCACTCTATCTCTGCTTCTGTATTCATCTCTGTTCAGGTTTCATGCTGCGCCACTCTCACTATTTTCGTCTTTTATCCATCCCAACCTCCCACATCACTAACCCTGCACAGACTCTGCACTTCCTCTTCATTATTTCAGGATATCTCACCACCTTTTGACCAGCTGCACCAAGAGTAAAAGCTGTGCCACTCATTTTCATTTCAGCCAATTCCTCCCTTGCTCTCATTCTGGGAAAAGATTGAGATCACTGCTGTGGGATGCAGAGACACCCATGTCCTGCCAACGGAGTAAACTCCTCATTCCACTGAATCTCTCACACTAACCCCGCTGTCAGTGTCATGCATTACATACCACTTCAAACCACTATCCACAACACCTTCTCTCCCTTGTGTCTTCCTGACACCACCAACATTTCTGCAGAGAAATTTCCAGAAGCCACCTCCTTCACCTTTGAGACCTCAGGGGAAGCATCAGCAAGGCTGGTTCCTGCACCTCCCGGATGAGGAAAGATACAGGGACCTCTCAGACATCTTCTCCCAGGGTACTTCAGAGGTTGTTGAACATCCAATTCCCTTCCTATTAGCCTTTCCTATAAATCCTATAGGCATTTCCTCTCAATTCCTTGCCCTTCCCTCACTGCTTCCCTCCCTCCCAAAATAAAACAACAAAATTGTTGTTATAAAGTTAAACAATGGTTTTGTCTCCACAGCAAACATGTCAAAGATTTTTGAGGTAGTTGCTGCTAATAAAAGTTCAGTTGTTCAAATTAAAAGTGATTGCGTTCTCGAGTATTTAAAATTCTATATCTCACTTCAATAGATTTATGTGTTTTCTTTCAGAAAACTTTGCAAAGAATACTTCCACTGTTATCTGAATATAGGAGACAGTGAATACTTAAATATGATGCAAGGGAACTATTAATGAGTAACATATCACAAAATTAAAATTAAATCTGAAGTGGAGCGGTGCAAATTTAAATAAAAGCTTAAATATATCAAAAAATGACACAGAAAACAAAATAATAAATATCAAGTCAAATGTAACATGACACATCAAACATTTAAATAAGTGAATATTACAAAAGATATTAAAAAAAACCATACAAACATATGGATTAGGAAGGGGATTAAGTCACTCAGACCTGAAGTCTGCTGAGTTAATCTAACACAATTGTGCGTGACCTAATCACTCCATTTCCCACCTCAAGTGGACAATATTTCACCCCCTCACTTATCAAGAATTTATCTAGAACTGCTTTAAAAATATTCAAAGTCATTGCTTCTACTATCTTTTGAAGAAGATTTCCAAAGATGCATGAACCTCTGTGAGCATAAAAAATCTTCTCATTTTTTCAAACAGATGACCATACATTTTTAAAATGTAACCTAGTTCTAGATTCTCTCACACAAAGAGACATCTTCTCTACAACTACACTGTGAAAACCTCTCAGGCTCTTATATGTTTGAACCAAGTCACCTCTGACTCTTGTAACCTTCAGTGGATACAATCCTAGTCTGTCCAACATTTCCTCATATTATTCCAGATATTAGAGACATGTTTGAACAGGTTGATTTAAAGAGAAGTGAAGATAGTGTGGCACTGTGGTCATGTTCCTGCCTATGGGTGAAAAGGCTGAAGTTCAACTTGCTCCAGAGGTGTATGATAAAATGTCTGAACAGGTTGATTAAAAAATATCTTCTCCATTTGTCACCAACTTCACTGCCACCAATCCTCCTCACTGGCATTATTCTAGTTACTGATACCATGCATGGAATGAGACCCATGTATCATCTTTGACAGAAGATAGATCTAATCTTAATGAACAGTAAACAGGTTTATGCTTTAATAACTAGATATATCATTTATAAGATACATAATTGTCACATGTAAGAGTTATTCATATAACTTCTAATGAGCCATTCTCATTTATCTTTGCACTTGTCACTTGAAATTCGATCTCTTTATAAATTAAAAATTATTGGTCTCTACAAGATTCAGAATAGTCTATATTTTCTTTTACTCCATGAATATGCTCTTTGACCTATGACTGTTTTTACCAAACTTTTATTCATCTGGCCTTATATCAACTGTTGGCTTGTTTATCATCAAATTTTGTTTGGCAATGCTTGAAATATTTTATTACATTAAAGATACTGTATAAATACAAGTGTTGTGCATGCAGGAATTTTTATTGTCATAATGAGGGTAGAAAATAGCAGCAGCTTCATAGTATATGTTACAGTTGTGTGCACCATAACCATCTAAAATAACTTGGGTAGATTTAACATAGCCAATCCTTCCTATTGGTATTACTGAAACCAAGTGGAGAAAGAAGTCCACATGAAGTCTTTAGCAGAAGAGAGACTCAGTCTTTTGGAAGAGAGTAAGTTCATTAAATTGTATGCAATAGCTAGTTAGGTTACAATTCAGTTACATGAGAGTCTTTGCAAGATCTCAGAATAGACATAACCGTACTTAAATATTACTGTTAGCTACATAGAGCTTAGTACTGAAGACAGAACAGTGATTAGCTCTGCTTAGGGAAAGCCCTTTATCCTGTTGAGCAGAGTTTATCTTGTGCTGTCTGTTAACATTTCAGGTACACAGTGCATTACATACACTTCAGGTCCTAATAAAGATGAATGAGTATAACAATAAATGTAAAAGACCTAAGACAAATAAGGAACTGACATTTGAACCAAAGAGTCTTGAGAGGAATTCAAACATCATTTGTGAGGAAACACTCATCAAAAGAGTGCATTAATGTAGTGTTTCATTGCCATGCTTATGTAATCTTCATACTGAAGCTGTGCTTAAAAGAATAACTTGGAGATGAAGCTAACAATCTTGACAATAAATTTTGAAAGTGGACCTCATGAAAATCAAACTATCATCTCTTAGCAAGAAGTCCACTAAACTAGTGGTGACTATCTCAAATTTGAATCCAATGGAAAGAAAGTGAATATTTTTGCTGTGTTGTTCAGAACATTGCGGAAAATCTTAAAATGTAATACAGAAATGTTCAGAAGGAAACAATTTCAACAAAATAAATTTGATTCAAAAAATGAACAGAGTAAGCCTGTTTGCAAGAAAGAAAGTTTAAATCTTCTGTCTTGTCAATATTTCTCTTTGGCAGTGAAAATGTAGACAACCAGAAGATCCATATATCTGTAAATCATGACTGTAGACAACCAAATTATCTAAAGACTTGAAGCCTTTCAATTGTAGCTATATAGAAGAATATTTATAATATCTTTGAAAGAGAGACTAAACAAGAGAATTTTTTCGGGAGAATGAAATTCAGAAGAGGCATGATAGTCGTCTTTATAAGATGAAAATTCAGATGTTCCAGCCGTTGAATAAGGTGCAAAAATATACATAAGTGCTTCATGGAATCAACAGTAAAAAGAGTTTCAACAAACCAAGTGTTTATTGGACAAGCATCATACTTACATTAATTCCATGACATATTGAAATTGTTCGAGGGAAAGTCGCCACTGTGCTTAACAAGATAGATGCCTAATTAAAAAAACAGTAATAATTAAGAAAATATAGTTTTCTTTTATTTCCTTTATGTGAATAAAATTTTTCTCAAACAGTGCAGATTAAGATAATAGTGAGAGAGAAAAAAATGGATCTTTGTAGAGGATATACTTGCCCATCTTATTCTGTTGACAGATGGAGGCCAGACTGGGTACTTAGCTGAAGGTCTTGTCAATGAGAGCTTACCATCTGGCTATGATTGTCAGCGGAGATGGCTAAATAGGAATATCTTCTGACATCTTATCATCATCCTTTTCTTATCCTGACTTTGTGTGAGTGTCCTTTTTCCCATCTGTTCCTTCCTTTTGAGTGGAATTTTCCCAGGCCTTCATCAATGTGGGCTCAAGAGAAATATGGAAGAAAATGGTGAGAATGAAAAAAAATTATTTTCATTGTGAAGAAAAAGAGGTTTGATTTTCCCCGCAATGTTTGAACGGATCTATAAGATTCTGCTAGTAAGAAATCAACACTTTATTTCCACATATTTGCCTCTCACTATTAATCAATCACACCTCATTTACATGCAATTTGTGATTCTGCCGTGCACTGGTGTGAAACTACATGCTGAACCTTACCAGAAATTAACTGTCATTTTTGTCATGCTTCAGTGAGTTTCTCTCCATGAGGCCTAGCAAGTTTTCTTGCATTATTGTCCGAAGCTCACCTCATTAGCTATGAACATCCCTCTATGACCTCCTGCTAATCCAATACTAACCTGATTCGCCCACCGGTGGAGTAATCACCACTGGCAGGACCTTCTGAGATTGTTGGTGCTGGCATCATATTTAAAAGGCTCTTGTGCTGGTCAAATGCTAACAGCGAATAAAGAAAAGCCCTCCATTCTTCCTGACTTTTGCCCTGGACTTGGCAGAAAGGGGAAATTGCGGTCCACTTTACAGACATGAAGCTGGAGTTTCTTGTGAATGGAGGACAGCTGAGTGGGGCTGCCCTCTTCCCCCCCAGATTGGCAGAGAAGGCCACAACGCCATCTGGCTCAGTGAAGCTGCCACAGTCTGAGGCTAACTGCGGCCATTCTTTTCTCTGTTCCTTCACACTCTCTGTATCACTGCTACTGCACCCACTTCCTGCCAAGTCTCACGCTCTATCATTCTCACTATTGCATGCAACATCTTGAAGTCATAAAGTTGTAGAGTCATAGAGTCATACAGCATGGAAACAGACCCTTCAGTCCAACCAGTCCATGTCGACCATAATCCCAAACTAAACTAGTCCCAACTGCCTGCATTTGGACCATATCCCTCCAAACATTTCTTATTCATGTAATTATCTAAATGTCTTTTAAACGTTGTAACTGTGCCCGTATCCATCACTTCCACTGGAAGTTCATTCTGCACATTAACCTCACTCCATATAAAAAATTGCCCATGTCTTTTAAAATCGTATCTTCTCACCTTAAAAACTATCCCCTAGTCTTGAAATCCCCCACTTGAGGGAAAAGATACCTGCCATTCACTTTATCCATATCCCTCATTATTTTATAAACTTCGGTAAGGTCACCTCTCAACCTTTTATGCTCCAGTAGAAAAAGTCTCAACCTATCCAACCTCTCCTTATAATTCAAACCTTTCATTCAAATCTTTCTTCACTCATGCATTCCACTCCGCTATCTTGATGTAGTCTCTGCACTTACCTAGTCACTCGCTCAAGACACCTCACCAATCCTGCAACGGCACTAACTGTACCAATCACTTTCATCTCAACATCTTCTTTTCTCTCACTCCAGGAGAAAACAGCTATATTACAGTCAAAAGAGCCACAGCGTGTGGTGGGATGTCCAACATTTAGCTCCTCTTCCTCACAAAGGGACGATCTTCCTCTAGTGGGCAAGAGGAACCAAGTAAGAAGCATTGCCCATTGTTGGCTACTCTTCCATTATCTCCAATGTGAATGTGTTACGAACATGTACAACTTCCACCCCTTGGTCACATTTCTCTCTTCTCTTCTGCCAGTACAAGCGGCATGACCATAGTCTCCATGTGAAGACGACGGCACCACAAGACATTTCGTTTCCACCTCTGAGAAAGAGTTGTCTCAGAGATTGTCCTTGTAAGGCCTGCCTCCTGCAACCCCTATCCACTCTGACACTGACACCTCAGTGAGTAATTTACAGTGATGAGAGTGAAGAGCACTTGCTGATCAACACTTCAATGCCAAGTTTGCACAGCTGGTCGGGAAGAAACACCCGAAGTCACTGGCACTCAGTGAGTGGGTGGATCAGGGTGTGGGGAAGCTGCTGGATATCAGGCACCCACTCAGCCCAGGCAGGATGTTGTCAGCAATGAGGGTCTTTGTCCGCTTATACAAACAGGCACAGGAGCAACAGGCAGGTTTGTTCTGTGCACTGGGCAAAGAGACACCATGGTTGCAGGACTGCAGGAACACCATTGAAACTCTGGTGCCACCTATGTGCCTGCCTCTTGTTTAGCAGCTTTCACAAAGAGCCTAATTGAGCACTTGAAGTGTGGTTTTGGGCATTTTCAGCTCCCCTGCACTCTTATTTACAAAGAGGCAGACATGTTGCTGTCCAGCGCCAGGCTATGTCAGTACACCACCTCCCAGCAGCTTGCTTGATAAACAAACTTGCTGTGCTTCAAGCAAATGACCATGCCTGTAAGACTAAGGGAAAAGTCCTTAGTGGGGTGAAGGAAGACTGCGGTCATTTTGAGGATACTGTTGCAGCCAGCCTAGGTCATCGTTCAATCTCAGTCCAGTAGCTTGGCCACAGTCAGTCTGGCACTTGTTGGAATCAGGATCTGGGGATCTGTGTCCTTCCTGTCCAAGGATGGAGCTGTGGTCATTCCTGCAGGTCATGTCTAACCAATCCAAGGATTGCAAATACAATTGAAGTTTTAGAGACACAGGACTGTCCTCACAAGTCAGTCTGTGGGGCTAAGCTGTAGTCAGCTCTTAGGATTTGGGCCCTAAACATCAAAAGGATTATCAGGAGCAATTCTTGCTGTGTTGAGGAAAGTGCAAAACTCGAGTATGATTATGGATTGCCTAGTTTGGGTGCAGAAGAGATAATGACAGTGAAGAGAGGCAACTCCAAATGTAATGGTGGGATTGACATGTGGTACAGTGTGGCATGGGGTATACATGTTTGTGCTATCCTCGAATCAGTGTGTGCTCCATATTAATCTCACAGGGAACGTGAAGTGTTGCCTCCAGAGAAGTATGCACTCATGAATGATCACATTGATATACAAAAATTGCCCAAAAGTATGGTTCCTGATTACAGGCAAAGACCTATTGTAAGATCTCACATGACTTTTGGCCTCAGTGATCTCCACATTAAAGTGAATCTTTGGCTGTATTTGTGAACGTGAGAGTTGAAGGATTGCTGAAAATTGCTATCCACAATGCTCCTCTGAGATGAGTATGGAACAACTCTACTCAATCTACAAGTGTGATTCTGAACTTGATGTTGCTTGGCATCTTAATTTTTCATTAATCGCCAATTGTCTCCTTTCTGTCTTTTTTTCTGTTCTAACGTCCTCATAACACTTAACAGAGACCAAAGGAAAAGTAGGACCTAACTCATACTCTACCATGATGTTTTTATTTTGTCTTCATCATCAGGTGAAATTTCAATGTGCAAGTAACAGCAGGCAAAATTGTAGCCAAGTAGTGAATGTGTTAACATTTGGTAGAAGATAAAATAAAATGAGACAAAAGTTATTCAATATTAGATCTGTGTCACTTGTGAAGTAATATTTTGCAGGCTATTTTAGTACAATGTTGTATTTTGACTCATACTGTATTTTTCATCTTTCAGGAATATTGTCTTCAAGTTTATGTTGTTAATTACCTTAATGACTGGAACATAAAGCAAAACCAGATGTTAGTTAGTTCAAGTTTTGAAGGAGAAACAAGAAAAACAACATGCAATTAGTGTGTCCTGTCTGGACTTCTTATAACCCCTCAGGTTACTAAACAGCTGCAATTTATTAAAGACAAAAACCTGTCAGACCATGTTCCTCTAATAAAGAAAACTAACTGCTTCCTTTCTCAAATAAAACTATTACGTAAAGGAAATAAAGGTCAGAACTGACAATTATTTCTCTTTTCTGTGTCACTTCATTGAAAACAGAAGCACTTTAATTTAGACATCCTGGGATCATTTTCAATAGTCAGTACATTTAGATGAAAAGCAATGTTGAACCAAAGTTGGCAACATGCTGGTCAACACTCAACATTGCTAGCATACATCAATGAGTAATCAGGCTGGAAATAAATATTTTCAACTTATAATGATAGCTGTTTTCATGCTGGGTACTGTTTCCATTGGGAATGTTGAAAAAAATGGCCCTCACTAGATTGAAAACTGACAGGTATGTTATGTTTTACTTCCTGCATCTGAAAGATGCCTTCCATTATAGAAAAAAAAACACATCGAAATTGATTTGCTTTTCCAAACTTAATGGACCTAAGACTGCATGCATATGTAATTTCCATGTTGTTTCTCGTTTCACTTTTTTTCATGTGTCTGACTCACATTCTGTTTCTCTGCAAAAGGGAAAAAAAAGACATTTTTTGTCCATTTCTTTGTGAGTTGTATTTGAGCTGATCACAGCATTTAAAATTAACCTTGTACTCACCTCTGATTTTGCATAACTCCATGTAGGGAAATACCTGACTTTGGCTTAGTACCTCCTAATTAACGCAGGTAAATTGTGAATACACTCTGGGAATTATTTTAACTTTCATTTTCAGGATATGAAAGAGGGCAATACCACATGGATTTTAATTTTATAGCCAGTCTTATGCCCAGAGGCAAATATTAGCATTTATGAACTTAGGTACAAACTCATAATCTATCACATGGTGGTGTGGTGTGTTACAGCATTGAAGCAGAGTTGCAGGATCATAGAATGATATGGTGCAGAAGCAGGTCATCCAACTTATCTTACCTCTACTTGCCCTTTGGCAGAGTATTCCAATTCATGCCGCTCCCCTATTCTCTCTCCTTACTCATATAACATTTCCCCTTCGACTGTTTATCCCATTCTCCTTTCAATTGGACCAGGGAATCCTCTTTTGCCATTATCATAACATCTGCAGGACTTTAAAAATAATATCAATTTAATTTTTCAAAATTGCCAATTAATACAACCACCAACAAAAACATTTAGTTTTCACAGAATCACAGAAGTGTATCGATGTGGAAGGAGACCATTCGGTAGATTGTGTCTCTTCAAATAAGCATCAATACTTATTACCAGTCTCTTGCTTTGCGACTATTTTGTATTGCTTACACAGCAACCCACTCAATGAAATACACTATGATGTGTTGTAGCCTTCATGGCAACCCTTTGCTGTTAGAGGATGGTTATTTCTGGGTGATGAATTACCTGCCCTGCCCTGACCTAAAAGTCAGTTGACAAATTGTTGATGTGAAATCTGTCTGCCCTGCAGTGGTTATAGCATGGGTGTGGGCTTACTTAGTGCAGATGGTAACTTTTGCCCCTCAGGAACAACAGAAGCGACCTACAGTCTTGCTGGGCAATTTGTATTCCCAACAATGCCAAAAGACAATAGTGGCCAATAGTGAGATTACAACCAGTACCCACAAAGAACTATATACATCTCCAATCCTTTCAACAAGTTCCGAGATTTTCAGTAAGCATGGGCTGAGAGACTTCAGTGAAGTTAAAGAGGGGAGTTGTGTGCTGGGTTAATGAGGCAAAGGGAGGGAAGGACAAAGGGGGTGCCATCTTGGCTGGGGTGCACAAAGGGCATAGATAATTCCAGAAACAGGGTACCCACATCCTGTCTGACAGCAACCTTTGCTGCCAAAACTGCTGAGATGCCTGCCCTTTCCCCACAGCAAAGAAAACTGAGATAGGGTTGAAATGATAATCATTAATATCAGTTGATTATCCACATAAATGCCTCAGTTGGCCTAAAAATAGACCGACAACTAACCCATCTCCATAATATGAGGGATTGTTCAAGTGAATTAGCATGAGAATATAGAAGGCATGGTTAGTAAGTTTGCGGACAACACCAAAATTAGTGCCATTGTAGACAGTGAGGAAGGTTTTCTAAGATTACAAAGGGATTTTGATCAAATGGGTCAATGGGCTGAAAAATGGCAGATGGAGTTCAATCTAAATAAATGTGAAATATTGTATTTTGGTAGAACAAACAAGGGTAGGTCTTATACTGTTAATGGTAGAGCCTTGAGTAGTGTTACAGAACAGAGGGACCTAATGGTGCAGGTACATAATTCTTTAAAGTTTGCATCACATATAGATAGGACGCTTAAAAAGGCGTTTGGTATGCTTGCCTTCATTACTCAGTCCTCTGAGTACAGGAGTTGGGACATTATGTTGGGGTTGTACAGGACATTGGTGAGGCCTCTTCTAGAATACTGTATCCAGTTCTGGTCGCCCAGTTATAGGAAGCATATTATCAAGCTGGAGAGGGTTCAGAAGAGATTTAGCAGGATGTTGCTGGGTAAGGAAGGTTTGAGTTATAAGGAAAAGCTGGATAGGTTGGGACTTTTTTCACTGCAGCATAGGAAATTGAGAAGTGACCTGATAAAAGTTTATGAGATAATGAGAAAAATCAATAGAGTTGATGGTAGTTGTCTTTTTCATATGATGGGGAATTTCAAGACTAGGGGATACATTTTTAAGGTGAGAGGAGAGAGATTTAAAAAAGACATAAGAGGCAAATGTTTTACACAGAAGTGTGTGGAAGAACTTCCTGATGAAGTGTAGATGGGGGTACAATTACAATGTTTAAAAGAAATTTGCATGGATATGTGAATAGGAAAGGTTTGGAGGGAGAAGGGGCTAGGAGCAGGCAAGTAAGACTAGTTTAGTTTGCGATTATATTTGGCATAGACTGGTTGGACTAAAGGGTCTGTTTCCATGCTGTATGATTCTATGACTCTATGATTCTATGTCATCAAGCCTACTAAAACCTAATTTACACAACATTTTAATTGGCCACAACTTCCAAGTAGATTTTCAGCTGTATCCATAACATTTTTTTGTGTGCACGGTGAATCAAAAACATTTTGTGTATAGTCATGTTTCTAATATTGAAGACATATGCTAAAGGCAGTTTCTCATTAAGTACACCAACAACACGTATTGGAGGTAAAATTCAACTTAAATGAGTTTGAGTGGAGCAAATCAACAGCTCATTATAGATCTTGTTGATTTTCTTTTCCATCTGACCATTTGGTTAATCTACTGCTGTCTATTTTGTATGTTTTCTCAAATCGAGTTTTACTCACATTGACTAAAACATGATAATGCTGCCAATTCATCAAGATGGAGTTACTAACCCAAGAAAAATTCTAATTGTTTACATATATTTTAAAAAATGCATTACAAAGTTGACTTAAATAGAACTGATAGTTCTCTAATTCCCTGCTTGGGAATTGCATTGATTGGAAGCACTGATCAGAGATGGTGCTTAATCTTTCTAATCTCAAAACCTGAATGTATGCTCGCTTGAGTATTATTCCCCTGTGAAAACTTAAGATAGCAGAATTAATCATTAAACAATCTAATAAAAGCAGAATACCACAGATGCTAGAAATCTGAAACAAACATGGCAAATGCTGGAGAAACTCAGCAAGTCTGACATCATCTGCAGAAAGAGAAACAGAGTTAGTGTTTTGAGTTGGTATAACTCTTTTTCAGACAGTTGTGGGTAAACCTGGTGTCACCTTCAGCAAGCAATTCTAGCACATTGTGTGCAGCTTTACTTGTGAGTTTGTAACAGTGTAAACATTCACATAAAGGCTGGAGAGCTCTACTGAACACTTCTCAGCACAGTCTTCACTGTGACTGTGATACATCACAAAGTTTTTGCTGTGTTCACTGCTGTTAGTTCACGAGTCATGCAGGGGAAGCTTATTTGCAGGTGGAAATTTGGTTACACCACAGGTTACAATGTGGTTACAACAGCAGAGCAGGTCACGTTCTAAAGATTTCCTGCCTGATCTCTACACCACTAGCAGTTGAAATTCTACCAGCAGAAAACTGTCACTGAAGCTCAGTGAGTAAAGAAAGCAGCACCACAAATTAAGTGACCAATACTCTTGCTGTTTAAGCCCAGTTTTGGTATGGAACGGCATGTAAAGTCACAAGGCCAATCTACTGCAGTGCAAATATCAACATGTGGTGATACATGATAATGTTGGACATCCCCTGGGTTAGCCAAACTTAATACACCTGGAAAAAGAAACAGCATTGATAGTGTGAGACAGTTGGCAGCATTAGTTGATGTATTTCTCCCTTGAGGTGTTGCACTGAGACATTTGCTTTCTGCTGCTGCAATAATGTAACATTCCAGAATTTTCCTTTTTGGACATAGAAGAGATTTTAGATTAACTTACATTATTATGCTGTTATAAAAGAGTTAGATTTGTTTTTAAAACATGAAAGCAAGTTAGAATAAATTATTTGGTGGAGTGGGCAGATGGGTAGACAGTGTGGTTTGATGCAGAGAAGTAACATAACACACTTGCTTAAGAAGGGAAGGAGGCAGAAGACATGAAATTATAGGCCGGTTAGCCTGACCTTAGTCATTGGTAAGATTTTACAGTCCATTAATAAGGATAAGATTGCAGAGGACTTGGAATTCCATGGTAAAATAGGACTGAGTCAACATGGGTTTGTCAAGAGGGGTTATGCATGACAAATCTGTTAGAATTCTTTGAGGAGAAATGAGCAAGTTATCAAAGGAGAACCAGTGAAGGTGATCCACTTGGATTCCCAGAAGGCCTTTGAAAAGATGTCTCACAGGGGGCTGCTGAATAAGATAAGAGCCCATGGTGTTAAAGGCAAGGTGCTGGCATAGTTAGAGGATTGGCTGATTGGCAGAAGGCAGAGAGTGGGGATAAAGAGGTATTTTTCAGATGGCAACTGGTGACTAGTGGCGTTCTGCAGGGCTAGTGTTAGAACGACAACTATTCACGTTATACATTATAACCTGAATAAAGGAACTGAGGGCACTGTTGCTAAATTTGCAGATGACACAAAGTTAGGTGGAGGGACGAGTAGTGTTGAGGAGGCCGGAGGCTGCAGAAAGATTTGGACAGGCTAGGAGAGTGGACAAAGAAGTGGCAGATGCTGGAGAATCTGAGATAACAAGGTGTAGAGCTGGATGAACACAGCAGGCCAAGCAGCATCAGAGGAGCAGGAAGGCTGACGTTTCGGGCCTAGAACCTTCTTCAGAAACCTTTCTGAAGAAGGGTCTAGGCCTGAAACGTCAGCCTTCCTGCTTCTCTGATGCTGCTTGGCCTGCTGTGTTCATCCAGCTCTACACCTTGTTATCTCAGATTCTCCAGCATCTGCAGTTCCTACTAGCTCTGGGAAATTATGATGTTGTGCATTATGGTAGGAAGAATAGAGGTGTAGACTAATTTCTAAATGGGGAAAGGTTTCAGAAACCTGAAGCTTAGGAATCCCAATTCAGGATTCTCTTAAGGATAAAATAATAAGGTTCAGTTGGTGGGCGGTTAGGAAGGCAAATACAATGTTATAGAGGGCTGGAATACAAGAGCAGAGTTGTACTACAGAGGCTGTAAGGCTCTGGTCAGACTGCGTTTGGAATATTGTGAGCAGTTTCGGGCCCCGTATCTAAGGTTGGATGTGCTGGTATTGGAGGGGATCCAGAGGAGGTTTACAAGAATGAATCCGGGGATGAAGAGCTTGTTATATGAGGAGCGTTTGAGGACTCTGGGCCTGTACACGTTGGAGTTTAGAAGAATGAGGAGGGGTCTGATTGAAATTTACAGAATACCGAGAGGCCTGGATAGAGTGGACATCGAGAAGATGTTTCCACTAGTAGGAGGGACTAGGACTCAAGGGCACAGCCTCAGAGTGAAGGGACAACCATTTAGGACTGCAATGAGGAGGAACTTCTCCAGCCAAAGGGTGGTGAATCTGTGGAACAAATGGCAACTGAAGGATGTGGAGGCCAAGTCATTGAATGTATTTAAGAGAGAGATGGATAGGTTCTTGGTTAGCAAGGAGGTCAAAGGTTGTGGGGAGAAGGCAAGAGAATGGGGTTGAGAAACATATCTGCTATGATTAAATGGTGGAGCAGATTTGATGAGCCAAATGGCCTAATTCTGCTCCTATATCTTATGACCTTGTGATTTAAGTGTGAGGTAATGCACCTTGGTTGGAAGATCACTGAAAGACAACAAAAAATAGGCAGTACAATTCAAAAGGGGGTGAAGGAGCAGAGGATCCTGGTGTGTATGTGCACAGATCATTGAAGATGGAAGGACAGATGGAGAGAGCAGGAAACACTGTTCTTGTCTTTATAAATAGAGGCATAGAATTCAAGATAAATTAATAATTTATGTCAGACACCTGTTGGACCTTAGCTGGAGTATTGTGTATAGTTGTGTGTGCCCTATTATAGGAAAGGTATGAGTGCAATGGAGTGAGTGCAGAAGTGCTTTATTGGAATGGTTCCAGGTATGAGGATAGATTGGAGAATTTGGGACTAATCTCGTTGGAAAGAAAAAAGCTGAGAAGAGATCTGAATGAAGTTTTCAAAATCATAAACAGGCAGAATAGAGTAGATGGGGTGAAGCTATTTACACATCTAAAAGAAGTAAGAACAAGACAGTGTAAATTTAAAATAATGTTTAAATGAAGTAATGGTGATGTAAGGCAAACCTTTTCACGCAGTGAGTAGTTACGGTATGACTGCACTACCTAGAATTGTAGTGGAGGCAGGTTCAACTGAGGCATCCAAAAGGGTTGGAATGGTTTTCTTGGTAGTAAAGTGTAGGGATATGGAGAAAAGACAGGAGATTGGTACTAGATAATAGAGCCAATGGCACAAGGGCTGAATGGCTTCTTCCTATGTTTCTATGTTTAAATGGGAAAATAAGCTGAATAGTGAGCATAATTTCCATTGCTCCAATACAGGGGAGTGCAGGGAGGGGTCTCATTTGAGGCTGTGGATTAATGGGCATCTCATCAAACCAATCCTCAACACAAACTGCCAAAGGACAACGGGAGGTGTGACTTCATTATTCATTCCTTCCTCTCAGTAGTTTGAGCCTGAAACGGTGAGATAGCATTTTTTTTTAACTAGCCAGAGAGTGGTTAATAATCAATGGGTTAGAGTAAATCCTCTGAGCCAAAAAAAATGTTATTGCCCTTAGTAGATTCAGTGATTTCTGGCTTGTGGAATGATTTTGACCATGGAGAAATTGTATTTCTGCATTGTTACTATTTTGATTTTACAAAGGTGAAATAAAAGTTGAGTCTCAGGTAAAACAATGTCCAGTTCATTTATATACTTGGTGTTTAAGTGAACCAGTTTATTGGTTTACAATTGTTTTCTTTTAGTAATTTTTTTTTTGCATTCTCCTTCCAAATTGATAGAACAAAACATACAATGGCCTGTGAAAAATCATCTCCTGCTTTTAACTCTGTGCAAGTGGATAGGTTTTGACTGAGTTCAGATCTCATTGAAACAATCCACAACACATATTTAGGAGTTGTATTTCTATGATACCCAGGTCGTGCTATCATTTAACTTGGCTCTGAGTGGCAAAGAAACTTTTCAATCTGTTTGATTGCACCTACTGAAATGTCATTAATGGAAATCCTAGACAAAATCACAATGTTTCATGCTAATTACAGAACAGAGACAGGCCACTCGTCCTGACAATCTGTGCTGTTGATTATGCTGTGCACAAGCCTCCTCTCACCTCCCCTCATCCAATGCTCTAAGCATATTCTACCTTCTTTTTTACCCCTCACACTTATCTAGCTTCTCTTTAAATTGATCTGCGCGATTCACCTCAACCAGTCCATGGTAGCACATTCTACATCCTAATCAGACTTTGAATAAAAGAGTTTCTTCTGACTTCCTATTGCATTCATCACTGACTGTCTTAAATTTATGGCCCATTTTTTTTTATTCTACAGATTCTACATTGAAGCATTTCATAATCTTAATTGTATTTTCCAGATCACCTCTTTGCCCTCTTCATTTGAGAAAAAAAAGCCAGTCTTGTCAGCCTTACCTGATGATTATAACCTCTCAACTCTAGTGTCAACCTTGTAAATCATTGCTGTCTCTGTAACGTTTTTAGCAATATAGAGAACCAACCTGAGTGCAGTACTCTAAGTGTAGTCTAACAACATTTCCGTGCAGATCATACACAAATTCTTTGTTTTTTTAAGGGTATTCTTCCAGCATTAAACTTCAATTCTTTCCTTCAATTTTTATATTTTTTTTATTTCTGCATTGCTATTTTTAAAGATTCATGAATATTTTTCCCTTTATCTCTTTTCTCTGCCATCCCATATAAATTCTTATTTTTCAAGGAGTAGGTGACCTCCATATTGCTCCTATCAAAATGTATCATTTTGAAATTCTCAGTATTTAACGACCTATTCTGTAAGATGGTTAACATTTTCTTGTCCATTGTTGCAGTCTTTAAAAGCAAAAACCCTTCATGAGTCTAAGTAACTTCCTTCTAATGACTTTTGCTTCCGCTTTGTAATCAGTTTCTATCCACTTTTTAAATATTCTTTCTTGGGGGATATAAGCATTGCCGGCAATGCCAGTACTGGTTGTGCATTGCTAATTGCCATTGAAATTAATAGCCAAACAGATAATTAACAAATAAACCAAACTGATTTAGATTTCCTCCTCTAAAGGACAATTGTGAGTGAGTTTTTGTTTTGACAGTTGATGATAGTTTCATGATGTTACAGAAGATCACCAATACCTCCATCCATTGATCAAATGGAAGCAATGGCTGAGTGGTATTATTGTTGGACTGTTAATCCAGAGACTCAGGTAGTGTTCTGAGGACATAGGCTCAAATCCCACTATGGCAGGTGGTGAAATTTGAAATCAATAAAAAAAAGTCTGGAATTAAGAGACTAATGATGACTGTGAATCCATTGTCAATGGTCAGGAAAAACCCATCTATTTCACTGATGTCCTTTAGGAAGTGAAACAGGCAAGGAAGGGTCACCAGACCTGAAATATTAACTCTGATTTTTTTCTTCACAGATGCTTCCAGACCTGCTGAGCTTTTCCAACGACTTCTGTTTTTGATCCTTACCCTGTCTGTGATTCCAGACCTACAACGATGTGGTTGACTCTTAACTGTCCCCTGAACAATTAGAGCTCGGCAATAATGCCTTCATCCCATGAATGAATTAAAAATAAAAGTAACCATACCTGTGGAAGTCCTCAGTGCATGACTGGCAGTAGTCACAGCTATTACTGGAAAACTGCCAGCCTCTGACTGACCAGCAGATTTCAGTGTTTAGAATGTCACCGACTGGGGCTTTGATTAACTGGGGGAGGCTAGCACTGTTCATGTGAATGACTGATTGCATGGACACAGCATCAGACCTCTTACAGAAACGCAACACAGTGGTCCAACCTTTTTTTCTGACTTATAGACGGGACCCTGACTGACAGATGAGCTAAACCCGAACCAAAGTCAACCCAAAGACCTTTTGCATCAGAATCCTCATTTTTCTTTCCACAGCCGCTGCCTGCTGAATAACATTCCCACTAAACTGAACTAGGTTTTGTACACACTGATCAGTGTGCCAACATATTGGACCACACAGGGAAGAAAAAATAGAAGGAATGCTGCTGTTGAGTGCTTCCAGCATATTCTGTCTTTGTTTCAGATTCCCAGCAACTAAAATATGTTGATTTTGCTTAAGATTAAGATTTTATGTAGCTTTTCAAAATCATGAGGGATCTGACCAAATGGAAAATAAAGTTTCCAACGGTTGAAGACCAGTAAGCAAAGGTTTAAGGAGATAGCCTCAAAAAAGGCAAAGATATCATGAGGGAAATCTGCTTTAAACAACATGCTGTTAGGATTTGGAACAAATTGCATGAGAGTGTGATAGAGGCAGATTCAACTCAGACCTTCAAAAGACAATTTGATATTTCGCGGAGAACGAAAAAAATGCAGAACTACAGGATAAAGCAAGAAGGGTACTCAGTGAATGGGTTTTGCAATAAACCTGCGCGTAGTAAACAGGCCAAATGACCTCCAACTGTGCTGCGACCATTCTTTGACATTACAATTCTGTTTTACCCAGAGCAGAGAAACAATTCACTATTGCCATCAATGTAAGCTTGTGTTGCAATCGCTTTCTGTTTTCGGAATCTGCATAGTCAGAATAATGTTTTAGTTCATGTTAATATTTGTTTTCCAATATTATGCCTATCTCTGTTTATATCAGTTAGTGTCACTGTATCTTTAATGAAGTATAAAGTACGAATAGTTGCACTAATGCGCAAATATTATCTGTGCCCTCACGAAAACAGGTGATATCAAGTGGATGAGATGAATTTAGAGTGTGAAAAATAAAAAAAAGGCAAGCAGAAATAATCCCAAGTATGCTTACGAAATGTTACGCTAACCTAGCATGTTCTTGATAAGCTTGAAGAGCACAAAACAAACACGTCTGGAGATGCCTTTCTCTGAAGACTGCCAATGCAATTGAGAATTTTATATCTTGCCATACACCAAGCATCGTGGAACTAAATATAATGTACTATTTACACAGTACAGATAGTCCAGCACCCTTTACTCAAAGCTGTGAATTGCAGGGCTAGGTTTCTCTGATCTATCTTGAGAGGATAACAATACCTTTTGTCCCCATTTAGCACTTCCAAGCCTCCCTGAATATTTATTGTGATAAGGTTTGATCACAAAATGCCCCAGAACCTGGTTGCAGTATTCTATCCTGTCAATTATGTAGATTAATGAAGTTGAAATAAACATGTGCTGACTCTGAACACTGTTTTTACATCAATACTAGGAAGGAATCACAACTCAATTTCTGAGATAACAAGGTGTAGAGCTGGATGAACACAGCAGGCCAAGCAGCTTCAGAAGAGCAGGAAAGCTGACGTTTCGGGTCTAGACCCTTCTTCAGAAATGGGGAGGGGAAGGGGATTCTGAAATAAATAGGGAGAGAGGGGGAGGTGGATAGAAGATGGATAGAGGAGAAGATAGGTGGAGAGGAGACAGACAGGTCAAAGAGGCGGGGATGGGCCAGTAAAGGTGAGTGTAGGGAGTTAGGGAGGGGATAGGTCAGTCCGGGGAGGACGGACAGGTCAAGGGGGCAGGATGAGGCTGGTAGCTAGGAGATGGGGGTGGTGCTTGAGGTGGGAGGAGTGGATAGGTGGGAGGAAGGACATGTTAGGGAGTCGAGGACGAGCTGGACTGGTTTTGGGATGCGGTCGGGAGAGGGGAGATTTTGTAGCTTGTGAAGTCCACATTGATACCATTGGGCTGCAGGGTTCCCAAGTGAAATATGAGGTGCTGTTCCTGCAACCTTCGGGTGGCATCGTTGTGGCACTGCAAGAGGCCAGGATGGACATGTCGTCCAAGGAGTGGGAGGGGGAGTTGAAATGGTTCATGACTGGGAGGTGCAGTCATTTGTTGCGAACCTACGCTCATCCCGCCTCCTTGACCTGTCCGTCCTCCCTGGACCGACTTATCCCCTCCCTAACTCCCTACCTACACTCACCTTTACTGGCTCCATCCCAGCCTCTTTGACCTGTCCATCTCCTCTCCACCTATCTTTTCCTTTATCCATCCTCTATCCACCTCCCCCTCTCTCTCTATTTATTTCAGAATCCCCTTCTCCTCCCCCATTTCTGAAGAAGGGTCCAGACCTGAAATGTCAGTTTTCCTGCTCCTCTGATGCTGCTTGGCCTGCTGTGTTCATCCAGGTCTACACCTTGTTATCTCAGATTCTTCAGCAGCGGCAATTCCTACTATCTCTCACAACCAATTTCTGAATCCTTAACATCTTGTATAAGTCTCTGGTCAGACAGCATTTGGAATATTGCAAGCAGTTTTGGGCCCCATATTTAAGGAAAGATGTGCTTGCTATGGAGGGGCTTCAGAGAAAGTTTACAAGATTGATCCCAGGGACGAAGGGCTTGTCATATGAGGAACTGTTGAGGACTCTGTGTCTATATTTGATGGAGTTTAGATTTTTGAGGGGTATATCTCATTGAAACTTATAGAATACTAAGAGGTCTGGATAGATAAGATATGGAGAGGGTGTTTTCATTAGTCAGAGAGACCAGGACCCAATGTCAGAGTGAAGGAATGATCCTTTAGAACTGAGATGAGGAGGAATTTCTTCAGTCAGAGGGTGGTGAATCTGTGGAACTCATTGCCACAGAAAGCTCTGTAGGCCAAGACATTGAATGTCTCTAAGACAGAGATAGATAGCATCTTGAGTAGTGAAGCAATCAAAGGTTACAAGGAAAGGGCAGGAGCATGGGGTTGAAAAACATATCAGCAATGATTGAATAGTGGAGTACACTTGATGGGCCGAATGGCCTAATTCTGGTCCTATGTTTTAAGGTCTAACATTGAAAAACGATGTGAAACTTCCGGAGATCTCACTAACATCATGCACTGAATTAATGTTTCTCTTTCTGAACTGAGAACTGCAATCCTCGAATTGCCTTGCTATTGTGAAATGCAATTGGATTTTTCTATCACAAAATAAACTCATGTACCTGATTAGTTCTATACCATTTCAGACATTAAGGTAATTAAAGTTGAAATATGTGGTATTTGTGGGTAAAGGATGCTGCTGCAATTTCTCTTTGTTTGGTCGTGTCTAAAGGTCGATTAATTTGCAGTGGTAGACGAACAACCATTAGAAAGTTTTAATAAGCAGGAGCTCCTGTCTTAACTCGATGAATTTTATTGCCGGTAAGGACAAATTAGATTGACGAGTTAGAAATTGATGCTAGAATAATCAAGACACAATGATGCATCTCTATGCTTTGAGATTTGGATCTATTCTTCCAATCTTCCCATCCAAGATTGCATTTCATTATCAGATTGTGTGGAGCTTAATGCAGTTTCCAATATTAACCCTTTCAGAAACATTACTTTGTACAACATCATCCCTCAAGCTTTTTATTGCAATAATTAACACTTTTAAATTTATGTATATTATTATGGTTACTGCTATCCTACTTCCTCAATGTCTCTGAATTCACACATCCAGCAGGTTATGACTGAATTACAGGCTATGACACGTTATTACAGTGATAGCACTGTTGATGATGCTTTTCATTACTTTATTGCTGATCGAGAAGAGACTGATGGTCGTACTTAGCCGGGTTGCATTTGTCGTGCTTTTGAGTACAGGACACAAAATCATTGGAAGTACTTTCCAGCCAGTGTATTCTTAATACACAGGATAATACATCAACTTCACAGATAACTCCATTCACAATAAGATGAGAATTAATTGCTGCCTTTGAAAATATCTGCAAGAGGCATAACGCTTGGACTGCAGGCATTTTTTGTTATTTTTTCATATTGTTGTCCAGCGAATTTGCATTGGCCTTCATCCCATGAAGATAGCATGGGCTATGATGTAATTTTTGTCCATTGTTGAAGCACAAAGCTTGCATGTTAGCACAAATACAGGAGAGTAGCAAAAAAATAAGTAAGACAGCTCGTCGAGACTGCTCTGTCAACATGGCTGAACATCAACTTCCATTCAACTTTTCAGCCCAATCTTTACATACCTTTCAACCTCTCTACACTTATCTATTAATACCCATATTGCTACTTGAGAAGGTAAGAATTAAACTAACATTATCAGGGTAAATTAGGATCGGCCAGTTTTTGATTTTGAAGGTTGTGTAACTTGGTAAATGAACTCTCCCCATGAAGAACAGAAGGGCAATTTCAAATCCAACACTGCTTAAGCCAACATAACAAAACTGAAGGCTAGGGCAGTGTGATGGAAGTGGCTGCTTCTAAAAAAAAAATGCCCTTTGTCTGATTCAGACCATCAAATGAGGCAAAAGAAATTGTATTTTGTTAAAAACACTCAAACAGTGCAGATCTGATGAAAGGAAATCCAACCTGAAATTCTGCTGTGTGCAGCATAAATACATACATTAAATAATGCAAATTTACATGTTTAGAAATTAGGTGCTAATGAATATGTATCAAGCCACAACAGAATCTCACAGACTTTTGTTTTACTTTTTATTCAGAAAAGCTGCTTTGCCTACATTGTAGGAAAGAATCTTGATGCACATGTGACAGGAGTCAATAGATTTATGTAACAAATTCCCAGTAAGGAAGATGATAAATAATAATGCTAAGTGCGCAATTTAAAATAAATAACCAATTGTTTGCCACTAATTTCTGATGATCTATTCATTACCAGTGGCATAAATTAATGAAAACATAAAGAATTATCTGGTTTGGATCATATTCTGATTCAATGTGCTGCAGCAGCAGTCAGAATTTCCTGTCATTTTAGGGTAACTCTGACAAGACTCCAAAGAATTCGACCAACAATTCCTAACTGGGTGTTGAAGGATAAGCAGTTTTGTACCAGTTGACCAGGCAGCAACTGATCATAGCATGATCTAAAGTCATGTCATTGTTGAGCTCATTCAAAATGTACTTCATTCCAAATATATATTCAGCGCCTTGAGTCATCAGGCTAGCACCAGTTCAATTCAACAGGACTAGAATGTTCATTGGGAGTGAAGGTGAATATGTGACAATTGTTCTCCCGCATGATTCTAAAGATAACTTCAGTCATTTGCAAACTTATCATGTGGCCACACTTGTTACAGCAGTGTGACCTCATCATATTTCACCTAGTTTCCTTGTTAGAGATAACAAGGTGTCGAGCTGGATGAACACAGCAGGCCAAGCAGCATCACAGGAGCAGGAAAGCTGACGTTTTGGGCCTAGACCCTTCTTCAGAAAGTTTCTTTGTGTTTGTTTTCAGTCATTATAATAAAAGCAAAATACTGTGGGTGATGGAGATTTGTAAATTTCATCGGCACTTCCTGTTTTTTTATTCAGTTGTTACATTGCTAATGGTCTTAACCGCCTGTCTTTTTTCAAATCAGTTCTTTCACTTTTTTTTCAATTCTTCAGCCATTCTGGCAAAGTTTGCTGTAAGATGAATTCAACATTGCTTTGTATGTAGGTAAGTTATCTGTGAAAACATGCATGTAAGACTTGTGACTAAATAATTTTCAACTGTCTTTTAAGGAGAAGATCATTCAAAAAGCCACAGCATAAGAGTCTGATTTCTCTGGGTTTGCAAAGCTCTGAAATGCAGACACAGATAACAGGGGACAAAGCATTTCAGTTTTAATTATTCCACATTTCTCAGTCCATTGAGTGTTGTCTTGCAGATCTCAGACTTGCTTATTGTATGGAGAAATTCATTAAGCTCTTTATGAGCAATCTTAGTCAAGACATTTTAATATTGGAAAGATCTAGTTAGGATGAAATAATACCTTCCTGTCATCTTCTGAATGGTGTCACCAATCATGTTTCACTAAATTTAGTTTTTCTGAAGCATAGCATCTAAAAAATCATTTTACTCAATATAGCACCAGCAGAAGCAAAATTCTACTTCTTAACCAAGATCAAGAATGTCATTTCTAATTGTTAATATGAAAAAGAAAATCAGGCACAGAAAGAGGGAATTTAGCTTACTGTGTCTGTGTCAGTTGAGAAAGGAGCCATTCACTCTAATCCCACTTTCAAGGTCCAAAATATTGTAGGCAGTGCCTCTTCATGTATTTTGAAAGTGTGATCTGATTTCTGTCTCTTGCACTCCTTCAGACAGTGAATTCTAGATCCCTGTCATACTGGGTGGAAAATAATTCTCTACAAACTTTCTTTAATTTCCTTGCCAGTTTTTTGCAAATCTGTGCCCTTTAGGAACGGAGGAACAGGAATAGGCCATTCACCCACTCAAGCTTGTTCCACTATTCGGTGAAATCATGGCTGATCTATGGACTAACTCCATATACTTGCCTTTTGTCCTATCCTTCAGTACCTTTGATTAACAAAACGTTATCTATCACGGATTTAAAATTAACAACTGATCCAGCATCAACCACAATTGGTGTAAGGGAGTTTCAACCCTATACCACTCTGTGTGTGTAGATGTGGATCCTAACATCTCTGCTGAATTATCTGGCCCAAGTTTTAGACTATGCCCCTTAGTACGAGAACCTCCAACCAGAGGAAATAGTTTATCTTTATCAATCCTTTCTTTTCCTGTCAATATCTTGAAGGCTTCGATCAGATCACCCCTTAACCTTCTAAATTTTAGAGAAAATAGGACCAATTTGCACAATCTCTCTTCATAACTTAACTCTGGAAGTCCAGATATCATTCTTGTGAACCTGTGTTGTACTCGTGAACCTATGTTGTATTCCCTCCATGGGCAATATATCCTTCCGAAGGTGCGGTGCCCTGATCTTCTGACAGTAATTGAAATACCCTATGCTAAAATATCCTTCATATCCACTCAGTCTGGACCTCTCATAATTTTCTACACCTTAGTTTAGTCTCTACTCAAGGGTTAGCGCATCAAAAATAAAACAAGCCCAGCCTATCTAATCTTTCTTTATTGCTGCAATTCTCTAATCCTTCCAAAATCCTAGTAAATCTCTGTCTCAAGTGATCATATTTTTCCTGTAATGTGGTGAACGAAGCAATACCCAGCACTCAAGCTGTGGTCTAACCTATGTTTTATACAATTCCAGTTCATACCTTCCCTGATTTTATTTTCTATGCCTCAGCTATTAAAGAAAAATATCCTGCACATCTCCTTAACTACCATTCCAATTTGTTCTCGTGTCTTGAGAGATCTATTGACATGTGGACACTCCATTGCCTACTTTTCCTCTGCGTTCTCAGTATCTTATTATTGAATAAGTATCCTTCTCAAACTCCAATGGCCTCAGTTCTATTTGATCCTTCTTTGTCCACCTGATCTGTTCCTTGATATTTTCCTGCAGTCTGCAGCTTTCATCCTTACTTTTAATGATTTTGCATTGTATACCCATTTTTATATAATGAACAAAAAACAAGAAACCTTACATTAAACCTTGTGCAACCTCACCAGAAACCCCCATCCAGCCATAAAATCACCTATTAACCAAAATCTTTTGGCTTCTGCCGCTGAGCCACTTTTGGGTCCAACAAGGCACTTGTCCTTGGATTCCATATGGCCTCATTTTTCTGTCATAACTTTGCATGATTTCATCTAGCTCAAAATTGTACTGTTTAAATTCCGCTGAAAGGAAATGATCATTGCTGAATATTAAAATAAAAGTTTACCAGTTCACATACATGCATCAAGAAAGTAGATTGATATATGAATAACTCATATTTTAATATCATTGGCATTTTGAATGGAGAAGGTGATAATACTATGATAATATCCGTGAGCTATTAATCCAGAGAATTGAGTTAATGCTTGGGGGACACGGGTTTGAATCTGAGCATGGCCAATGCATAATTAATTGAACTAAATTACTAGATCCAGAATTAAAAGCTAGTGTAATTGTGAAAATGAATCCCTTGTGGATCATTATGAAAACTAACCTGGTTCGTTCATAGCCTTTAAGGAAGAAAATCTCCTGTCCTTAGCTAGTCTGGCTTAGATGTGACTCAGCAATTTTAATAGCCTCTAATTGGCCAAGAAAGCTACCCGGCAGAATAAGACCAGATGAATCAAAAAAAAATTGGAGCTGGTCAGACAGTGTCCGAAGAAGGGTTCTGACCTGAAACATTGACTTCCCTGCTCCTTGGATGCTATCTGACCTGTTGTCCTCCTCAGTTTTTGACTCTAGCTTCCAGCATCTGCAGTCCTTTCTGTCTCCAAGACCAGATGAACCAACTGGCATTGACCTAGGCTCTGGAAATGACAGTGGAAAATACTGCCCTGTTGAATCTGCAAAGACCATGTCCCAGATAACACATTCATGACCTCTGAGTTTGTCTCCTCTTGCTGATAGGATATCCACCAGGCATGACTGCTCAGAGATAATGCAATTCCTGGAGTCCTCAAAACTGACGCTCAACTTTGTGGAGTCTAATGCCATTAGTTCAATGACAGGTAAGGAAACCTCCTGCTATTACCACCCACCACACTCATTCAACTCATTGGTCAATACTCCTCCATGTTGAACATCACTTGGAAGAAACACTGAGTTTGGAAATGGACAAATAATGGACTGAGTAAAAAGTTTTCAAGGTCCATCACCAAAAGTATGTTGTGGCACCACTACTGACTGAACTAACTGAGCCCAAAAGGCCAGGGTCTGTGGACGAAACAACAAGAGGGAAAATCCTACTTGACCTCTTCCTCACCAATCTACTTGCTGCAAAAGGAACTGTTCATAGCATATTGTTATGAGTGATGACAGCACAATATTTGTGGAGTCAAAAATACTGTCTTCATATTCACATAACCTGCTATTGTGCTAGGTGGCACTTCCACTGTGCTAAATTACATACATTTTGAAAAGATCTGGCAACACCAAGTTAAACGTCTATGAGATAGTGTGGGCCATCAACAGCTGCAAAATTGTATTGCACCATAATCTGTTACCTCATCCAGATCATTAATATATTGTGAGTAGCTGGGATCCTAGCACTCATGCCTGCAGTGTGTCTCTGGTCACTACCCGCTATTCAGAAAAAGATCCATTTATTCCTACTCATTGACTCCTGCCTGCTAACTTTCTGACTCTTTGTTTTCTACCTGCCAACCTATTCTTTAAACCATCTCAGAATAGTACCCAATCCCATGTGCTTCAATTTTACACACTAATCTTGTACATGGGAATTTGTTGAAAGCCTTACGAAAATCTAAATAAATGACATCCACTGGCTCTCCCTTGTCAACTCCATGATTTACATCCTTGAGGAATTCCAGTAGATTTGACAAGCATGATTTCCCTTTTGTAAATCCATGCTGACTCTGTTTGATTCTCTCATGTTTTTCAAGTGCTCAACCAATAAATCATTCACAACAGACCCTAGCACTTTCCCCACTACCAATGTCAAGTTGACAGGTTTATAATTTGGAGACAGTAAGGACTGCAGATACTGGAAGCTACAGTAAATTGATGTGAAGCTGGAAAAGCACAGCAGGTCAGATAACATCTGAGGAGTAGGAAAGTCAATGTTTCAGGCCAAAATCCTTCTTCAGGCATGGGGACGGGGAGAGGAGCCCAGGAGTAAATAGAGGGAGGTGGGGTAGGGCTGGCGAAGGGTGGGATGGTGATAGGTGGATGCAGGTAGGGAGTTATAGTGATAGGCCAGCAGGAAGAGTTGAGCGGACAGGTGAGTAGGAAGATGGACAGGTTGGGTCAGGTCAGGGAGGCAAGGAGGAGGGGGAGGGCTGGACATGTCCATCCTTGTACTCCTCCGCTGTCAGAGTGAGGCCAAATGTAAACTGCAGGAACAACACCAGATATTTAGCCTTGAGAGTTTACAGCCTAATGGCCTCAATATTGACTTCACCAGCTTCAAAATCCCCCCAGCCACAGCCTTATTCCACGTCCAGGAGTGATTTGACTTGTCCAATCTATATGCAGATAAAGTCCTCCTTAATTACAAATGTTCCTTTATTGCATTCATTGAGAATGCTAGTAAGTAGCATTTGCTCAGTAATAACCCCTTTCCTGATGCTCAGTTTAGTTTCTGCCAGGGTCACTCAGATCATGACCTCATTATAGCTTTGGTCCAAACGTGGAAAAAAAAGTTAAACACCAGATCTAAGTTAAGAATGACTGCCCTTGACATGAAGGCACCATTTGCCTAATTATGACATGAAAGCACCAGGTAAAACTGGAGTTTGGAGTTATAACTGCACAAAGTTGGATTTTGGTCTCTGATTTTTAGAGGTCAGTCATCCCTGCTCCAGGACATCGCCACAGGAGTTCATCGTTGTTGTATCATGCCCTAATTATCTTCAACAGTTTCATCAATGACCCAAACTCCATCATGGGGCTAGAGTGCGGATGTTTGTCAATGATTGTATAAAGTACACCATTAATCGTGACTCCTCAGGTACTGAAGCAGTCTGTGGTTCAAATGCAACGAGACCCGGACAAAATCTAGGCTTGGACTGATAAGGGACAAGTAACATTTGTGCCACGCAAATATCAAGCAATTACCATCTCAAACATAAGAGGATCTAGCCATCTCCATTCGATTATTCAGTCAGATTATGATTTCTGAATTCCCATTTTCAGCATCCTGGAGGTTACCGTTGACCAGAAACTGAAGCGGACCAGGTACATAATTACAGTCGCAACAAAAGCGGATTAGTGAGTCGGAAATGTGCTTTGAATAATTCACTTCCTGTGTCCCCATGTTTATCTCTCATAACAAGCCAGACTGTGATGGAATATTCTCTTCCTGGCTGGATGGATGCAACTCCAACAGCATTCATGAAATTTGACACCATCCAGGATGAAGCAGTCCACTTGATTGGCACTTCATCTACCATCCTTCAACATTCATAGCCTTCACCATCGAAGCACAGTGATAGCAGTGTCATTCAACAGTACCTTCCAATCTCAGTGAGGGATAAGCTACATACAAACACCTGCAGGTTCCCCTCTTATCCTCACAAAATCCTGATTGATAACTATATTGCTGTTGTTGGGTCAAAATTCTGGAAATCACTCCCAAAAGCAGTATGGATGTACCTACACCCCAAAAATTGCAGCAGTCAAAAAAGGCAGCTCCCCACCACCTTTTCAAAAGCAATTAAGGATTGACAATTAAATGCTAGTTAAGCCATCGAGGCCAAGAACTCATGAAAAGATTGATATTAATCGGAAAGTGGATTTAATGTTGACTCGATATCTTACAAACTGGAATTAGGAAGCAAAATTGGGTAATTAAACTTGACAATTTTCTTCTTCCTTGCACAGTCATGTGTTATAATTGGGAAAAAAATCTGATAAACTCTGCATCTCAGACTGCATTAAGTTAACAACAGTTTGTAGAGATCAATCTTACTCAGGGAGGTAATTGCAGGCTGAAAAAGGAGTAAATTAAAAATTTCAATGAATTTACTTAGCATAATTGTCTGAATATATGATGAATTGACTTATTTACCTTCAGAAAATCTTGGAAAGTAACATTATTTATGTAATAATACTGTTTAAATGAAACTATATAACAACCACAGCAATAAACCCATCACAGGAAATTATCTCATTTGTGCCCTTATGGTTAAAAATCTTGTGATTTTATGTCATTTATAGTAAAGATTAACCAGTCATAATCTATTTGCTGTAGGTATTACCTTCTCATTTGTACACTAGGCCTGTCAAGAACATGACTGAAGGTAGCTGCAGTAGGTAAATTCCCCAGATATCGGTCTCAATGAGATGCTACATCTCTAAAGGATTTTTTTTTCAACATCTTTATACAATTTACATAGATGCATTCATTCACAACTGGACCAGGAAACTACTTTCTGAAACTACTTCTGATGAATGTGCAAGATGAATAAACCAGTGGTCTTGAAATATTAGAGATAGTAGGAACTGCAGATGCTGGAGAATCTGAGATAACAAGGTGTAGAGCTGGATGAACACAGCAGGCCAAGCAGCATCAGAGGAGCAGGAAGGCTGACGTTTCGGGCCTAGACCCTTCTTCAGAAATGGGGGAGGGGAAGGGGGTTCTGAAATATCCACCTCCCCCTCTCTCCCTATTTATTTCAGAAACCCCTTACCCTCCCCCATTTCTGAAGAAGGGTCTAGGCCCGAAACATCAGCCTTCCTGCTCCTCTGATGCTGCTTGGCCTGCTGTGTTCATCCAGCTCTACACCTTGTTGTCTTGAAATATTTTGCTGCCAGTTCCCAACAGAAAATGACCTTTCACACACCAATGGCTTGGTGTGTATTAGGAAAGTCTTATCAGTTGATTTACAGGTCTGTCAGAGTTGTAATAGAGTCATAGAATTTAATGACACAGAAACAGACCCATCGGCCCAACTCATCCATGCCAGCCAGATATTCCAAATTACTCTAGTCCCATTTGCCAGCATTTGGCCTATTTCCCTCTAAATCCTTCCTAGTCATATACCCATCCAGATGCCTTTTAAATCTTGGAATTGTACCAGCCTCCACCACTTCCTCTGGCAGCTCATTTCATACACACACCGCCCTCTATGTCAATAAATTGCCCCTTGGGTCTCTCTTAAATCTTTCCCCTCTCACCATAAACCTATGCCCTCTAGTTTTGGACTGCCTTACCTGGGAAAAAAGAACTTGGCTATTCACCCTATCTCTGTCCCTCATGATTTTATAAACCTCTATTAGGTCGCCCCTCAGCCTCCAATGTTCCAGGGAAAGTAGCACCAGCCTATTCAACCTCTCCTGATAGTTATTAGTTTAAATGCTGAATTAAAATGGATTAATATGGTTGGAACCTCAAAATTAAACAGCTTGTTCTGTCTGTACGTCATAGCAGAGGATAGGAGGAGGAGCAGGCAAAGAGGAAACTGCCTCTTTAAGGGAGATGATTGGATATATTTACTACAGCCTTTGTGACACTTTATATATATTCTAATCAACCTGTTCAGGGATGTTAATGTGCATTTCTGTCTAGCGGATGAGAATTGAACCCAAGCTTCCTGGTTCAGATGGACGGGTGATGACACTGCATCACGGTGCCCTGAAAAGTGAACCTGGCAAAGGTAATCACACAGGCAAGGTATGTATCAACAGGTTTCTGTTGGACGCGGTTCTGAAAGGGTTAGCACTGAAGACTAGCAGAACACCTCCCATAATGATGATCTCAAACAGAATTATGGGC
>NC_063332.1:89541767-89703219 GCF_021869965.1 Rhincodon typus | reverse complement strand
TACAGGTTTTTATTTAGAATTATGGGCAAAACTGCTTCGGATCTTGAAAGCATGAGACCCAACATCTCGTCCTTCACAAAACTGATATAACAATGCCTATAATATTAGTGTAACCTGTCACTGGTTTCTAATATGCAGTGAGCTATATGGTGTCACAGAGTCATAGAGTTGTACAGCTTGGAATCAGACCTTTTGGTCCAACTCGTCCATGCTGACCAGATATCCTCAATAAATCTAGTCCCACTTGCCAGCATTTCTTCTATATCCCTCTAAACTCTTCCTATTCACATACCCCTCCAGGATGCCTTTTAAATGTTGTAATTGTACTCACCTCCACCTCGTCTCTGGCAGCTTGTTCCATACACACACCACCCTCCGCATTAAAACGTTATCTACTAGATTACTCTTCTCAGTAGATCAGGAAGTGTTCTTCTCTACCATACAAAACCAAGCAGGCCCTGCTGTAACCCCACCTTTAATGAGGATGATAGCAGCAGCTTTTATCATGAGCGTACAGCATAGTAGGCTGACATGCTTGCACAATAGTTCAGTCTACCACCAAATGTAACTTCATTGCGAGAAAAAATAGTGTAGAAGTAAATTTTATTTCTTTCCTCTTTCAGAATTTATTTTGTTGGTACTGATAAAATGCAATTGCAATTGCATCAGGAAAGTTTTTTTTCGTTGTGAGCGTCAATGAAAAATAGAGCACTTTATTGGACTCTGCACCACAACTCCATCAATGAAGCAACAGTGTATCACCTCCATAGAAGCAGTAACTGCTGCAGTCATAGCACTGGAAGAGAAACTAAACACAATCACCTTCTGGACTGTGCTGGTTGCATATTGTAGCATCTAAATACTTTCCGAATTTAAGAGCTGCCATTAGATAAGCCATCTCATTGCTGAGTAGTGACCCTGAATCCAAAAACCAGGGTTGAAGAGTCAACTTGCCTGTTCCTACTTTCATTCTGTGCAGCAGCACAATCCAGGTCTCTGGCCTTCCTCTTCTGGACAATGCCAGTGCAATTTAGGAAACAATAGCAAACTTCTTAGGAACAAGCTTCAGAATTGCAGCATCTCACTCTAAGGAGTTCAATCTCTTAAAACAAGGATCATTTTAGTCCCATGTGTCATTTGTAAAACATGACAAGCCCATCCACATCTTGCGACACAGGCCCTCGATCTGCACCTCAACTAACTCAAAGAAGGGCATGCCCAGGTGATAAACAGTATTAAAATAAAAACAATATGCTGACTGTGTTCACTCAGGATTTTATCAAAGTAGAGTATTGATTTTGGTGAATTGTGATCACAGTTACTGAACAAAGGCAGTTGACCATTTGTATGCAATTTGCTAATTGTTTATTGTGTTTGTCAAGAAGCAGCATTTTAGAAAGATTAATTAATTATAAAAAGCAAGTATATAACAATGACAGATGAAGTCACTTTACTGATCATGAAGCTGCTCTATAGAATGCAGGAGCAGGTCTGGAGTAATGGAGTGTCCATCCAGACGTTGCGCAATCATTTGTGGTAGGTCAGATTTGTGATGTCTGACATGATTTTCATGGATAATGTTGTGAAAAGGAGGTCTACTGTTTTGAAATGCTGAATCCTGCAGTACGTCTTGACATTATTATTCCCTTGCTACTGTCCTGTGCTTGTCTCACAGCTTTGCTCTTTTTGGTATCCTTCAATGGACTTATCAAGCCATTTACCACCTGCTCATTACAAACAGGAACCACTATTGTCCTAATTCCAATCTCTTTTTTAGCCTTCCCCCTAATGAGCCCACTGGGATTTATATTTGCCAATATTATTCCTACCTAATTCAGCCCTAATACTACAGACACCATAAACACTGCCAGCAGATCAACTCTCACCACACATGTGCACATTTCCCTCCAGAATCTCTTTTCACTTCTGAACAAAGCCTTGACATCTATAAGCTTGCTTTTGATTGTTGTAATAACATTACAACCTTAACAGAGACCTGGCTGAAGGATGATGACACCCTTCTCACCTAAAGAAGCCTCTCTTCTTGCATATATATTCAATTACTTAAGCCGTGAAGAATATCGCAATGGAAGCATGGAGTTTATCATCACATCACACTTCAATCTGACCCCTTATTGAGTTGCCATTATGGTGAAGACTTTGCTTCCAATAGGGCATTTATTTCTGATGTGACACTGTTTATATGTCATTTCCTGTAATATAAGATCTGGATGTGGGTAATATAGCATCAAAAGATTTAGAAGTCATTAATTATAGTTCCTGATATATTCAGATATTACAAGCACAGGTTACTTGGTTACATCATGCCATGGTATGCTACAAAAGGTCTCTCTTAAAATGGAGTCTGAGATCTTTATATCCTCAAGTCATATGCTATGATACAATGATGATTTCACAGGCATATCTTTTAAAGATATACTGCAAACTAACTGTGAGATATGACACAACACTTCTTTCTCTGGTGCCCACTCCTCCTTTGACAATCTGAACTTATTCCACCATTCTTTCACCTTTTTGAAAAACCATCACTTTTAAGTGGCTTCTGAAGTATGATAAAAGTTTTCTCACCATAATATCATCACTTCTTTCTTCGCTCAGATTCAGCATTGACTATCTTCTCATCCTTGGTGATTTTAAAATCTATCTTAACTCATCCTGGTTTCTCTGACTCTTACCTGAGTTTACTACCTCGGATAATCTTCCCTATAATCATTCCCCCTATGTAAATGCCCAAATCAATACTCATGGCTACTTCTTTATCCTTTCCATCTCTCATTGGTCTTGTTAATGTCATCATATCAATCACAGATCAAGTCCTTGTATCACTTTCTATTCATATCTTCTTCCATACCCCAAACCTATTTCCTACTGTATACATCCACAGTGAAAAAAAAACACTATTCCTTAATTCACTTGCAAATGCACTTTCAAAATCCTAACTATCTAGACTTTGGGCCTCCATTTCCCTCAATATTTCTGCAGCTATTTACTTACTCAACCACACTTACACTTTCACCATTGAAGCCCTAGTTCCCTATAAGATCATTACTCTGTTCCTTCCACATTCATCTCATACAACAAGTGTGAGGAGCTTATGGACTTCTTTGTCACTTACATCAACACCATTGAATTAGTTGCTCTGTCATATCTTGCCTTTTCACTCAGCCATCAGATCAATTTTCCTGTAATATTCCACCCCCAACTGAACTTGCATTTTTCTTTCATTTCCTGTTTGCGTTCCTTCATGCTCCTTTGATCTCATCTTCTCCATGAGAACCGCCTCTTGTTGCTTTGATCCAATTCACCCCAGTCTCAGCTCATTTTCCGTCGAGACCATCATTCATCCCTTCACCAATGCTTCTCCAACAGCACCTGACAAACTTATGACTTCTATTGACCTGAAGAATAAAGGCAGTGATGTGTGGGAAGGCTACAACCTGTAGTTTCCCTCCACACTACACACTAAACTGATTTGGAATCAAGTCACTGTTTCTTCATTATCACTAAGTCAAAATCCTAGAACTCCCTTTCCAACAATATTAGGGGTACTCAAACCCCCAGAGGGTGAAGCAATTCAAGACATCAGATCACCACCACCTTCTCCAGGGCAATTAGAGAAATGCAATAAACAGTAGCAGAGCTAGTGACACCCAAATGTTCTGAATGAATAAAAAAAATCTGTAAGTCAACTATTTCAATGCATTCCTGGTTGTTCACTACATCTTCACCTCTAACCTTTGGCCATTTACAGCTCTACTGGCCATCTCTTAGTTTCCATCTGTCCCCTTGTCATCCCTGTGCTCATTCACTATTGGTTCCTGTTTAAGCAAATCCTTGATTTAATATTTTTATCCTTGTGTTCAAAACCCTTCATAGCTTCATTCCTCTTAACCACTTTAACCTCCTATAAGCCTTCAATTCTCTGATAGAGATATCTGCACTCCTAGAATTCTGGCCTCTTGTATATCTCCAGGTTTAATTTGTCCACCATTGGTGGAAATGCCATCAGTTGTCTAGGCCTTAGACACAGGAATATATTAACTAGACTTCCCTATCTCTCCACACCACTTTTCTCCTTAAGATACCTCAAAGCCTATAATCTTGACTATGTGCTTCATCTTTCAACTTAACATTTCCTGTTTGTCATTCTTTGTTTTATAATGCTCCTGTGAAGCAAATTGAGCTGCTTCATTACATTAGAACTGATATGCAAAAATAAGTTTCTGTTGCTTCCCTTCAAATCACCAGCAAAAAGGTTTGAGAGAGAGAACAATTGGACACAATGTCCACAAAGAAATGCAGCAAGAGACTAAGAAACAAAAAATATCAAGGCAAAAAAAAATGCCTCAGCTACTTAATTAAGATATCAATGAAAGAAAATAGTTGCAACCAAAGGTACTGATATTTAATCTTCTTCTGACCTGGCAGCCATTGTGTTTGAGGCGATTCACAGAAAGCTACACTGTTTTTCCCCGCTCACAACTGATCATTTTGTTTGCATTGTTAAGTCATTGTTTGAAGGGCACTCATGGTACTCATAGAGTTTGTGTACTGAAGTACAAATTTTCAGTTTCAGGAGTAGAGGGAAACTGATGAAAGCAAATTAGCTGCTAGTAAAGTCTGATTTCATTTACATTCTTCAATAAAATGGCAGTTTTTTAATGCCACCTCCAAAATTGAGAATTACCAGTTGAGTCCTCTCCACCAATAATTAACTCAGTTGTTATTATTGTTCACACAATAATTCCGTATCAAAATTTGTAATCTTGCATTAATACAAATCAAAACACCCTTATCCCATAATGTTTCTTAGGTACACATGCTATCAAAAATCTGAACATCTTTAAGTATTAAAATAACAGGACAGCATTCAAACAGAACCTGAATCCCATGGTTATAAGTAGTAAGTCTAAGTAACAGTTCTAGATTTTATTTCTACTTAAATTTCATATCTAGAGTGCAAATAAAATTGATTCAAATGTAATTTTTAAAAAATCATTCATTTTTATTTGTGTACTTTATTTAAAAAATAATTCAATCTCCAATACATTTATTCAGAATTTTCACATTGATTATGAAAATTAGGAGATGCTTTTAGTCAGGCATTCTAATACTGTTGATTAAATGCTGAAGATATTTTAAATCTAAGGTATCGTAAGGAGACATATATCAAAACTTAAATTTATTTTCAAGCAACATTCTAGATATTAGCACCATGTGAATTTTCCAGAAAAAAAATTCTTGGTTGCTGTTAATAGAAGATTGAGTGAGTTCATGAAGATTGAGAAAAGACCTTAGGCTCAAAACTCAAACGAAGCTGATGAAACAGAAAGGCTAGACCTGTAAATTGGGACGCACAATTTGAAGCAAAACCTGATCACGGAGGGCTTCTGCCAATCTTAAACTGCACTGGGGATAGGTGTACTGAGAATATATTCTGTCTAACACTCAAAGTGAACATTGTCTGTGGAGATTCCCAGTCTACCTTCAGAAGAGATCTTATCCATTAAAAGCCAGAACAACTTTCATGGAGACCTAAGGAAGTAATATCAAATGGATTGTTTACTTTAACATTGACAAGTGAAGGCACTCTTCAGAACTGAGGAATATTTATGCTGTAATTTCTAACAAAAGGATTCAGAATCTCCCTTGCAGAGAGTTTTTTTTAACATTTTTTGTTCTATTTAGAATATCTTAGATAAAGAATTTTTCTTGAATGACAAGAATGTTCTTCAATACAGAATAAAGGAGGTGGTCAAAAAATTGACAAAATTTGTTATAATGAGGGACAAGGGCACAAGAAGCTCAACAGAATAACTGAGGGATGAGCCAAACCTTTGGCTGCATTAAAGCAATTGCTCTCTTTCCTCTGTTCCTTTCCTTCTGCTATGTCTTCCCCATTTGATTATGACTGTTGTTGCTGATTCTGCTCTATTTCCTCCAGGTACAACCTCTCTGCAATGTAATATGATATAGTACAGTGCGTATCAAAGCATGATGACATATTACATATCCTCCCTTCCACACTCAATGGTCCTTACCTTCTGTTTGAGCAGTCACGTTATGTGCTGTTCAAACATACAAATTCAAAGCAGGGGTAGATTATTTGAGCTATTACTTCCTGTTGCATCATGTCTTTGACTCTTATCAGGGCTGCTCAGATGAGATGAGTTTCGCAGGATGCAATAAGCCAGATCCAAAGGGGCATCTCTTGTCGCCCAACAGCCATCATGCGACCTTTCTCACAGACAGAGTTGAACAGCATGAGAATGCTAGAGTCTCTGAGTATGAAGTGTCATGGAAGCTGTCTGGAAGCATGTACAACCTGCATGATACAGTTTTGTTGATTGGTCACCAGCTGTACATTAATATAGCCTTACCTATTTTGTTGATGAAACTTTCAACCAATGTTCTGGTATCCCAATAAATAGATGCCTAGTTAGTCCATCACTTCCTGCAGTGTGAGAGTTCAGGCAAGGCTACAAAGCTAGCAGTTTTCTTCTTTGGATTAGTATCAGAGACACAGAAAGGAAAGTTGAGAAGGGGGACAGTTTTTGAAATACGCGCTGAGGAAATTAGAAATGCAGATGTTGTGTTGATTTTAAAAGAGCCACTTTTGAGTTTAAGTACAGTTGTTACCAACTGTTTTCAAGCATATGCTGGGAGACACTCTTGGTAAAAAAGAAGTTCACCATGGTATCCCCTTGAAACACAGTCAGCAAAAAATATATATAGTTACAATGCTCTACAGTTCACTTGACATTGGCTATCTTCGTACTTATATCACATATGCGATACCAATTGTACAAATATCTCTTTCATGTTCTCATCAACCCTCCAAAGTGTTATTATCACTTTAGCTCGACATCACCAGCTCATCTGCTTCCTTATCACCTTCACAGTGTTAAATTCATTCTTGTAAGGGCAGATGAAGGTCACTGCGCTTCACAACTTATATTCTTAAATAGATCCCAACAGGAATGGAAATATCTCCCATCATTTAAAGTTTTGGCAAAGATCTGTAGCTCGGGTTATGGAAGAGGTTGTTGACTTGCTCGCCGAGCTGGCTTGTTTTTGTTCAGATGTTTCGTCACCATGCTAGGTAACATCATCAGTGGAGCCTCTGATGAAGTGATGTTATTCTACTCTGCTTGGAATTTATACTGTCCGGTCCATTATGGTGTGTACTGTCATTTCCGGTTTTGATCTGTATGGGTTTATATATGGGATCCAATTCTATATGTTTGTTGATTGCAGTATGGGTGGAGAACCATGTTTTGTAGGCACCTGTGGATGAAGTTGCGGGAATATCCGTTTAAAGCGAGGATCTTGTATAAGTGTTCTTCCTCTTCCCGGCGTAGTTCTGGAGTGTTGCAGTGTGTCCTGGCCTGTTTACATAGTGTCCCAATGCAGCTTTGTTTGTGGGTATTGGGGTGGGCGCTGTCGAATTTGAGGACTACGCCAGCGAAGAGGAAGAACGCTTGTACAAGACAGACAACAACAGGAGGACACAGTACGACCTAACACACTGACTACACTGCCCTACATCAAGAACATTGCGGAACTGACAACAAAACTCCTAAGACCACTAGGAATCATGGTGACGCACAAGCCCAAAGCCACTCTATAACAAACACTTACAAGGATTAAAGACCCCATTCCCACAACATGCAGAATGAACATGGTTTACAAAATACCACAAACATTTCATTGGACAGACATGAAGGAAACTATAGCCATCAGAATACACGAACATTAGCTAGCAGCAAAACGGCACGATGAACTCTCCTTAATACCTGTACATTCAGGCAATGAAGGCCGTCAGTTTAACTGGGACAAAGTAACCAAGCCAAACATAGACACACACAGGAATTCCTAGAGGCATGTTTCTCCACCCATACTTCAGTCAACAAACATGTAGAATTGGACCTCATATACAAACCCATACAGATCAAAACCAGAAATGATACTACTCACCATAACGGACCGGACAGTATAAATTCCAAGCGGAGTAGAATAACATCGCTGCATTAGAGGCCCTACTGATGATGTTACCTAGCATGGTGATGAAATGTCTGAATAAAAACACACCAGCTTGGCAAGCAAGTCAACAAACTCATCTCCCATCATTCTTATAGTGTTAGCTGCAGTTCTCTGTATGCTCCAGGAAATTGTTATCCATGTAAAATTATCGGTATGTATTTAAGCATCAATTTTACTCAATTGTCTCACTTCACAGATAAGTCAAATTTAAAGATATTTCAATATCTTTCAAGAGTAGAATAACTTATTTTGTATTTACTAAACTATGTTTTAAATTAGAAAACAGAAAAAATGTATATCATTTTTTTGCCTTTCATTAAGTGCACTAGAAACAGCATCTATTACATTGGTGGGGAAGTCCCCACATTATATTGCACAGTATTAAATTGTTCCACTATGATGTTGCTCAGTAAATGGCACCCATATGGGTGTCTAGCATCTGAAGAAGGGTCACCGGACCCAAAACGTTAACTCTGTTTTCTCCTTCACAGATGCTGCCAAACCTGCTGAGCTTTTCCAGCAACTTTGTTTTTGAGTCTAGCATCATCAGTTTTGTTTTAAAGTTGTTTCACGCCAGGGGCAATGCAGAGCGGTGTCATTCGAGGAACGCCCTTTTGGCGCCTCTCTGCCCCTCTCTGACTCTTGCCTTTGCCTTTGACCTCCTGGTTCATGGCATTTGCTGCTCTGTGATCGTCCATCTTGTCATGTCTCCAGCTCACAGCTTGCCTCCTGCAATTAAAACTGCTTTTTTTACTTCTTGACACTTATCTCCAGAGTTCTTGCTCACAGCAGGTTTCAGAAGACAGAATTAACAAGGAGAAGATTGGAGAATGGGAGGATCCGTGGGAGGAAGAATCTACAATGATCAGGCGCAATGACAATGACCTTAAATGGTTGGAAGTGAGAGGGAGTTGAAGGAGGCATAGAAACCAGGAGCAGGACGCCACTATTCTTCATTCTGGGCCTACTCTGCTATTTGATATGGTTATGGCTGATCCTCTATTTCAATGCAATGTTCCCACTTTCTCCTTAACCTAATTTTAATATGCCTTTAATATTTAAAAGCCTACGAATCACTTTCTTGAATATATTCAGTGACTTGGCCTCTACAGCCTTCTGTGGAAGAGAATTTCATAGATTCACTGCCCTTTGAGTGAAGAAATCATTCCTCATCTCAGTCTGAAATGGCTGAAATCTTATCCTGAGACTGGAACTCGGTTCAACTTGTCCATGCCAATCAGGCTTTCCAAACTAAACTCGTCCCGTTTGCTTGTGTTTGGCTCAAGTACCTCTGAAACTTTCCTATTTGTGTACCTATTCAAATGTCTTTTAAATATTGTAACTGTAACTGCATCCACCACTTCCTCTTGCTGTGTATTCCATATACACACCACTCTCTGTGTGAAAAAGTTGCCCCTTTATTTAACATTCATTCACAAGATGGGGCATTGGGGCTAGGTCAGCATTTATTGCTCATTCCTAATTGCCCAGAGGGCAGTTAAGAGTCAACCACTTTGCTCTGTGTCTGGAGTCACACATAGGCCTGACCAGTAAGGATGGCTAGAAATAACAAGGTGTGGAACTGGAGGAACACAGCATCAGAGGAGCAGGAAAGCTGACGTTTCGGGTCAGGACCCTTCTTCAGAAATCTGAATGGCTGTTTCTTTTTCAAGAGCATTAGTGAACCAGTTGAGTTTTTCCAACAATCGACAATGGATTCATTGTCATTGTTCGACTCTTAATTCCAGATTTTTTTTATTGAATTCAAATTCCATCATCTGCCATGACGGGATTCAACCCAGATCACCAGGACATTACCCGGATTTCCAGATTTACAATCCAGTGATAATACCACTAGGCCAGGTCTCTTTAAACTCTTTACCCTCTCACCTTATACCTATGCCCTCTAGTTTTGAACTCCCCTACTGCACTGAAAAGACCTTTGCAATTCACCTTATCTATGCTCGTCATGATTTTATAAACCTCCATAAGGTCACCATTCAACATGCTACGCTCCAGGGAGAGAAGTCCCAGCCTATCCAGCCTCTCCTTATATCTCAACCCCTCCACTCCTGCTAACATTCTTGTAAATCTTTCCTGCACCTTCTCCAGTTTAATAATATCCTTCTTATCGAAGGGTGACCAAAAATGTATGCAGTACTTCAAAAGTGGCCTCACCCATATCCTGTACAACTGTAACATGCCATCACAACTCCTATATTCAATGCTCTCTGACTAATGAAAGCAAGCATGCCAATGCTTTTTCCTACTGCCCTGTTTACCTGTGACACCCCTTTCAAGTAATTATGTGCTTGAGCCCCTAGGTCTCTCTGTTTGAAAACACTGCACAGGGCCCTACCATTAACTGTGTAAGTCCTGCCCTGGTTTGTCTTACCAAAATGAATTTATCTAACTTAAACTCTATTGGAAACTCCTTGGTCTATTTAGTTTCCTCATCCAGTCATTTACATATATTGTGAATAGCCAGAGCCAAAGCACCAGCCCAAGGAAATAGTGGAAGCTGCGAGTTAGAGTCTTAAAGATGAAAGGAGGGCCCTTGATCCCAGGGAAGATTTGTTCCCGGCCTGTGAAATGTCTGCGTGGAACAAGATGTAGCGATCTCTTGTGAAAAGAAGCAGCATCTGTCTTTGCTGGCTTTCCATGAAGCCAATATTCTTATCATCTCCACCAGATTCTACCCATAGACAGGATAGTAGACTGAACAGACAGGGAACGGATGTGATTTAGCATATAATATATATTGCTGAGAAAACAATTCAAGTACTTAAACTTTGGAAAGATGTTGAAGAATACAGCTGAATAGAGAGTACAGCATCATTTCTCCAGGACACGAGGAAATAAGAACTTATAATGAGGGCAGAACATGAAAGTTTTTGAATATTTAAAGAGGAATAGAAAATGACAGAAAGTTTTAATTGTTATTTGAGAAGGGTTTTGAATGAGTAAATAGAGAAAAACCTATTTTTGTTCGCTTTAGGTGTAAATGATGAAGAGCACTATTTCAAAAATTCCACTGTGAGAATACTGGTGAAAATTAATTTATAAAGATGCCTGATGAAGTACGGTCATAGGGAATGTTTGAGACAGAGACCATTGTAACTTTGAAGGAACATTTTAGTTAATATTTGAACTGATAAAGTCAAAAGCTATAGGAAAAGAACAAGGTAATCAGTTTAACAAGGTGTAGAGCTGGATGAACACAGCAGGACAAGCAGCATCAGAGGAGCAGGAAGGCTGACGTTTCGGGCCTAGACCCTTCTTCAGAAATGGGGGAGGGGAAGGGGGTTCTGAAATAAATGGGGAGAGAGGGGGAGGCGGATAGAAGGTGGATAGATGAGAAGATAGGTGGAGAGGAGACAGACAGGTCAAAGAGGCAGGGATGGAGCCAGTAAAGGTGAGTGTAGGTGGGGAGGTAGGGAGGAGATAGGTCAGTCCAGGGAGGACGGACAGGTCAAGGGGGCGGGATGAGGTTAGTAGGTAGGAGATGGGGGTGGGGCTTGAAGTCGGAGGAGGGGATAGGTGGGAGGAAGGACAGGTTAGGGAGGCGGGGACGTGCTGGGCTGGTTTTGGGATGCGGTGGAGAGGGGAGATTTTGAAGCTTGTGAAGTCCACATTGATACCATTGGGCTGCAGGGCTCCCAAGTGGAATATGAGTTCCTGTTCCTGCAACTTTCAGGTAGCATGGTTGTGGCACTGCAGGAGGCCCAGGAAGGACATGTCGTCTGAGGAATGGGAGGGGGAGTTGAAATGGTTCGCGACTGGGAGGTGCAGTTGTTCAGTGCGAACCCAGCGTAGGTGTTCTGCAAAGCGGTCGCCAAGCCTCCGCTTGGTTTCCCCGATGTAGAGGAGGCCACAACGGGAACAGTGGATGCAGAATACCACATTAGCAGATGTGCAGGTGAACATCTGCTTGATGTGGAAAATCTTCTTGGGGCCTGGGATGGGGGTGGGGGGGAGGTGTAGGGGCAGGTGTAGCACTTCCTGCGGTTGCAGGGAAAAGTGCCGGGTGTGGTGGGGCTGGAGGGGAGTGTGGAGTGGACAAGGGAGTCACGGAGCGAATGGTCCCTCTGGAAAGCAGATAAGGGTGGGGAGGGAAAAATGTCTTCGGTGGTGGGGTCGGATTGCAGATGGCGGAAGAGTCGGAGAATGATGCGTTGGATCCGGAGGTTGGTGGGGTGGTACGTGAGGACGAGGGGGATTCTTTTTTAGTTGTTATTGCGGGGAGGAGGTGTGAGGGATGAGTTGCGGGAAATGCGGGAGACACGGTCGAGGGCATTCTTGACCACTGATGGGGGGAAGTTGCGGTCCTTGAAAAACGAGGACATCTGAGATGTACGGGAGTGGAATGCCTCATCCTGGGAGCAGATGCGGCAGAGGCGAAGGAATTGGGAACAGGGGATGGCATTTTTGCAGGAAGGTGGGTGGGAGGAGGTGTATTCTAGGTAGCTGTGGGAGTCAGTGGGCTTGAAATGGATATCGGTTTCTAGGTGGTTGCCGGAGATGGAGACAGAGAGGTACAGGAAGGAGAGAGAGGTGTTAGAGATGGTCCAGGTAAACTTAAGGTTGGGGTGGAACATGTTGGTGAAGTGGATGAACTGTTTGAGCTCCTCCTGGGAGCACGAGGCGGCGCCGATACAGTCATCAATGTAACAGAGGAAGAGGTGGAGTTTAGGGCCAGTGTAGATACGGAAGAGGGATTGTTCCGTGTAACCTACAAAGAGGCAGGCATAGCTTGGGCCCATGCGGGAACCCATGGCCACCCCCTTTGTCTGTATGAAGTGGGCAAACACAGGAAGTGCTACACCTGCCCCTACACCTCCCCCCTCACCCCTATCCCAGGCCCCAAGACCCTGCAACTGCAGGAAGTGCTACACCTGCCCCTACACCTCCCCCGTCACCCCCATCCCAGGCCCCAAGAAGACTTTTCACATCAAGCAGATGTTCACCTGCACATCTGCTAATGTGGTATGCTGCATCCGCTGTTCCCGTTGTGGCCTCCTCTACATTGAGAAAACCAAGCGGAGGCTTGGCGACCGCTTTGCAGAACACCTACGCTCGGTTCGCACTAAACAACTGCACCTCCCAGTCGCGAACCATTTCAACTCCCCCTCCCATTCCTCAGATGACATGTCCTTCCTGGGCCTCCTGCAGTGCCACAACGATGCTACCTGAAAGTTGCAGGAACAGGAACTCATATTCCACTTGGGAGCCCTGCAGCCCAATGGTATCAATGTGGACTTCACAAGCTTCAAAATCTCCCCTCTCCCTACCGCATCCCAAAACCAGCCCAGCTCGTCCCCGCCTCCCTCACCTGTCCTTCCTCCCACCTGTCCCCTCCTCCCACCTCAAGCCCCACCCCCATCTCCTACCTACTAACCTCATCCCGCCCCCTTGACCTGTCCGTCTTCCCTGGACTGACCTATCTCTCCTTACCTCCCCACCTGCACTCACCTTTACTAGCTCCATCCCCGCCTCTTTGACCTGTCTGTCTCCTCTCCACCTATCTTCTCCTCTATCCATCTTCTATCCGCCTCCCCCTCTCTCCCTATTTATTTCAGAACACCCTTCCCCTCCCCCATTTCTGAAGAAGGGTTTGGGCCCGAAACGTCAGCTTTCCTGCTCCTACGATACTGCTTGGCCTGCTGTGTTCATCCAGCTCTACACCTTGTTATCTCAGATTCTCCAGCATCTGCAGTTCCTACTATCTCTGAAACAAGGTAATCAGTTTAATTTTAGATTGTTCCAACAAAATGCATTGACCAAATGGCCTTCTTTTGTTCTTTAAATTTTGGCTGTTTACAATCTTTATATTGTCAAGCACAATATTGAAAATAATATGCTTGTTATTTTAGTCACGTTGCTCATCAGTATTTCTTTACACCAGATTTTTCAGTTGCCCCACGTAACATTGCCAGCCCAGTGTTAATTCAATTATTTGACTGACTGAATTCAATTGTTCAAAATTTAGTCTGGGCTTCTCCCACGGGTGAGTTCATGAAGCACCCTTCAACACATATCAAAATGAAAAGGAGTTAAAAGGAGACCATTGGAAAGAATCTGACAATCACCTTGAATTTTGCCTGTTAATTAATCAATAAGCTGCTGTAACTCAAATGGGAAAAAAATGCATTTTACTGCAAAAAGCACAGTATTGTGAATGCTAGCAATCTGAAATAAAAGCAGAAGGCTCGTCAGGAATTCAGCATGTTAGTTTACATCACTGTAGAGAAAGGGGAAGAAATTCTAAGTTTCTTAGAAACTGTCATCAATCAGAGCTTTTAACTAAAACTTTCTCACATTTCTTTCCCACTCAACAGATGCTGTCTGATCTGCTGAATGTGTCTTTTTAAACTGCAGAGTACCAAATCTTGTTCAGCAAATTTTGGAGATTCCTATTTAATTTTGCATTTGCCTGAACTTGCTGCAGCACTTGCGAATACGTAATAGAGAGTACTATCAGCCTCGTCATCAGACTGACAGAAAAATGTGACCAGTTGAATTTTCCTGGTACTCTAACATTTGATTTCCAATTGCAACTTAGCTAACAGAGTATACTGCTCTGTATTTTAGAAAAAAAAATCTATAATAACTCATGGGTACATTTTCTAAATTAAATAGATGATTAACATTCAGAATGCAAAGGGCACTTAATCCCATTACAGTTTTGTGCAATTTAATTAACATTCTTATGGAAAAATCAGTGAACTTTATTAAGCTAGTCATTTCAAATTGTAAAAACTGTAGATTTTTTTAATGAAATGTGATATAACCACTCACAACTTTCTCTCCTGTTGTTAATCTTTTGTGTTTTGTCTTTTTAGACTACAATACATTTTTTTGGCAGAATTTTACTCAATGCTTTAAGTGTTTCTATTGTATAGATTGTTTATTTTTATTTCATTATTTGGTAGTAATGTTGGCATTTGAATCACACTTTACAAAATGGTAAACATGAGTATTACTTTGCAGGATGAAAGTGTTTGGTACATGTGATGAAGCTTTAAATTACACCAATACCATTTGAGAATCTGGATTTTAAAGTCAAAGTAAAATACATTTTGGTTTCAATTCTGCAATGTTGCTTTGCTTGCTTTATTTTAGAAAATTGAAAAGTCATTGGGAACAGTTAACTAAAGGCTATCCTTTCCAAGCAAGTATGTCATTTCAGTTAAATTTCTGGATCAGATGCCTGGGAAGCTAATTGCTGCATGCTTATGAATTTGATTTTGACTCCTACAGAAAGATAGATGGGCAGAGTTAGTTTGCAGAAATCTCCAGAGTGTGACAGGTTGATTTGTAGAAATCAGTCAATATGAGTTGGCTAAAGAAATTCTTAGAATAAAGAAAGTAAGAAGAAGTAGTAGCTCAGAGGAGGCTGGACATATTAAAGCCAATTGCTGAAATTTAATTGGGAAATAGATTGTAGTAGTATATATGCCTAAGGAATCCTCAGAAAATTGTTTATCAAGAAAGGAAATGGGTATTGAAACTATAGTGGTGGTACAAGTTCAGCAAGCACTATTGAAACCCATTGGGAAAGAAAGAAGTTTCGGATAGTCAAGAAAATTTTTCTTCTATTGATAACGAGAACTCAACCCACTGGAGATTCTGAATATCCTATTTCAAAGGAAATGGTATTTCCTCATTTTTAGAATTAAGGATGCAAATCAAAAAAAAATATTGAGACACACTGAAATAAGTCAGTTGCTAATGCTTGCTAACGATATAATTTGAATTCCAGAGTGGCTATTGAACCACAATATTCAAAACATACTTGGAGATTACAAATGGGTCTGATTGTACAAAGTTGGATTGTACAGTGACTTTATAAATGGAAATTTATAAATCAGTAAATGTATAAATCAGTCATCTGATATAATTTTTGAAAATTTAAACATAAAAGATGCAGGTAAAGAAAACGAGGCTGACATGCTTATTCCATCTTCTTTAATATAAATACAACAGCCAAATTCTGAATTGAAAGAATAGTACTGAACAGGTATTCAAAAGTTGAATCTTAACTAACATATCCATGTTATCATTTAAGACAAAGGCCAAATGAAGAAATGAGATAACTTTAAAAGCCAACCAATGAGAAGTCCTAATTGACAAGTTTGACATTATTTCTGCGCTCAACTGTATTTGATCCAAAATTTGTGATGGTCTGTGCTGTAAAATATTTTTTCAGTCATCATTTGACAGAGTGATAGATAATATATTGAAATCAATGACCGTGAAACGATGTCTACAAGTACCTCAATTGCAAGAGGATCAAGGGCTATGAGGAGAAGGCAGGAGAATGTGGTTGAGAAACATATCAGCCATGATCAAATGGTAGAGCCGACTCGATGGACCGCATGGCCCAATTCTGCTCCTTTATCTTATGGCTCTGAGGTCTAAGTACTTTTTTTTGGGGCTTTCAAGCTGTCAGCAGCATTCAACTGAAAAGAAAGTATGCTGAAACAAAAAGCTTCATCAATCTGGAAGTGATCAAAAGAAGGAAATATTCAGAGAACAGTATTTTTGAAATTCCACAATGATTTATATTTTGGAAGGAAATTTGCAAGTGATGGTGTTCCCATGAATCAGCTGCACTTGTCATTTTAAATGGTAGAGGTTGTGGATTTGGAAGGTGCTGTTAAAGGAACCTCAGTGTTCTGGTGAGTTGATAGCTTTCAGTTCTTCATTGAATGCATTGAAATTTAATTCCATTGCACTTTTATTCCTCCCGATGCTGCCTCATTTACATTACTGATTATTTGTGTATCACTTCGCTCATCTCCTGTCCTCTGGAAGTGCATTGATTATTTTAAAACAGAGTTGATCAACTGGCAGTGAGGGCACAGTGGCACAAGAGATCGATCAAAAGGAAGGATAGCGTGCTAGTTGAAGTGGAAGGCATGAGGGAAACTGCTGGCAAAAACTTTGAAAATACCTGGTAAAATTTGTTTATTTTTGTCTGTATGCCTAGATGCCAACTTGCGCAAGTCTGATCACTTTCAAATATTCATGATCACTTTCACAAATTAACAAGGTGTGATTATTTTTAAACATTTGATTGCTTGAGCATGATCATCTGCTATCAGGACTCATTCCAAATTGTACCATTGTCACCCATTGATCCCTGCTGCAGCTTTGAGTGTTTTAGAGCACAATCAAGCACTCATTCTCTTTCTCCTTTGGTAGGGAATGGGTAGTGGTTGTTCAATTCGAATATCATATCAAAATGTTACAAATGGTTTATAAAATTCCAAGGGCAAGTCACTTAGGTACTAGGAAATTACAGGCTAAAAAAAATAACAGTTTTATTGTCCAGGATTCCAGAATTGCATAAAAATGTGTCAATTTTTTCCAGGTATGACATGCATTTCAGGTGATGGGAATGATTGATCATTAGTCAAAACTGTGCCTTTAATTTCAATACCAGATTTGGAAAAATTATTAAATTATGTAGGTCCCCAACCTAAAAATGGGAGTCAGGATATTTTAACAACTAAGGATCTTGTGACAATATTTCCCGAAGAAATGCTCTCAGGAAAAATTACGGTACGAATGGTAGTGGAAGTTATTTCTTTTTTTTTACAAGATATGGATTTCCTAAAGAAATATATTGACATTGGTGCTGAGATTTTCCGTCATAAATAATCAAATAAATAATGAATAGTTTGGGAATAAAATCATTTTCATTTTCAGATTGTCATCCACAACCTCAAGGGGTACTAGAAAGATAGTATCAAACTTTGAAGACCACAACTACAGTTTATTATCAAGGGTTCATAATGATTTGTCTACCATTGGGGATGCCCCTCATGATTCAGTCTTTTTGAATTGAGATATGGACATTAGCACATGAACTCCTTAAGTTAATCAAGGAGAAAATTTTAAACTAAGCTTAGGGAGTACATTTTCAATCTTTGTGACAAGTTTCTGAAATAAACTAACCACCACTTGTCAATTGTCAAAAAGTTTGAAAAGTGTTCAACAGACAGTGAAAGCTAGAGCAAAAGGTCAAAGCTCAGAAGAACCTTGTTGGAGACAAGATGCTCACATTATTATCTGCATCTGTGGGTCCATTTAATGCAAGGTTCACTGAGCCTTACCATATCAAAAAGAAACTGTGAATTATGCAGTGAGTACCCCAAATAGACGGAACAATCAGTAAGGGTTCCATGTTAGTATATCAAAGAGAAACAATGACAAGAAGGATATTCAGAAAAGCATTAACACTGCTAAAAGAAAAAGGGAGAGAAGTGAAAAAAAACTAAAATGATTTGAGAATGAATGAAAAATTGAGTAATCAGGTTGGATAATATGGAGATGTTTAAAAATTTAGGTGGAATATTACTCTAACTCCCAAAAAATTATTGAAGTGACTCACTAAAAATGGATCACAGATTCATGAATTGATTTGTGCAGATGTGCCAGAAAAAAAAGTCTGTACAATATTTTTCAAATAAAAATCCTTACACACTCAACCCAAAGACATTAGCTCAAGTGAAGGAACGGGTTAAGTTCTCTGTTGATAATTATGTTATTGAACTGAGCTATCATAACTGAAGCACATGTATCATGGTGGTACTGAAACTAGATGAATCACAAAGACTGTGTATCAATTATTGCAAAGTCAACATAGTAAGAAAGGCAGATTCATATCTGATTCAATGATTGGAGGGTTGTATTGGGATGATTTGACAAGCAAGCGTTGTTCCAAAAATTGAAACGATCAAAGGATATTGGCAAGTTCCTTTGACTTAACACCAGAGGGATTTTGTCATGTCTTTGAAATGAAACAGTAACCAACTGTTTTTCAGTGATTAACCAACAAGGTTATTGAAAGATTAAGCAACTGTGCTTAATCAGAAATTAATTATGTTCAGTCAAACCACCTTGAGCAAACTTTTGATCACATGCAAAGAACCAATTGTGTCATAAATCTGGCTAAAAGGGAATTTGCCAAAGGGAAAAAAAAGACTCATTGGTGCTTCACAGTTGAAGAAGGCTAAGTAGCTCCAAGAAAAGCAAAAATAAGCGGCTGCTTTGGATTTCCCCATGCCCAAGACAAAATGCAAAATTCTATGATATATTGGCATGATTTTAACACTTTAGTGCCTGCTTCAACAGATCTATTGCGAAAAGATAAGATATTTGAATAGACAAAAGAATGCCAGAATGTTTTTAATAACTTAAAAGCTTTATTAACCACCACATTAGTTTTAATAACAGCTAATTCTGAACAGCCATTTAAATTGGCTCTTGGTGCTAGCACTTTGGTGTTGTTACAATATTATTACAGGAAGATAAGATGTGGATTGAGTGTCTATTAACTTTTTTTTTAATGCATACCAACCGAAATACTCAATGGTGAAAAAAGAGACACTGAAATTAGTTTTACCTCAACAATATTTTGAGACCTAGTAAACTATCCTGCAGAAACTGTCGTTTAGAATGAACCATAACAATTTGTTTTGTTTGGAAAGATTCTGTGATTTTGAGAGTTTCAGACTATTTTGTTGCTATTTAATTCTATGAACAAACAATTAAAAAAATCATTCATGTTACTGTAAAATACATTATTATAGAGGATGCTTTGTCATGAATGAATGTGAATGAAAATAAATTCCATGATGGAAGTGTACATGTAGAATAAGGTTGGTATGAAATGTTTAATACAAACATATTATTTTGGTCAGTGTAAAATAGAATAGAATATTTTGTTAGAAAATGAAAATGCTTCTTAAGGTTCCTTTAAGAGTTGTTTTTTGAGGAAAGGTGTAATGAATGTTTATATTACTTCCATCAGGAAATTTGGATTTTAAGGTACATACATAGGACATACATAGAACAGTCCAGCACAGTATAGGCCCTTCGGCTCACGATGTAGTGCCGACCTATTATCCTACTAAGATCAATCCAGATCATACCCTAATTTTACTATTCTCCATGTGCCAATCCAAGAGTTGCTTAAAAGTCTCTAAAGTATCTGACTCCACTACCACTGCCGGCAGCGTGTTCCACATTGGGTAGAAGTAAACTCGATTTTATTTTCAGTTTCAGTGAACTAGACATACTTTCCAAGAAAAGCATGGGATTTATGTTATGATATATCAGAATTCAAATGTTTTAACAACTTTTAATATAACTCCATAAATCATGTCTATTAATCCATTAACCCACAAATTCGCGGTTATAATACTAACTGCAGATTTCCATGTACTAGCCAGCCCCCATTCAAACTAATTCAGGGGGTCGCTGCCGTATCAGATTGCAACCACTTCAATTTGCAGCTACACCCCACTTGAAAGTGCACTCATGCATAACGCGCTATGTAAACAACCGCATTTAAACAAGACGGACATTCCCTTCAAAGGTGCAGTCAGGCGTAATGGCTAACAAAACTGCACAGACACTACAGGATGGAACCTTTTTGCACCCCCACACCAAAAACAGTGTTATTTGATATTAAAATCCAACTGAATAGCTGCTATTACCAAGTCATTTATCTTCTCCCTCCAGCTAGAGTAACTCCAAGTATCAGTCAGAAGGTGATAATTGGATAGCCCTGCAAGCTTTTCCTGTATATTATGCAGCTAGTTACTTGTCCCAAGTTTTTATTCAACATGTATATAAAACTTTACCCCACTAATAGAACTAACAAACGCTATGCAGCGTATGTAAGCAACCTTTAACTTACTAATAAAATTAACGGCGCTATGTCCAGACCCGCGTGACCTTGATTGAATAAATAACAGCAAATAGAACCCACAGGTGGACACAACCATGAAACTAACTGAACAAGACTAACACCTTTTGAATTATGCAAGTACAAACCAGACAGACACTCTAATCTCATTAAAATAACCATTAATACTCAACAATAATCAGTAACATTTAGCATATGTTTAAACCATCTCCGATTTCCTGCAAAACAGTTTTTGTACAATGTCTACTGCTTAACACTCAACTGTTAGAATGTTAATGGATGCTTGAATTCTGTATAAAATGGCTGCTTTTGAGCTATGATTTTGGGGGATTCTATTTCGTCTTACACCGTGCTGCTGTGAAGGTGCAATAAAGAAGCTATTTTCGCCACTCACTGATCCTGGTTCTTTGAACGCGATCTCACAGTTATATGTTTCAACCAGATGCCCAGATAGTTAATTGCAGAATGTTTACAAAAGTTGAGTAATACAATCACAGAAAGACACATGGTTTCAGTTCAGAAGAATTGCTTCATGCCAGCAGGAGATCAGGTCGGGTGTAGAAATTACAGCCAGTGAGAGGTTGGTTTGTAGAAATTCACACACAGTTTTTGGAAGGTAGAAGCCTCCAGAAGTGAAGAACTGCAAATAAGTCTAATCTGTCAGGTCTGAAAAGAGATAACAAGGTGTAGAACTGGATGAACACAGCAGGCCAAGCAGCATCAGAGGAGCAGGAAGGCTGACGTTTCGGGCCTAGACTCTTCTTCAGAAATGGAGGAGGGGAAGGGGGTTCTGAAACAAATAGGGAGAGAGGGGGAGGTGGATAGAAGATGGATAGAGGAGAAGATAGGTAGAGAGGAGACAGACAGGTCAAAGAGGCAGGGATGGAGCCAGTAAAGGTGAGTGCAGGTGGGGAGAAAGGGAGGAGATAGGTCAGTCCAGGGAGGATGGACAGGTCAAGGGGGTGGGATGAGGTTAGTAGGTAGGAGATGGGGGTGGGGCTTGAGGTGAGAGGAGGGGATAGGTGGGAGGAAGGACAGGTTAGGGAGGTGGGGACGAGCTGGACTGGTTTTGGGATGCGGTAGGGGGAGGGGGAGGGGAGATTTTGAAGCTTGTGAAGTCCACATTGATACCATTGGGCTGTAGGGTTCCCAAGTGGAATATGAGTTGCTGTTCCTGTAACCTTCGAGTAGCATTTTTGTGGCACTGCAGGAGGCCCAGGATGGACATGTTGTCTGAGGAATGGGAGGGGGAGTTGAAATGGTTTGCGACTGGGGGATGCAGTTGTTTCGTGCGAACCGAGCGTAGGTGTTCTGCAAAGCGGTCCCCGAGCCTCCGCTTGGTTTCTCCAATGTAGCGGAGGCCACAATGGGAACAGTGGATGCTGTATACCACATTAGCAGATGTGCAGGTGAACCTGGGATGGGGGTGAGGGGGGAGGTGTAGGGGCAGGTGTAGCACTTCCTGCAGTTGCAGGGAAAAGTGCCAGTTGTGGTGGGGCTGGAGGGGAGTGTGGAGCGGACAAGGGAGTCACGGAGAGAGTGGTCCCTCCGGAAAGCAGATAAGGGTGGGGAGGGAAAAATGTCTTTGGTGGTGGGGTCAGATTGCAGATGGTGGAAATGTCGGAGGATGATGCATTGGATCCGGAGGTTGGTGGGGTGGTACATGAGGACGAGGGCGATTCTGTTTTGGTTGTTATTGTGGGGAGGGGTTGTGAGGGATGCTTTGCGGGAAATGCGGGAGACATGGTCGAGGGCGTTCTCGACCACTGAGGGGGGGAAGTTGCGGTCCTTGAAAAACGAGGACATCTGAGATGTACGGGAGTGGAATGCCTCATCCTGGGAGCAGATGCGGCAGAGGCGAAGGAATTGGGAATAGGGGATGGCATTTTTGCAGGAAGGTGGGTGGGAGGAGGTGTATTCTAGGTAGCTGTGGGAGTCGGTGGGCTTGAAATGGATATCGGTTTCTAGGTGGTTGCCGGAGATGGAGACAGAGAGGTCCAGGAAGGAGAGAGAGGTATTGGAGATGGTCCAGGTGAACTTAAGGTTGGGGTAGAAGATGTTGCTGAAGTGGATGAACTGTTCGAGCTCCTTGTGGGAGCACGAGGCAGCGCCGATACAGTCATCAAAGTAACGGAGGAAGAGGTGGGGGATAGGGCCAGTGTAGGTACGGAAGATGGATTGTTCCACGTAACCTACAAAGAGGCAGGCATAGCTTGGGCCCATGCGGGTACCCATGGCCACCCCCTTTGTCTGTAGGAAGTGGGAGGAATTGAAAGAGAAGTTGTTAAGGGTGAGGACGAGTTTGGCTAAGCGGATGAGGGTGTCAGTGGAGGGGGACTGGTCAAGCCTGTGGGACAGGAAGAAGCGGAGGGCCTTCAGGCCATCTGTATGGGGAATGCAGGTGTATAGGGACTGGACATCCATGGTAAAGATGAGGTGTTGGGGACCGGGGAATTGGAAGTTCTGGAGAAGGTGGAGGGCGTGGGTGGTGTCCTGGATGTAGGTAGGGAGCTCCTGGACCAAGGGGGAGAAAATGGAGTCGAGATAGGTGGAGATAAGTTTGGTGGAGCAGGAGCAGGCGGAGAAAATGCGTCGACCAGGGCAGTCAGGTTTGTGGATTTTGGGAAGGAGATAGAAGCGGGCAGTGCGGGATTGGGGAATGATGAGGTTGGAGGCTGTGGGTGGAAGGTCACCTGAAGCAATGGTTTGGGAGATGATGGTTTGGTGGTTGGGGGAGGGGTCATGATCAAGGGGGCGGTAGGAGGAGGTGTTGGAGAGTTTGCGCCTGGCCTTGGCGATGTAGAGGTCAGTGTGCCATACTACAACTGTGCCTCCCTTGTCCGTGGGTTTTATGGTGAGGTTGGGATTGGAGCGGAGGGAGCGAAGGGCTGCACGTTCTGCAGGGGAGAGGTTGGAGTGGGTGAGAGGGATGGAGAGGTTGGGGCGATTGATTTCTTGACGGCAGTTGGAGATGAAGAGGTCGAGGGAGGGTAGGAGGCCTTGGGGTGGTGTCCAGGAGGAGGGGGTGTGTTGGAGGCGGGAGAAGGGGTCAGTAGATGGAGGGTTAGGCACGATTAAAGAAGTAAACGCTAAGGCGGAAAAACTGTTGAACGTCCAAACGTGAGCGGTATTCGTTGATGTGTGGGTGGAGGGGGACAAAGGTGAGCCCTTTACTGAGGACTGGCCATTCGTCCTCAGTAAGGGGGAGGTCTGGGGGGATGGTGAAGACCCGGCAGGGCTGGGTGCTGTTGTCCCTTCTGGAGCTGCTGGCTGTGGAGGCAGTGGGCGGAGCGATGTTGGCGTTGGTGGTGGGTGGAGTTGTGTCGGCGGTGGGTGGAGCACCGTCGGTGGTGGGGGGAGCGGGGTAGACGGCGGCTGCAGCGGTGACGGTAGGCGCGTCCTCAGTGTCTATAGTGTTGGCCTCGGAAATGGAGGCAGTGGCATCATTAGCGGTGTCGAGGGCGTTCGCTGTCCCGGAAGTGGTGTATCTGACGGCGAAGGATAGAAGAAGGCGACACCGAGATTTGAACTGGAGCCAACAGCTCCAGAGGAGACAGCAGCACCCAGCCCTGCTGAGTCTTCACTATCCCCCCAGACCTCCCCCTTACTGAGGACGAACGGTCACTCCTCAGTAAAGGGCTCACCTTTATCCCCCTCCACCCACACATCGACGTATACAACTCACGTTTGGACATTGAGCAGTTTTCCCGCCGCCTCTGCCTCCGTGCTTACTTCTTTAACCGTGAGCCTAACCCTCCCTCTACTGACCCCTTCTCCTCCTGGACACCACCCCAAGGCCTCCTACCCTCCCTCGACCTCTTCATCTCCAACCGCCGTCGAGACATCAATCGCCTCAACCTCTTCATCCCTCTCACCCACTCCAACCTCTCCCCCGCAGAACGTGCAGCCCTCCACTCCCTCCGCTTCAATCCCAACCTCACCATAAAACCCGCAGACAAGGGAGGCGCAGTTGTAGTATGGCGCACTGACCTCTACATCGCCGAGGCCAGACACCAACTCTCCGACACCTCCTCCTACCGCCCCCTTGATCATGACCCCACCGCCGACCACCAAACCATCATCTCCCAAACCATCCACAGCCTCATCACCTCAGGTGACCTCCCACCCACGGCCTCCAACCTCATCGTTCCCTAACCCTGCACCGCCCGCTTCAATCTCCTTCCCAAAATCCACAAATCTGACTGCCCTGGTCGACCCATTGTCTCCGCCTGCTCCTGCCCCACCGAACTTATCTCCATTTATCTCGACTCCATTTTCTCCCCCTTGGTCCAGGAACTCCCTACCTATGTCCAGGACACCACCCATGCCCTCCACCTCCTCCAGAACTTCCAATTCCCCGGTGACCAACACCTCATCTTTACCATGGACGTCCGGTCCCTATACACCTGCATTCCCCATACAGATGGCCTAAAGGACCTCCGCTCCTTCCTGTCCCGCAGGCCCAAACAGTCCCCCTCCACTGACACTCTCATCCGCTTAGCTGAACTCGTTCTCACCCTCAACAACTTCTCTTTCAATTCCTCCCACTTCCTACAGACAAAGGGGGTGGCCATGGGTACCCGCATGGGCCCAAGCTGTGCCTGCCTCTTTGTAGGTTACGTGGAACAATCCATCTTCCGTACCTACACTGGCCCTAAACCCCACCTCTTCCTCCGTTACATTGATGACTGTATCGGCGCTGCCTCGTGCTCCCACGAGGAGCTCGAACAGTTCATCCACTTCAGCAATTCCTTCCACCCCAACCTTAAGTTCACCTGGACCATCTCTAATACCTCTCTCTCCTTCCTGGACCTCTCTGTCTCCATCTCTGGCATCCACCTGGAAACCGATATCCATTTCAAGCCCACCGACTCCCACAGCTACCTAGAATACACCTGCTCCAACCCACCTTCCTCTAAAAATGCCATCCCCTATTCCCAATTCCTTCGCCTCTGCCGCATCTGCTCCCAGGATGAGGCATTCCACTCTCGTACATTTCAGATGTCCTCGTTTTTCAAGGACCGCAACCTCCCCCCCTCAGTGGTCGAGAACGCCCTCGACCGTGTCTCCCGCATTTCCCGCAACTCATCCCTTACACCCCCTCTCCAAAATAACAACCAAAACACAATCCCCCTCATCTTCACGTACCACCTCACCAACCTCCGGATCCAATGCATCATCCTTCGACACTTCCGCCATCTGCAATCCGACCCCACCACTAAAGACTGTTTTCCCTCCCCACCCTTATCTGTTTTCTGGAGGGACCACTCTCTCCGTGACTCCCTTGTCCGCTCCACACTCCCCTCCAGCCCCACCACACCCGGCACTTTTCCCTGCAACCGCAGGAAGTGCTACACCTGCCCCTACACCTCCCCCCTCACCCCCATCCCAGGCCCCAAGAAGACTTTCCACATCAAGCAGATGTTCGCCCGCACATCAGCTAATGTGGTATACAATATCCGCTGTTCCCATTGTGGCCTCCTCTACATCGGAGAAATCAAACGGAGGCTCGGGGACTGCTTTGCAGAACACCTATGCTCGGTTCGCACGAAACAACTGCATCTCCCAGTCGCGAACTATTTCAACTCCCCCTCCCATTCCTCAGACAACATGTCCATCCTGGGCCTCCTGCAGTGCCACAACGATGCTACCCGAAAGTTGCAGGAAAAGCAACTCATATTCTGCTTGGTAACCCTGCAGCCCAATAGTATCAATGTGGACTTCACAAGCTTCAAAATCTCTCCTCCCCCTACCGCATCCCAAAACCATCCCAGCTCGTTCCTGCCTCCCTAACCTGTCCTTCCTCCCACCTATCCCCTCCTCCCACCTCAAGCCCCACCCCCATCTCCTACCTACTAACCTCATCCCACCTCCTTGACCTGTCCATCCTCCCTGGACTGACCTATCTCCTCCCTACCTCCCAACCTACACTCACCTTTACTGGCTCCATCCCTGCCTCTTTGACCTGTCTGTCTCCTCTCCACCTATCTTCTCCTCTATCCATCTTCTATCTGCCTCCCCCTCTCTCCCTATTTATTTCAGAACCCCCTTCCCCTCCCCCATTTCTGAAGAAGGGTCTAGGCCCGAAACGTCAGCCTTCCTGCTCCTCTGATGCTGCTTGGCCTGCTGTGTTCATCCAGCTCTGCACCTTGTTATCTCAGATTCTCCAGCACCTGCGGTTCCTGCTAGGTCTGAAAAGAGGTCTCCAGGCCCCAGAGGCACAATGAAGTCTCTAGAAACAATCATTTGAATATGAAATTTGAGTTGTAATGAGTTTTTTGGAGGGGTTTCTGTCATGAGGCCTATTAAGTTTCTCCCAATAACTACCTACCAAGCTCCTATTTCACGTGTCAAACCTGAATCCAGCCTCATGTTGCAACGCACTGATCCGAGAACAACCTGCCAGTCAATGGATAGCCACTAGAAGATCAGCACCCCTTGCACCCATACTATCTTTTAAAGGCTGCTGCGAACCCAGGCAAGCATTGGCAGTCATGGCACAGCAGCCACAGAGCCATGCTGGTCATGGAGAGTTTCCAATCGGCAAAATATTTCCCTTGAATGCAGAGTGCTACAAATGAAGATTAAGTGAAGATTAGGTTTTCTCATATTAATTCTATGAACCATTGTGGAGTTCAATAAATGATTGGGATATAAATAACAATTGATTGTTCATGTTAATAACCATTTTCCATCAATAATCAGGATACCTCTATGATGCAACAATCCATAGATTTTTTTATAAGGAAAAGAAGTATATATCAGAAATTACTGGTACATTATTATAAACCGTGAACAACACTTGTATTCATATTTGCCAAGTCTGCTGAGCCACTCCAAAAGCAGAAGAGAATCAGTGATTAGAAATCTGAGTACCTATTCAACTGTTTTACATCCATGATCTTGATTGACAAGAAATGAATGGTGTTGAACATTGGCACAATCAAAACAGTTATGTGCAACACTTGAAACAGTATTTCACAGACAATGTAGAAGTTCCCAGTTTAGGTTTGTGTCATGTTTATTAGATGCCACAAGAAAATGTGCAAAAGTGATGAGCACATTCATCAATCTTTTCCTTCTTCCATCAATGGGTGAGCTAAACACCATTTTCTCCCTGAAGCCTTTTCAAATATCAGAAACCTGTACAAATTAAAGGACAAGTTTCCCACATTTCGGTACAAATTAAAGGACAAGCTTCCCACTGCATGACTCATGTTGTTCCTCTTTTGGGCTGGCAGCATTGAGGCAGCTCAGTCCCATTCTTACCCTTTTCAGAAATGTTAGACTCTGCTATAAAGTCGTGTTTTGGCATATTATACCAACTTATTATGTCAATTTGTGCCTGTGATTTTCTATCCATATTGAGTTAAAGAGTAACGGAATACTTTCCATGTTGAGTAATTAGCACTCCCAGGTCTTCATAACTGTTTTAGATATGTCTTGTTAGATCATGACTTTCATGTGATTGTGTGAAATGGATGGTAGTGACTTGGCAATCCATTTTGCTTCTCTCACGTTCTTTTTCCCCCTGTAGGGCTAATAGTGACAACATTGAGATTACTCAGTTTTATATCCAAGAAACATTTTCCTATCAATCTTTGGACTGAATTTGAGTTCAGTGTCTAATCCACCGCACCACCCATTCTGAGCTGATTTATTATATAGTTTAATAAAAATACGAAGTACCGTCACTGTCCTTATCAGGCATGCAAAGGTGTTATAGATTTAAGTTGGATATTCTAAACTATAATCTAAATGGGAATAAGAATATAAAGCAAGGATGAGAAAATCAGCCAAGCAACCACACTTTCAGCTAATTTAAAATCTAATCTGCTCAATCAACCAGGCTGAAAATAAGGTTTGCTTATTTCAGATTTAGTTTTTTTTAATATAAAGTGGATATTTTATGCTATTTTAGCTGAAAATATCCTACAAAATGATGTAATTTACTATTCAAATATGTTATCAAAATTGGGTTCATAAGGATATTCAAAAAGCTCAAATTACATATAAACAATCCTTGTTAGTATTTTTATGCAACAGTGAGAAAAATGAAAAAAAAGATTCAGATAATGTTTGTGTAGAAAAGGACATTAGAACCACATGGTATTGTATAATGAGCAGCAGACACTACTTCTTCAAAAAAGAACATTCCTTGCAGAGTTATAACTAATGAATAAAAATGAAAGAGGGAGATTCAGAATATCCAGCTTGCAAGATCAGTTAAATGTATCTGTAGCCACACTTGGTATTAAACAGTGACACACATACAAATAGATAATTATTAATGAATCATTTTTGCCACTGGTTTAATGTATTTTTTAAAGTAGGTTCGATCTGAAATGTTTTTCCTCAATTTTCATGTCTCCCAATTGCATAAACATGAGCAGGCAGATTATGTATTCTTCATCATAACCATATGCAAGAACATCTCATAGCCTGACGTGGAACGGGTAGAGGATTGGTGAATAGCTGCTGCATGGTTTTTGAGGCTTTTCTTTTCTAGTAACCTGGTGGATTCCAATGAATAAAAAATACTTGAAAGGACTAATCATTTCCAGCCTGTCGGATCATCATTTGTCTCGAATGTCAAGAAAACTTCAAACTGAACTGTGCAGTTCTTTAAATCCTACACAGGAAATATTCTGTCTTTTACTCCCCCCGAAGTAGCTCTGTTTACATCTGCATATTTTGCATGGTGATTTTAATTCATTTAGAAAACTGTAAACTAACAATATTTATTCAAACAGCACTTGTCTTTTTATATTATAGTTTCTTAGGTGTAATATTACTGCTACTATACTTAAAAAGCAATACATTCTCTATTGTTGATGATTATTATTAATCTCTGGGTTTAAATGAGATTTTCATTGTCAAAAGGCATGGTACTTCATTGCAATGAGACTCACTATAATGATTTACTGCAGCAAATTATCACCTACAGGCTCAGTCACGGAATGCATTTAAAGTACTGAAACATTCAAAACAGTAACTTGTGCAGTGATTTTTTGCAAGGAAAATACCCAACTGCTTATTTGTGTTATTGTCACTTTTTTATCTCCTGCCATTTGTATCTGGGATATCAGATTATGAAACTTTGAATTCAATAAATAGCATAGTTCTTGATCACAATTTAAAATAGGCACCAGTGAATTTCTCAACATGTATTTGTTTGAATGCTATTGTTTTAAACGCAACAAATAACACTAAATAATAATGTTACAGTTTGTTTCTGATCAATCTATATCAATCTATTTTAAAGCATTTCATGTGCTGTGGGAAAATGTGCCAGTCACAGATAGCCCTCACTTGTCACAATCGACAAGTACAATGATTTATTTCTAGAATCTTTGTCTGCCAGGAAATGCTAGGAGGAGAAATCTTTTCATACAGTGAAATATTTTTGCATTGCAGTGACTTTTACTTTGCAGAAAATAATAACAATATTGCAAATATTTTCACTTTTCTTATTTTTGGCTTTTACTGGAGTTAGAGGAAAGGATTCATTTCCAGGTTCCTGGCAGGTTTGCAATGAAAGTTTCACTTATTTAGTCACCATAACCTTTCTGTATTTTCGTGCTGTGTCTCTGCAACATCAACTGAAAAAAATTAATTTCACATTCCATGAGTACACTGAACACACTTAACTCCATTGCACCATAATCCCTCAATTACTTCACTACTTGTGTGCTTTCATGCTGTTTCTGTGACAAGTATTACTGACTGAACAGAAATGTTCTCCAATTAAACATTGTAACATGTGAAGGCATTTTCTTTGGCCTTGATTGCAATGTCTCTTCTTTAGCCAGTGATTCCATTCCCCCCTGCTGTCTCCCTGATTGCTGAGTTCTAATTTATATTCAGGCTTAAGCAGGATTATAAAGTGCTATATACTCGAGAGTAGCTGAAGTTAGTTACTTAAGGAAAACAGCTGAAACTATTTTGTGTGCCTCTGGTCTAAGCTAATTTTTTTTAGTTCAGAAACATTTACATACATACATACATTATTATGTTTATAAAGTCATCTCAGTGTAATTTAACATTGAATGTGTTTATGAACACAGTGCTGGAATTTAGAGGGTATGAGGTGAAGGGAAGAGGAGAAGGAGGCAATCCTGTTCTCTTTCTAGATATATTAGGAGCTGCCGATGCTGGAGTCTGAGATAACAAGGTGTAGAGCTGGATGAACATAGCAGGCCAGGCAGCATCAGAGGAGCAGGAAAGCTGATGTTTCGGGTCTGGACCCTTCTTCAGAAATGAAACCATTCTGGATGCTGCCTGGCCTGCTGTATTCATCCAGCTCTACACCTTGTTATCTCAGACTCCAGCATCGGCAACTCCTAATATCCCTGTTCTCTTCCTAATTTTTTTATGCTGGAGGAATTGATTTTTACCCTACTTCAGGGAAAGGAACAAGCTGTTTTGTGACTAGCTGAGAAGCGGTTATGATCAATTTGATTAATTAAATTATTAAAAAAAAATACAAGGACTGCTGTAAGATTAACTAAATATAGAACAAACTAAATGGATGATTTAATAAAGTAATTACGCAGTTCATTCAAACACATTAGGAATGCCAGGACAGCTCAGATGTTGCAATTATAGAATATGGGACCTCCTGGATACCAATGCGATCTAGGGCAAAACTATCAGCAGGCAATGGTTTTGTCTCAGAATGTGTGAGCTTGAGGCCAAGCTACAGACATTGTCACACATAAGGGGAAGGAAAAAACTTGGAATCTTTATTTCTGGAGGCACTCACGCCCCATTGCATAGGGACTTCTGACTATGTCAATGGTCAGGAATAAAGCAATGTGACAATGAGCGTTAGGCAAAAGGATTCAGAGGGCAGAAGTCCAGGAGTTCGGCCTTTGTAGTAATCCAACTGGTTTAAATTTCTTACAAAACAAAAACATTTTTTAGTAGACTGACCCTCACAACGAGGTTGCTGGTATCAAAAGCCATTGCATAATTTGATGCATCTAATCTAAAATTTGCAAACTTTCAAAGGCAATTTGAAACGCATGCGTGTATTCAATTTGTCAGCCTTTTTTCAACAAGTTTGCAGAGGGTGTAACGACAGTGCTGACATTCAGAATAAACTTGGAATAGAAGCCACTCACAGAGGAAACAGACTAGACATAAAAGGGTCATTCTGGTTGGCAAGATGTAATGAGTAGTGTATCACAGGGCTCAGTGATGGGCCATCATCTTTTTGCAATTGATATAAATAACCTGGCTAAAGGTATGTTGCAAAATTTGCTGATGACGCAAAGATAAGTAGGTGGGTACTTTGTGAAGAGGTCCTAAGAAGCCTGCAAACTGATGTAGATAGGTTACGTGAGTGGGTAAAAAGTGATAAGTGGTGCTAACATGGGAAAATATGCAATTGTTCACTTTAGCAGGAAGAAGCAAAAAAAAGAAGCATGTTATCTAAATGGTGAGAGATCACAGATCTCTGAGATGCGGAATTATCTGGTGATTCTAAGTGCATGAATTGTGTGTACATACTGAATGGCAGAACAAGTTTGAGGACTTGAGCGATCTGCGGATGCTCTGAATTCACATGTTTGTATGTATGATCGTATATCTCCAGCTAGCTCAAAAGGTACTAAACCTTATTGTCTACATTGACCTTGAGCTTAGTTTCCAGCATTATATTGTCTTCATCACAAGACAATGATTTTAACTCCAGACTAAACCATTCCAATGCTGTGCTGACTAGCATCCCATTTCTAACACTACATAAAATTGAGCTCACATTATATATCTGATGCTTATACCTTAATTTTAGCTGTTGAATACGGTCTTGGTCCTTGTCTCACTAACTTACATTTGATCCCCATCGACCAAAGTTTCAAATTTGAAAATTTAAGCCATGTTTCAAATTCTTCCATGGACTTGTCCCTTCTGATTTCTATAACCTGCTTCAGTTCAGACTTTATGAATTACCAACTTCCTGTGTCTCACAATTGGCAGCTGTGCTTTTATCTGATTTGATCCAATGTTTGGTAATTTCCTCCACACACCATTTTGTCTTTTTGCTTCTGTTTTCTTCTTTAAGATGGTACTTAACACATGCGTCTTTAGCTGACCATTGAACACCTGTCCTAATATCTCCTTTTTTGTCTCGGTGTTAATTAGTTTTCTTTCTGGTTATGCACCTTTGATGTACCTTGGGACATTTCAGGGCAAATTTAAAGTGGCATTGTTTCCTGAAACAGCTGTGGTGCGAAAAAGAACAGCTCATTTAAAACATTATTCATTATTATTTCCTAAGTAGAACACGCATGCGCAAGAAATGCCTTAACCTTAATATTTTAAATATTGATTCTGTCTGCTCTAATTTTGTTTGGATAGATTTAGAAATAGATATGTCCTTGCTGATTACATTGTCAGTTAATCACTGATGTATGTTTTCATGCAAATATTGTACATCACTACTTTGATTGTTAAGTCATCATTGGCAACATACCACTCAATTACACACTTAATGCACATTTATACAGATTATACTTTAACAAAACAGAAGAACAAAGAAAGCATTATCAATCCAGGAGATGCAGTTTATCTTCTTCAGAATGTTGTACCCACCTATGAAGCATACCAGTGCTGTATGAGCTAGATATAAGGATTTTTTCTAACCACTGAAAGGACGCAACTGCTCAAGAAAGATAGTACTTTGCGAAGATTGAGCCAAATCGTTGCTTTGCAGAAGGTGTAACTGAGTACTTGATTGATGCATTGGATTGTCTGATATTCAATGGTAAATGCACCTCCTTTCTCACTGTAATTCAGACCATCCATTTACTACAGTAATTTTCATTTTCCTGTTTGATCTAGCATTTTTAGTTGATCATGTTGTCTCCGCTGCAATGGGGAGACTACATGCAGCCACTTGGCAAGGTACAACTGTTACTTGAGAAACATTGCCACCCCATCTGCAGGTGGGCACGCGGGAAGGACATTCAAAAGAGACAAAAATGCCCCCTGTCATATTTTCTGCCATTTTACAGCAAGCAGATTGTTCAGAGGTGACCTTTCATATTCCCACTTCAATTACTTTAAAGCTGATTTATGGTGGTTGCAGTTTAACTGGAAGAGCGGCCTGTACGTGAATGCTGAAGTGCAGTCCTGCAAAAGTTTCTTTTCTCATTGAAATTGTTGGCTTGTAGCACGCTCGCTTTAGCTTTCTTGCTGCAGCAGGACATGCAGTTACATTTTTGGCCTTAGCCTGTTTCAGCCTCTTGGCCAAGATTAGATAACCAGCCGCTGGTGTAGTCTAGACCCTAGGTATGATCTCTGGCTGTCCCAGTGCCCGTATGCCTCACATCCATAGGTGTTACCACTAAGCAGAATGATCAGGCTTCTCAATACACATTCAAGCAGGGCAATACCTCAGGAAAGAGGTGAGAAAATTAGCCAAAAGTGTCAATAAATAAATAAATGGTTTTGAACTACTTTTGGATTTTTTGATACAGGAGCAGAAGTACACCATTGTTCCTGATTTACAGCATCCACAGTTCTTTCGGTTTTTATTCATCCCTTTGAGCCTATTCTGCCATCTAAGTTGATAATGGCTGATCATCCATCACAGTAGCCTGTTCCCACTTTCACCATGTATCTTTTGATCTCTTTAGTCCTAAGGACTATATCTAACTCCATCTCAAAAACGTTAAATATTTAGGCCTCAACTGCTTAACGTGACAAAAGATTCAATAAATGTGGAGCTGAAAAAACACAGCAGGTCAGACAGCATCCGAGGAGCAGGGAAGTCAATGTTTTGGATGGAAATCCTTCATCACAGCTACAGAAATAAATGGAGGAAAGAGGGTGGGACTGGGGGAGGGTAGGTGGGATGGAAATAGGTGGATGCTGGGAGCGGGTTGATCAGTGGGAAGGGTGGAGTGGATAGGTGAGTCGGAAGATGGACAGGTTGGGGATGGAGAGATTTTGAACCTGGTGAAGTCAATATTCAGAGCTTTGGGCTGTAAGGTCCCAAGGCGTAATATCAGGTGTTGTTCCTCCAGTTTAGATTTGACCTCACTCTAATATTGGAAGAAGCCAAGGATGGATATGTCATTAGGGGAGCAGGATGGGGAGTGAAAGTGGATGGCTACTGGAACGTCAGGTTCATTGGTGCATGTAGAGCGCAGATGCTCTGCGAATCAATCCCGGAGTCTGCATTTGGCCTCCCCAACATAGAGGTGACCACATCAGAAGCAATGAATACAATAGATGAGGTTAGATGAAAGGCAGATGAATCTCTGCTGGAATTGGAAGGATTGTTTGGGACCTTGGATAGAGGTGAGATGGGAGGTGTAGGGGCAGGTATAGCACGTCATGCGGTTGCAGGGAAAGGGACCGGGTGTGGTGAAGGGTTGGTGGGAGTGTGGAGCTGCTGAGGGAATCACAGAATGAACAGTCCCTGTGGAAAGTAGATGGTGGCGGGGAGCGAAATAACTTTTTGGAGGTGGGATCTGATTGTAGATGGCGGAAATATCGGAGGATGATGAGTTGTATTCGAAGGTTAGTAGAGTGGTATGTGAGGACTGTGGGGCCTCTATCCTTACTGTTGATGGGAAGAGGGGAAATGAGGGAGATGCAGTTGAGGTCACCCTTAATAACAGAGGAGTGGAAATTATGGTCCCCAAAGTAGGAGGATATCTGGGAAGTCCGAGGGTAGAACATCTCATCCTGGGAGCAGATGCTGCAGAGATGGAGGAATTGTGAGTATGGGATAGTATTTTTGTGGAGGGGGCGGGGGTGTGAGAGGAGTACAGTCGAGGTAATTATGGGAGTCAGTGGGTTTGAAATGTATGTCAGTGGTGGGTTGGTTAGCAGAGATGGAGATGGAGAAGCCTAAGAAGGAGAGGGAGGTGTCAGAAATGGACCCCGTGAATTTGTCTGCGCAGTGGAAGATGTTAGTGAAGTTGATGAACTATCCGAGCTCCTCGTGGGAGCTCAAGGCAGCACCGATACACTCATCAATGTTTCGGAGAAAGAGGTAAGGGATGGTGCGAGTGTTGTTGTTTAAGGGGGGCTGTTCCACAAATCCTACAAAGAGGTACAGCCACCCCTTTGGTTGTAGGAACTGGGAGGGTGAGGACAGGTTCCATCCAGCTAATGAGAATGTCAATGGAGGGGAACTGTTTGGGCCTATGGGACACGAAGAAGCGGAGGGATTTTGAGCCATCCTCATTGGGGATACAGGTGTATAGGGATTGAACGTCCATGGTGAGAATGAGCTGTTGGGTGCCAAAGCATTGAAAGTTTTGGATAATGTGGACGGCATGGGTTGTGTCCTGAATGTAGGCGGGAAGTTCCTGGACCAAAGCGGAAAGAACGGAGTCGAGGTAGGAGGAGATGAGCTCGGTGGGGCAGGAGCAGGCGGAGACAATGTGTCGACCAGGACAGTTGGCTTTGTGGATTTTGGGTAGGAGGTAGAAATGGGCGGTGCGGGGTTGGGCAACTGTCAGGTTGGAGGCTGTGGATAGGAGATCGCCCAAGGTTATGAGCTTGTAGATGGTCTGGGAGATGATGGCTTGGTGGTCAGAGGTGGGGTCATGATCAACCTGTATAGGGATGCCCATGTCTCCTTGCACAACTCCACTTTCCTTTCCCAATCCATTCCCATTCAGGTTATAATTTGCCTTCCTGTTTTTGCTACCAAAATGGAGAATCTCATATTTATCCACATTATACTTCAATGGCTGTGCATTTGCCCACTCACTCAACTTGTCCAATCACGTTGGATCATCTCTAAACCCTTCTCAAAACGCATCATCCCACCCAGCTTCCTGTTATTCACAAACTTGGAGATATTCCATTTAGTTCCTTCATCTAAATCATTTATATATATTATGAATAGCCGGGGTTCAATCATTGATGCCTGTGGTACCCCACTAGTCACAGTCTGACACTTGGAAAAAGATTCATTTATTCATATTCGTTTTTTCCGGACATCCAACCATTTCTCTATCCATGTCAGTACTCTATCCTAATCCAATGCATTTTCATTTTAAATGCTGCTCTCCTATCTAACCAGTGTGATGCCAGTGTTTGGATTTTGTGGTGAAGTTTATGTACTGTGTTAAATAAAATTCCTATGTATATTCAACATGACTTATGAGCACGATTTGTGCATTTGTATTGAGAGTTGCAATCTATCTAAATGATCAATTTTTGTGTAGGCGTACAGCAGACGTGAGTCAATTTTTGACCCTCTCAATCTGTTTGTTAGCCTTAAGGGGAACTTCCCAAGCATAGTATGTAATAGCAACAATTACTCAATTTGAGTTTTAGACTTAAAAATACTCATCTTTTGTGAACAACCTACTTAAGTCTGATATGCTTCTGCACTTTGTTTAGTGCCCACTGGCACACTGTCTGTGCTAATAGACTTAACAAAGTCACAAGAGTTCCCTCCCATTATATGCACCACTAAATATTCCCAGACTTCTGAGCCCCAGAAACTCCAAGTAATCACCATTCTCTGAGCACAAAGAAAGGCATAGATTTTTCAAGTAATGTTGAATGCTCAGAGAACAAGGCAACAGATTCTGCATCTAAGAAGCAAATATATTTATTCTACTGAGATAGAAATCAAGAGCCGGGGAAGGGTTTGAGTTCAGGCATGATTAAAAGGTGTAATTCTGGTCTCTTCTATGTTTTAGAGGGAAATGATCTAACCATTACTTCATTAAAACCTCATGCAACACTTCAGGGGAGATAATGCCATAATTGTAACATCACTGGACCCAGTAAACTAAAGGTCCCACAAAAATACTTGGGCTTCAGAAAAGCCTTTGACAAGGATCCACTTGAAAGACTGATTAGCAAAGTTAGATTACATGGGATTCAGAGTGAACTTGCCAATTGGATACAAAATTGGATTAACAACAGGAGACAGAGAGTGATGGTGGAGGGTTGTTTTTCGGACTGGAGGCTAGTGATCAATGGTGTGCCACAGCGTTCAGCCCTGCGTCCACTGCTTTTCATTCTTTTACATAAATGATTTGGATGTGAACATAGACTGTATGGTTAGTAAGTTCGCAGGCGATATCAAAATAGGTGGAGTAGTGGACAGGGAAGAATGTTACCTCAGAGTACAACAGAACCTTGAGTAAATGGGCCAATGGGCTGAGGAGTGACAGATGGAGTTTATTTTTGATAAATGTGAGGTGTTGCATTTTGGTAAGGCAAAGCAGGGCAGAGCTTACAGAGTTAATGCCAGGGCCCTGGGGAGGGTTGTCGAACAAAGAGACCTAGCTCCTCGAAAGTGGAGTCACAGGTAGAAGTGTGGTGGTGATGGCATTTGGTACATTTGCCTTCTTGGTCAGAACATTGAGCGCAGGAGTTAGGATGCCATGTTGCAGCTGTACAGGAGAGGCCACTTTTAGAACACTGCATACAATTCTGGTCTCCCTTCGAAAAGAAAGATGTTGTTAAATTTGAGAGGGTGCAGCAAAGATTTACAAGGATATTGCTGGGACTGGAGGGTTTGAGTTATAGGGAGAGGCTGAATAGGCTGGGGCTTTTTTTGCTGGAGCATCAGAGGCAGAGGGGTGACCTTATAGATGTTTAAAAAATCATGAGAGACATGGATAGGGTAGTGGAGTCCAAAACTAGATGGCATACGTTGGAAATGAGAGAGAAAAAGTTTAAAAAGGACCTGAGGGGTAACTTTTTCATGCAGAGGGTGGTGCATTTATAGAATGAGCTGCTAGAGGAAGTGGTGGAGGTTGGTACGATTACAACATTTAAAAGGCATCTGAATAGGTATATGAATAGGAAGGGTTTAGAGCAATATGAGTCAAATGCTGCCAAGTGGGACTACGTCGGATTGGGATGTCCGGTTGGTGTGGACAAGTTGGACTGGAGGGTCTGTTTCCGTGCTGTTTGACTCTACGACTCGATAAGTGATAACTGCTGGCAACCAGCTGAGGTACCATACTTGGTGTATGGGAGATATGAATTGGCATAGAATTTACATGAAGAATATGAGGAGCCAAGAGTGGAGTGTGGCTTGGGATGAGAAGGTTTAAGGGAGTGTGAGGGTTAAGGACTTGGGTGTGAGGGGAGGCAGGGAGGTGGTGGAGGGAGTTTGGGGGAGGAATGCTAACAGCTTCTAAAACAATGAGGACAAAGAGCCAGAGACTTAGGACTGAATTTCTAACCAACCTGCCTCAAAAACAAATGACCCCTTTGGCTGTTTGCACTCTGCCTTTGAGGTTGACAGGCCTCGCCCCGGCCCACACCTTCACCTGTTTCCCAGGGGTGAAAATGGCCGAACTCAGTGTATACTTTACTGAAGCCGCCCTAGGAAGTCAGGGACTATCCCAACTCAAGCTATCTGCCTCAGTAGTGAAAATCCAGTTCCTATAGCCTATCCACTGTCATCACAAATGCTATTGTCATTGTTTTCATGTGTAGGCATCTCGAACGTCTTCTCAGTAAAGCAGCCCGGACCCCCATTTAAAACTTTAACAAACAAACCACTTAAGTTAGGCAGATTTCAGAACAAATCACATGACTCCTTTCATTCTTCTGTTGTAGCGTAAAGAGACAGTCCTAAATGTAACAAAACTTTTCATAAGTAACACCTCTTCCTTAAAAGATTAAAAATCTTCACTGAAGTGATGATATTTTTTCCAACACCATCCAAAATATCACATCTTATAACATTCTACACACTTAACAGCTAAAATACAACAATTATACTCTTTCTTGGTGCCACATTTCATCACATTCTTAGACATATTAACTCACTACCATTGATTGCGTGTGACAATTGCAAGATAAAGTCTGTCTTGTGTAAGTTATGAAAGTTCTTTCTCTCATACGAATGAAAACTTGCTTAAATGTTCATGGCTTCACCTTCTTTTATGTGTAATGAATTATTACCCATCTAGCTTTGCACAGGCTGTAGTTTTCCAGGCTCTCTGAATATAAGGTGGTACAATTGGTTAAGTTTGGGTAACTTTATCAAGAGTACACTGTTACTCGCTTAGAATCTTCGGGATTTTTTGAATCAAGGCCAAATCCTCTGCCACAACTTCGCTTCTCACTTGGCTTCAATATGTCTCTTTGTTCTTCTTCAGCATTGGACATTAACATTTGGTTGTAGTCTTCAGGATTGACTAACTTAGTCTCCCCATTGGCAAGAAAGCTTCTTGGATCAAGCTTCTTGGTGAATCAGGAGCCTCAATGCTGAATTTGTCTTTCAATCAGAGGCTGTCAACTTTTGGAGATTGTGACCAGAGTCCCAGGCTTCAGTGGCTTAAATGGCCAGACAATCATGCTTTGCTTTTCTTCTTTGTCTTGTGGAGGGAGGGGATCAGAGGAGTTAAAGACAATGGCAATGGGACAGGCTTCATTAACCTCCTCCTTGCCTCATCCCTGCCTTTCTGTGACCCCAGATCAGGCAAGGAGAAGCCCCACCAACCTGGCTAGCATGTCGCTCTAGTTTCAGGGTCATTGTGCTTGTTGCTGAGTAGTGAGGTAAGTTGAGGCCCTTAAGTGTTCATTAATTGGCCACTTAAGATCGTGAATTGGTGATGAGTTGAGAAGGTCATCTATGGACATTCTCAACCAGTTAGTTCCTGAGATGACTAGAAGGACAATTGTCCTTCTTGAGACAGCACTTGCAATTATTTTCCATTCTTATGGCCTTACACCCACTTTTAGGTAGGAGTTAATCACACCCGTTATTGCCAACAACCAGTGAATCACTATTGAGGTTTTCACTTCAAATTTTCATTGACTGTCATAGTTATAAGTTTCATATTGTCCGAATTGGTAACAATCTCTATTAGACAAATTCAATAATTTTCCTCTTCTTACAAGCTTACAATTCTCCTTCACTGCTTTCAGACTCTTGTTCACATATGATAATCAGTCTAAAAATCCTAATGCTCTAACTAGTTTGACTCTTTAACTAGTTTGCTGAATTATTTTCCACACTGAGGAAAAACTATGCTCAACTCCTCACTCACAAGAGCAACAGCTTCATCATTTTGAATCTTTACATCTGTTTGAAAACCCAAAATCTTTCTCACAGTTTCACAGCATGTGCATTAATTAAAGCCAAGTCACTTTGTTATGAAGCACAATCTTTCTTTTTTTTCTTCCAACAGCATTCAGTGCTGCTGTACCCTGCTTTGACACCTTTGGCATCACTGACTTAGGTTTTACCAGCAAGTTTAATTCAGGAAGTTTCACTAGATGCACTTGATGCATTTTCACCTCTTACCATTTCACTGGAGTTGCCTGACAGCACTTGGAGACACTTTATCTCCAGCTAAGGCATTCCCATTAATGGGGAACTTCAAAACAATTCCCAAAGTTACCATTCCAGAAATTAAACAATATTTTCAAATAATTTTATGTAAAGGAGGTTGTAAACAACTTCTGTCCAATCCCAAATCAACATATTGATAAACAAAATACTTTCTCAATGAAGTTTTACATCACTTACTATCATCAGCAATGGAGCTGACCCTGTGTCTCAATATTTAGTTGTTTGCCTGCATCACTAGTGAAAGATGTGGTGAAATCTGTCTTCCCATGACCATCATTGCTTTGGAGGAATCTGTCATCATGAGGCCTCCCTGCTGGCAAAAAATAACAGCCAGATTTTCTGATGGCCAGACAGTCATTATTTCAATCTAGACGTGAGTTGTGCATAAAGACTTTGCAGAATCCCCATCATACTGACTCCACCAGACCACCTACACCTCTTCTAGACCCTAACACAGTAAGCCCCCAGACCTGGAACCCTACACTAGACCCAACACCCATCTTGCCCCATTCCTGTCCTGCCGCCCACTTCTCTGAGTCCAGATCAGGACCTGACCCATACTTTCCCTACCTTAGACTTAGCCATCCTTTAGCAACTCTAATCCAATCACCCTTTACCCTGCTCCACACTTGACCTGCATTTCCCCACAGGCTCTCCAGATCAGAACTCCCTTCTCCAGCTTGCGGACGTGATCTCCCTGCTCCGGATCCACTCTCCCTTTCCCTGGTCTAGACCCTCCCTCCGTTCCCTGCTGGCACTCAGCACCACCTCCACCTCCCCCAGTCAGAATTCAACTCCACTTTACACACTCAGGACACTATTCCCTTTATCCACCTTTCCCTGGCTACAGAGAAGTGATTGAACAGTTGTAAAACTAATTTCCAACTCATCCAAAGTTTGTAAGATTGCAGAGCTCTGATAATTCTCAGTGTCTTAAATGGAATGAACCAATAAATCAGGTAAAATAGAAGGTGATGAATGGGAGGCACAAATTCTAGGTCAGCTGTAAAAAGAAGTGTAAACCAGACCCTACAGAGGAGGATCTCCTTTATTTTTGTTCATGGGTTCTGGGCATTGTTAGTTAGGCCAACATTAATTATCCATTCCTAATTTCCCTTACCACAGTTAAGAGTAAACCACATTGCTGTGGGACAGGAGTCACTTGTAGGCCAGAGCCTGTAAGAATGGCAGATTTCCATCCCTAATAGCTATTAGTGAAACAGACGGGTTTTTGCAACATGGCCACTACCTAGTTGTTTTTAGTCCAGATTTCTGTTTTTCTGGGGTTCTGAATTATTATTCCAGTGATATTATCACTCGGACAAATTCAAACAGGAAGAGATTTAACGAGGAGGGCAGATTATCTGTTGCCTCTTCGCAGAAAGTCATGTCTGGTAGACGCGTCTATTTTACTGTCCAGGAGCTCACGAGAAAAGGTCTAAAAAGCCAATGTGAACTTTACTGGAGCGGTCTAGTGGGACTGAATACATCATTCTGGTTTCAAGCGAAGTTGGAGACTTGCTCGCCAAGCCGGTGTATTTGATTGCAGACATTTCATCATGCTGTTAGGTAACATCATCAGTGTGCCTCTGGTAAAGCATTCTCTCCCGCTTGTTATTTATGTGCCTCAGTTTGCTGGGATGGTTGGCATTATTTCTGGTTCTGTTTTTCAGTGGTTTGTACGTTGGGTCCAGTTCAACATGTTTATTGATGGAGTTCCAGTTGGAATGCCAGGCCTCCAGGAATTCCCTGGCATGTCTCTGTTTGGCTCGTGTTATTATGGATGTATTGTCCCAGTTGAATTTGTGTCCTTCTTTGTCCATGTGTATTGTGACCAGTGAGAATTGGTCGTATCTCTTGGCGGCTTGTTGCAGCCAATTCTCAGTGGTCTCAATACACATAGACAAAGAAGGACATGAACTCAACTGGGACAATACATCCATAATAGCACGAGCCAAACAGAGACATGCCAAGGAATTCCTGGAGTCCTGGCATTCCAACTGGAACTCCATCAACAAACACATTGAACTGGACCTGATGTACAAATCACTGAAAAACAGAACCAGAAATAAGGCCAACCACCCCAGCAAACCAAGGCATATAAATAATAAGCGGGACAGAACATTAACGCTTCACTGGAGGTGCACAGATGATGTTACCTAGCAGGGTGACAAACTGTCTGCAATCAAACACACCGGCTCGGTGAGCAAGTGTACAACCTCATCCACAACCGAGCTACAAATCTTTTCAAAAACTGGTTTCAAGCATTACCATGCTGTGAAAGTCAGAGAACTATCCTCTAGTTAGCCCTATATTCCAGCTGAAGGAAGATCCTGTTAACTCTGAGTGCTGCAACCCTCCCTCCATCCCCACCCCAGTTAAAAAAAGGAATCAGGACAAAGGAACTTCAACAACCTGCAAAACTGAGAGTCACACAAATTGTTTCAGAGGTAGTAGGAACTGCAGATGTTGGACAATCTGAGATAACAAGGTGTAGAGCTGGATGAACACAGCAGGCCAAGCAACATCAGTCACAAAAATTGCCTGTTCAACACTCAGTGTCAACTTTGACTGCAATGACTGCAATGTACAACTATCTGCTTTTCATGGGCAATTCAGAGATTAATTTGCATTCTTTTTGCTCTGTTAACTTAATGGATTCACCATTTGTTTCAAATCTTACTATTTCTATGCTGAGCTGGTATTTATTCTCACGTGTAGTAATTAATAAACTTAGTCTTTTTGGTCATATTGATTCCTTTTAAGACAGAAGTTCATTTGGCTCCGGGAGAAAGGTGAACACAAGAGAAGGGATTTTTTTAAAAATTGACCTTATTGTAACCAACTGATGGAGTGGGTGCATAAAGAAGGGAAGCCAGTTCATTTCTCCTCACTTGAAAGCTTAACAGTCTGGGGAATCCAGTCTGAAGCTGTAACAAATTGGGAATCTTCATCTCATCTAGAGTCTGGTTGTAACAAGTTTCCAAAGTCTTTCAACATTGATTAAAATTGTTCTCCAGGTTTTATATAGGATTTCACTTAATTCACTTTCTGTCCAATGTGTTGCTCCTCCCCTCCCCACGCTTGGATAGTTTCCATTTGTTATTTACCATAAATGATCAGGATGTGAATGTACAAGGCATGATTAGTAAGTTTGCAGATGATACAATATTAGGAGGTATCATTGATAGTGAGGAAGGTTATCAAAAGTTACAGAGGGATCTTGATCAAATGGGGAAGTGGGCTGAGGATTAGCAAATGGAATTCAATACAGATAAGTGTGAGGTGTTGAACTTTGGAAAGTCAAACCAAGGTAGGACTTATACAGTAAATGGTAAGGTCCTGAGGAGCATTGTGGAAAAGAGGGACCTCGGAATACAAGTACATAGTTTGTTGAAAGTGGTGTCACAGGTGGACAGGGTGGTGAAGAAGGCATTTAGCATGCTGGCCTTCATCAATTGAGGCATTGTGTACAGGAGTTGGAACGTTATGTTGCAGTTGTATAAGTCATTGTTGAGGCCGCATTGGAGTATTGTGGACAGTTTTGGTCACCCTGTTTTGGAAAGCTTACAGTTAAACTAGAAAGTGCGCAAAGAAGATTTACAAGGATGTTGCCAGGGCTAGTAGGCCTGAATTATAGGGAGAGGTTGGCCAGGATAGGACTTTATTCCTTGGAACGTAGGACTATGAGGGGTGACCTTATTGAGGTGTATAAAATCATGAGGGACATAGATAGGATGAATGCAGGATTGGGGGAATTAAAAACTAGAGGGCGTAGGTTTAAGGTGGGAGGGGATAGATTTAAGAAGGACCTGTGGGGCAACCTCTTCATGCAGAGAGAGTGTGTATATGGAATGGGCTGCCGGAGAAAGTGGTTGAGGCAGGTACAATAGCAACATTTAAAAGAACATTTGGATAGGTACATGGATGGGACAAGTTTAAGAGGGATATGGACCAAATGTGAGCAATTGGAAATAGCTGAGTGAGCACCGTGGTTAGCATGGAACAGTGTGGGCCGAAGGGCCTGCTTCTATGCTGTATTACTTTGTGACTCTTTGACTGTATTCTCAGATGAAACTCACCAGTCTCAAACTCCAGGAATTCTGCTTTTACATGTAAATCCCCAGCTCTCACATCAGCAATGAATGGTAGAGTTCTGTGATGCATTTTTGAGATGTGCGCTTGATTTTTTGTCTTCTGTTCATCCTACAAAGCTTATTTGATGACATTACTGTCACTGCCTGAATCTACAATAACGCTCACTTCAGCACCATCCACAGTCACCAGTGTTTTCTCATGATTGTGCCTGTTCATGGAAAACATGTAACCATAATTTCTATCCGTGTCCTCACTCTCTGCATCTTTTGATTTGATTTATTATTAGATTTGATTTATTATTGTCACGTGTACCAAGGTACAGTGGAAGCATTGTCTTACGTGCTTTACAGGCAGATCATACTATATAAGTGTATCAGGGTAACAGAACAGAGTGCAGGATACAATCTTACAGCTGCCGAGAAGGTGCGAAGGGAGATCAACATCAAGATTAAAGAGGTCTATTTAAAAGCCTGATAACAGCAGGGAAGAAGCATTTTTTCAGCTCATGCCACAGTTGTGCTTCTTTTAATTCTCTTTCCTCTCTGTTCAGCATTGCTTCTGCACTTCTTGGAAAAGTAGCATTTTCCCTACAGTTCCCTGCATAGTTTTCTCTTGGCACGATTGCAGGTTATCTTCCATAATAAAACAAAGACGCAAGAGTTCTGAAACTGCTGGAGAAACTCAGCGAGTCTGGCAGTCTCTGTAGAGAGAAAACTGAGGCAAGGTATTAAGTCCTGTGTCCCATCTTTTGAAGAATGCATTCACAGATGCTGCCAGGCCTGCTGTGTTGCTCCAGCAACTTCTGTTTTTGTTTGTTATCTCTTCCATCATACCCCAGATCCAAAACATCTCTCTCAGACTTCTGTTCTTTACATTTCGATTGTGTCACAGGTTTTGTCATGTTGCTGACAGAGATGGAACCATGTTTCGTGCGGTGGAATTGACCATCCACTGCTTCTAGTACAGCTGTTTTTTTCTTTGTTATCCAATGCTAAGTTACTGCTTCATTCCAGCAACATATCCCTCAAGTTATCTGACCTGCAATGTTGGACTATCATGTTTTTTATCTGGTTATTCGAATTTGTCACAATATAACTGCCTCTGTCTGATGTCTGCCTCAAACAAGTTAGAAAATGAGTTGAGCTTTCCTCATTCTCCTGCCCCATCTGTTGGAACAGTTGCCTTTGGAATGTGGATTTAGTGTCACCACATCATGGTCCTTCAAATCATTTCACTGCACGTGCATAATCTGCCTTTCCTCCTGTGTCAGACAAAGCCTTGAATGTCTCTCTCATTAAAACACACTCATGAACAGCAATAACACCCAACACTGTGTTTTCTGCACTACTGTAGCTTCATCTAGAAACAAACTGCCACTGTCAATATATGCTTCAAACCTTTCCCATTACACTTTCCATTAGACAACGATATTACTGGCATCAGATAATTAATTTCCAAGACTGCAGACGTATCAGCTCCGGCAAATGTCATAACACAATCCTAAATATCTCCATATTTATCTCTATTCTCCTCTGTATTTTTGTTATCCCTCATCACCAAGCCACTTGGACCGAAAGAGCAACATTTGAAGTCACAGACTTAACAAGCTTTTAATGAAGCCAGTTTTTCATTCCTCTTGCATCATGTGCCATCTGGCTTTTTATGTAGAATAATATCTAATGCTCAATCCACCATCATACAAAGCTGAGGGAGGAGGTGATAACAATTGCCACCAGCATTCCCACTTGGATTATATGGCAGGTGTTTTGTTGTAGACATCACAGCATTGCTGCTGATGCCTTGGTGATCCAACCAGTTTCCTCAGTTATTACCAGGCAGCGTGCAAAAGACTGGAGCAGTTCTTGGTGGTATATTGGCAGTTCAGCATTCTAGCTGTAGCATCTACTGCTCTCCCTAGCAAGCTTTTATTTCAATTTCAATACAGTGTGGAGCTGGAGGAGCACAGTAAGTCAGGCAGCATCAGAGGAGCAGGAAAGTTGATGTTTCGGGTTTATACCCTTCATCAGGACTGGGGAGAGGGAAGGGAGCTTGGAAATAAATAGAGGGGGGCTGTGGCGGGGGGATAGGTAGGTGGGATGGTGATAGATGGATGCAGGTAGGGGGTAGTGGAGATTGGTCAGTGGAAGAGTGGGGTGGATAGGTGGGAAAGAAGATGGACAGGTTGTGTCAGGTCAAGAAGGCAGGGCTAAGAGGGAGGGTTGGACATGGGACGAGATCAGTGGTGGGGAGATTTTGAAACTGGTGAATTCTATGTTGAGGCCATCAGGTTGTAATGTCCCAAGGCGGAATTTGAGGTGTTGTTCCTTCAGTTTGCGTGTGACATCATTGTGAAACTAGAGGAGGCCCAGGATAGTCAAGTCACCAAGGGAGTGGGAGGTGGAGTTAAAATGGTTGATAACCGGAAGGTGTTGTTGATTACAGCATACAGAGCACAGATGCTCCATGAAACGGTCAGTGAGTCTGCGCTTGGTCTCACTGATGTAGAGGAGACCAAATCAGGAACTTAATACAGTAGACCGGGTCGGAGGGTGCACAGGTAAATCCCTGTTGGATTTGGAAAGATTGCTTGGGGCCTTGGATGGAGGTCACAGGGGAGGTGTAGGGACAGGTGAACACCTCCTGCGGTTGCAGGGAAAGGTGCTGAGTTTGATGGGGTTAGTGGGGAGTGTGAAGTGGATGAGGGAGTCATGCAGTGAGTGGTCCCTATGAAAGGCAGTTAGAGGTGGGGAGGAAATATCTTTTTGGTGGTGGGGTTGGATGGCAGATGGCAGAAGTGGTGGAGGATAATACGCTGGAAGCGGAGTTTGGTAGGGTGGTATGTGAGGACCAGGGATACTCTTTCCTTATTTTTGTTGGTGGGGTGGAGGGTTGAGGCCAGAAGTGTGGCAAATGTAAGAGATGCAGTTGAAGGCATTATGAATCAACTGAGAGGGGCAAGTTGACGTCCTTGAAGTAGGAGGACATCTGCGATGTCAGGGAGTGGAACGTTCCCACTTGATAACAGGCACAGTGGAAGTGGAGGAATTGGGAGTAAGGGATCATGTTCTTGAAGGAAGGTGGGTGAGAGGAGATGTATCCATTTAGCTGTGGGAGTCGGTGTATTTGAAATAGATGTCAGGGCTGAGACAATTACAGGAGAAGGAGACGGAATTTCACTTTATTTTAGAGAAAACACAGTGTGGAGCTGGAGGAACCCAGCAGGCCAGGCAGTACCAGTGGAGCAGGAAAGTTAATGTTTCTGGTCGGGACCCGTCTTCAGAAATGGGGAGTGGAAGGGAACTCAGAAATAAATAGAGAGAGGAGGGGTGGGGCTGGGGAAGGTAGGTGGGATGGTGACAGTTAAGTACAGGTAGGGAGTGGGGGGATTGGTCAGTGAGGTGGGAGGGGCGGATAGGTGGGAGAGAAGATGGAAACTTTATTTTACTTTGTTCCTTTTATAAAATGTAAAGGACCTAAAAGTTGTTCTGTACTCTGTCCCACTAAGTGCAGTATCTGCTCATCTGGAGCTATGGTACCTGATACCACAAAGTATCTTGATCAGGAATTTCTAATTTTCATGTTCCTGTAAGGTGCTTATGCCATTATTGATGAACTCTGAAAGTCATTCATAGTGTAATACTTCAGCTTCCCATTTCACGTACACCCGAAACATACCAAAAGTGCTGCAAACTTTCAGGGTCTATATTTAGATTTGTTCACAGGTAAATCAATTAATTTATTTTAATTTGTATTTAATTGAATTTGTGATCACCCATAAGACTCTGTAGCATGCACTTAAATGTCCTAATTATATGGTAGAATTTTGTTTCTCCTAGGCTCTTTCATTTCTATTCTCTTGGTTTGTCAAAGTCCAATAAATGTTCTAATTAGATACAAATACTTGAGTCATACAGTTGTACAGCATGGAAACCAACCCTTCAATTTACATTGCTAGCCATGACCAAAAATCTTAAAACAATTCTTTTGGCATGGTGGCTCAGTAGTTAGCATAGCTTCCTCACAGCACCAGGGACCTGAGTTTGATTTCACCCTCAGGCCACTGTCTGTGTGGAGTTTGCACATTCTTCCTGTGTCTGCATAGGCTTCCTGCGGGTGCTCCAGTTTCCTCCCACAGTTCGAAGATGTGCAGGCTAGGTGTATTAGCCGTGCTAAATTGCCCAAAATGTCCAGGGATGTGCAGGCTGCCATGGGGAGTGCAGGGTTACAGAGAAAGGGTATCGGGTTGGTCTGGCAGGGACACTCTTCGGAGGGGTAGTATGGACTCGATGGGCCAAATGACCTGCTTCCACACTGTAGGAATTCCATGATTCTATGAAATTGAATAAAAAAGTCCAAATCCTACTCCCCAGAAATGTATTAACAACATCTGATAAAACTGGAAATGTTAAAAAAAAGCTAAATGTCCCATGAACCTTTAAAAGCTCTATTGTATAGACTTCCATTCCAGATTTGTGTCCTCAGGATGCAGAAATGACACTACACTTTATTCAAAAGAGTGATATTCAGTCCATTGAATTTGATGCATAATTGTGAGTAGTGTATGTGCCATAATTTCTGATTTATGCCAGCAGTGGTCACAGTTCCCATTGTCAGCACACATTCTGAAGATTGTTCCTGATTGTAATGTTATATTTGTGTGAAATGCTCACCAATTTTGCTCATACTAATTCGAACCAGGCTAAAAGATTGCAGATGGCTATGATGCAGTAATATATATTTTCTGATACCGAGCCATTCGTTTCGTATTAGTAGAACTAGCAATGACAACCAGAAAATCAGCTTAATGTTCCTTATCAGAAAAACAACCAATTATGTAAATCCATTAGACACCTTCTAAAACATGCACAGACAGTTTATTTATACAATTAAAGCAATACCTGTTTGGTCCAAGTACTGAGTGCAGAAATGTTGTAGCTTGAGCAGTAATTGACTCAAACACACAATTAACATACTTCTCCCTAATAATTGAATGATCCATGCTTAAAATTAAATGGATAATTTGGACTGATGAAAATTTCAACATAATGCAATTTCCATCCATTGTTTTTTTTTCATTTGATTTGATTTATTATTGTCACATGCGCCTAAGTACAATGAAATGTTTTGTTTCGCATGCAGTACAAGCAGATCATAAAATACAAGGACATACAGATCATAGGATGATCGAACAGAGTGAGGCGTACAAAGTTATGGATGCACAGAAGGTGTATAAAAAGCAAGATGAACTTAGATTTGAAATTTGAGAGGTCCATTCAGCAGTCTAATAACAGCAGGGAAGATACCGTTCTTGAACATGTTGATGTGTTTGTTTAAGCTTTTGTATTTTATGGCTGACAGAAGAGGTTGGAAGAGATTATAACTAGTGGGGGAGGGGTGTTTGGTAATGTTGGCTAACTTGCTGGTTCAGAAGTGTAGATGGGCTGAATGGATGAAAGGTTGGCTTGCCTATTATTTTTTGATTGATGGAAACTAAGAAACATATGCGTTCTCAATGATTGACTAATGTATCCAAAGTAGGCCCAATAAAATTGAAACAGTTGAAAATTATAATTTCATAAACTTGTCCAAACAAAAAAAAATGAATTATAAATGGTAAACTTCATTACTTGTAGCCAGACCTGTCTGCCCAAGTGTCTCGGAGAATTTAACTCTGTTTCTCTTCACAAGATCTTAAATTTCCTAAGCTTTGGCTCCTCTTCTAAACTGTCACTGGTCTTGCCCAAGAAAGGAATTCAGAATAGGGTTTTTACTTCAAGCCCCGAAGTATTCATCATTGAAACACTTCTCCTCTCTGTCCATGATGCCAAATGAGTTCAACAAGATCATTACTTCTTAAAAATCGAAAGAATTGTGAATGCTGTAAATCAGGGACAAAAACAAAGTTGCTGGAAAAGCCCAGCAGGTCTGGCAGCATCTGTGAAGGGAAAAACAGAGTTAACGTTTCAGATCCGGTGACCCTTCCTCAGAACAGATCATTGTTTCAGTTTGTCTGAGCTAATGTCTATCCTCTCCAATGTCATTAGTGCCCTCATCCCTGAACCATTCTGCTAACTGACCTCTCCACTGAGCTTTGTCCGAACCCTAACATATATCCTCCTTTCCCTGCAGCATCAGAGGTTTGCACTTGGTGACCTGATGCATTTCCTTTAAAAAAAATTCAGTGGTTCCATCACTGGGAGTTAGGGAAAATGCTCAACCATGCTTCAAGTTCATCCTCTAGCAGAATAACTTGTAAATCAATTTAAATTAATTTTAGAAAGATGGATCAATAAGCAAATATCAATGCCATCATAATTCTAGTGATGAAGCTAACATGTGTGATTCATTTCTGACTTTATTGCTCATGTACTACATTTTTTTTCAAGAAATTAAAATAAAATCAATATGTTGTGTATACAATACTTCTCTCCTTTTCATGAATCTCATAAAATTTAGGTGTTACCTCATGCTCAGCATAGGCAACAAATTGATTTGTGCATTCGTGATTGATTGTGATATGTATTGCTTACACAATATTGAATGTTAACTTTATTGTTTTAACATTGCACAATTATATGTGGGAAAATGTGCTGCTGTCCAATTTGGTTGGAAGAATGGAAAAACAATATTTTTAAATGTAGAAAGGTTGCACAGGGGAACCCGGGTGACATGAGTCAGAAAATACGGCAGTGTGAGTCTGAACTTCTGGATGGAGAATGGCATATTTACTGTCTCTTTGGAACTTAATAGTTTAACCAAAGATCTGTGGTCTGTCTCAATTTGAAACTTATTTCCCATCAGAGTAACCTAAGAAAGGTTCACATCCCCACATTTCTGCTAAAGCCTCTTTCTGTTTGGTTATGTAATGTTGTCCTGTTTCATAGGAACAGAACAAGAACAGATCATTCTGCCAATGGAGCCTACTCTGCCATTTGATATGATCCTGGCTGACTAAACATAGGAACATTGAAACTTAGAAATTAAGTGCAGTAGTAGGCAATTTGGCCCTTCGAGCCTGCACCACCATTCAATTTGATCATGGCTGATCATGCAATCTCAATATCCTATTCCTGCTTTCTCTCCATACCCCTTGATCCTTTAGCCACGAGGGCCATGTCTAGCTCCCTCTTGAATATATCTAACAAACTGGCCCCAGCAGCTTTCTGTGGGAGGCAATTCCACAGGTCCACAATTCTCTGAGTGAAGAAATTCTTCCTCATCTCAGTACTGAATGGCTTGCCCTTTATTCTTAGACTGTGACCCCTAGTGCTGGACTTCCCCAACATAGGAACATTCTTTGTGCATCCAGCCTGTTCAGGATTTTATACATTTTTATGAGATTCTCTCTCATTCTTCTAAATTCCAGTGAGTACAGGCCCAGTCAATCTAATCTTTCTTCATATGTCAGTCCTGCCATCCTGGGAATCAGTCTGGTAAACTTTCGCTGGACTCCCTCAATAGCAAGAATGTCCTTCCTCAGTTGAGGAGAGCAAAACTGCACACAATACTCAAGATGTGGCCTCAGCAAGGTCTTGTATAATGGCAACAAGACATCCCTCTTCCTATATTCAAATCCTCTTGCTATGAAGCCCAGCATGTCATTAGACTTCCTTACCACCTGCTGCATCTGCATGCCAACCTCCCAGAGTCTACAGAATGCTAAAAGATGATCACCAATGCACCGCTATTTATCGGGCTACATCCTTAAGCACTCTGGGATATAGAGCATCAGGCCCTGGGGAACTACAGGGTTTTAATTCCACCAATTTCCCCAATACCATTTCCTGACTAGACTTGAATGTCTCTTATCCACACCATCACCATTAGCCCTTAGAGCATTGATAATAAAACAATTAACATCCTCTACTTTAAAAGTATTCAAACTCTGAACTTCCACATAATTGTGGGATGGAGAATTCTGAAGATTCACTCCCTCCAAGTAGAGAATTTCTCCTGTTCATGGTCCTAAATGGCAGCCCCCTCATTTTTAAATTGTACATTCTGGTTCTAAACTCCCCATAAGACCCATAAGACCATAAGACGTAGGAGCAGAATTAGGCCATTCAGCCCATCGGGTGTGCTCCACCATTCAGTCGTGGCTGATAAGTTTCTCAACCCCATTCTCCCACTTTGTCCCTGTAACCCTTGATCCCCTTGACAATCAAGCACCTATCCATCTCTGTCTTAAATATAATCAATGGCCTGGGCTCCACAACCTTCTGTGGTAGTGAATTCCATAGATTCACCACTCTCTGGCTGAAGAAGTTTTTCATTATCTCCATTCTAAAAGGTCCTTTACTCTAAGGCTGTGCCCTCAGGTCCTAGTCTCTCCTACCAGTGGAAACATCTTCCCAACATCCACTCTGTCCAGGCCATTTAGTCTTCTGTAAGTTTCAATTAGATCCCCCTCATCCTTCTAAACTCCATTGAGTATCGACCCAGAGTCCTCACACATTCCTCATTTGTTAAGCTGTCCATTCCTGGGACTATCTTTGTGAAACTCCTCTAAACCCGCTCCAGGGCCAGTACAACTTCCCTGAGATATGGGGCCCAACACTATGCACAATACTCCAAATGTGGACTGACCAGAGCCTTATAGACCCTCAGAAGCATATCCCTGGTTTCATATTCAAGTCCTCTCAAAATAAATGCCAAAATTGCATTTGCCCTCCTAACTACTGATTCAACCTGCAAGTTTACCTTGAGAGAATCCTGGACTAGAACTCTCAAGTCTCTTTGCACTTCAGACTTCTGAATTTTCTCTCCATTTAGAAATTAGTCCATGCTTTTATTTTCTTACCAAAGTGCATGACCTCACATTTTCTCACATTGTACTCCATCCGCCATTTCTTTCCCCACTCTCCCAACCTGTCCAAAGCCTTCGGAAGCCTCCCCATATCCTCAAAACTAACTGTCTCTCCATCTATCTTTGTATTGTCTGCAAACTTAGTCAGAATGCCCACAGCTCCTTCATCTAGATCATTAATGTATAAAGTGAAAAGTTGAGGTCCCAACACTGATCCTTGTGGAACACCACTTACCACCAGCTGCGACCTAAGAAGGACCCGTTTAACCCCACTCTCTGTTTTCTGCCAGATAATCAATCTTCTATCCATGCTAGTACCTTACCTCAAACGCCATGGGCCCTTATCTTATTCAGCAGCCTCCTGTGCAGCACCTTTTCAAAGGCCTTCTTGAAGTGCAGGTAGATAACATCTATTGGCTCTCCTTGGTCTAACCTGCTCGTTATTTCCTCAAAGAATTCTAACAGATTTGTCAGGCATGACCTCCCCTTGATTAAACCGTGCTGACTTTGCCCTATTTTACCATGCACTTCCAACTGTTCAGAAATCTCATCCTTCACAATGGACTGTAAAATCTTACCCATGACCGAGGTTAGGCTAGTCAGCCTGTAATTTCAGTCTTTTGCCTTAGTACCTTTTTAAACAGGGGTGTCACATTAACGATTTTCCACTCCTCTGGGACCGTCCTTGACTCTAGCAATTCCTGAAAGATCACCACTAATGCCTCCATTATCTCTTCAGCTATCTCCTTAAGAACTCTGGGGTACAGTCCATCTGGTCCTGGTGATATATCCACCTTCAGGACAGTCAGTTTTTCTAGCACCTTCTCCTTGGTGATAGCCACCATACTCAGCTCTGCTCCCTGACTCTCTCAAATTTTTGGGATATTACTCATTCTTCCACCGTAAAGACTGATGCAAAGTAATTATTCAGTTCCTCAGCCATTTCCTTGTTCCCCACTACTATCTCTCTGGCGTCATTTTCCAGCATTCCAAAGTCCACTTTTGCCCTTTATGTATCTGAAGTAACTCTTACAGTCCTCCCTTCTATTCCTGGCTAGCTTACCCTCATTATTTAATCTTCTCACTTCTAATTTTGTTTGTTGCCCTCTGTTGGTCTTTGTAAGCTTCCCAATCTTCTGGTTTCCCACTGCCCTTTGCCACACTATATGCTTTCTCTTTTGCTTTTATGCTATCCCTGACTTCCCTGGTCAGCCATGCTTGCCTCAATGCCCCTGTACCATTCTCCTTTTTCCTCGGGATGAATTTTTGCTGTCTCTCTGAATTACTCCTGGGAACTCCTGCCATTGCTGTTCCACTGTCTTTCCTGCTCGGCTCCTCTCCCAGTCAATTCTGCCCAGCTCCTCCCTCATGCCTCTGAAGTTGCTTTTATTTGGCTGTAATACTGTTACCTCTGATTCTATCTTCTCCCTCTCAAAGTGCAGAGTAAATTCAATTATATTATGATCACTGTCTCTTGAGGGTTCCTTCACTTTAAGCTCCCTTATCAAGTCTGCCTCATTGCACAACATTAAATCCAGTATTGCCTGTTCCCTAGTGAGCTCCACCACGAGCTGCTCCAAAAAGCTATCTTGCAGACATTCCACAAATTCCTTTCTTTGCAATCCACTACCAACCTGATTTTCCCAGTCCACCTGTATATTGAAATCCCCCATGGTCACCGTAACTTTGCCTTTCTTACACACCTTTTCTATCTCCTGGTGTATCTTGCACCCCAGCTCCTGACTACTGTTTGGAGGCCTGTACATAATTCCAGCTATGTTTTCTTTACCTCCGCGGTTCGTCAACTGTACCCACACATATTCTACACTATCTGACCATACCTCACTTCAGTTATTGATTTAATTTTATTTCTTACTAATCAGGCAACTCTACCCCCTCTGCTCACCTGCCTATATTTTTGATAAGATGTATATCCTTGGATATTCAGCTCCCAATCCTGAGTCCCTTACAGCCAGTGCCCCATGAAAAGGAACTCCTCTTTCCTGCGCCACTCCTTTAGCCATGTGTTTACTTCTCTTATTCTCGTGTCCCTATGCCAATTTGCACGTGGCTTGGGCAGTAATCCGGAGATGATAACCCTTGAGGACCTGCTCTTTAATTTCATTCCTAGCTCCTGATAATCCCTAAACATGTCCTCTATCCTAGTCTTGCCTATGTTTTTTGTCCCGACGTGGACCACAACAACTAGATCCTCCCCCTCCCGCTCCAATATCCTTTCAAGCTGGTCAGAGATATCCCTTACCCTGGCACCGAGCAGGCAACAACAGGACTCTCGATCTTGCTTACAAAAGATATTACCTATTCATCTGATTATAGAATCCCCTACAATTACCACTTGTCTTTTTGCTCCCCACCTCTTGAATATCCTCCCACGGTGCAGCGGTCAGTTGGCTCATCCTCCTGCAGCCCTTTTCCTCATCCACACAGGGAGCAAGCAACACTTGCTGTCGATGTCACTGTAGTTCGCAATGGGATCATCCAGCTCCCACATCATACAGCTATAGCACACCACCTGCCCAGCCATCTCTACTTAAATAATTATTTTATTGAGTTAATTAAATTTACTGATACTTCTTGGCTGTGTTCTTTTTCAAATTTTCAAATTTGCCTTGTTTGTTAGTGATGTCAGTGCTGAAGCAAACCTTTGCCCCAACCATCAATCAGCATCGTCGCCACCGTCTGCTGAACCAAACCAGGCGAACATCTTATTTGCATCTACCCTGCCTATCCCTCTAAATATTCTGTAGGTTTCAATGCGACCACCTCTCATTCTTTAAAACAAGACAATTAAGACCAAGTTTACACAATCTCTCTTCATAGATCAGTCCTGCCGTCCCGGCAACAAGTCTGGTGAACATCTTTGGCGATTCCTCTTTAGCAATAACTTCTTTCCTGAGATAAGGAGACTAAAGCTACACACAGTACTCCAGGTGCAGCCTAACCAACCTGTTATACAACTGAAGCGAGAGTTCACTGATTCTTTATTTAAATTCTCTTGTGATAAATGCTAACAGCCCATTAGCCTTCCTAATAGCTTTCTGCACTTGCATGTTAGCCATCAGTGTCTTATTGACAAGGTCACTCAAATCCCTTTGCATATCTACATTTTCCAAACTCTCATTATTTAATAAATACTCTGCATACCTGTTCTTACTACCAAAGTGGATAATTTCACATTTTCCACTTATATTTCACCTGTCATGTTCTTGCCCGGTTGCTAAGCCTGCCCAAATCCTCCTGACAATATCATACCTCTTCCTAACAGTGCACATTTCATATTCTGAATGTGAAATAGACCAGCTTTCTTCTACTGTCATCCTGAATCTGATTACTTCTCACCTCAAATACCTAAAATGATCTAATCACAATCAACTCCTTTTTTAAAAAAGATTATTAATGCCCACCAAAGCTAGCTAGCCAGTAAGGCTTGTTAAAAAAATGAATTAATGGATTTTCTTGGTCTCTGGAATCTTTAATTAAATTCTGTTGGCTCCATTATAAGGTTGTTTGAGCTAAGATGTACATTGAAATCTGGACTAGTCTCTTTTACACCCTGCCACATGAGTACGATTTGGGACTCATGGGGATGTTGTCAATGATAGGTCTGACTACACAGGAACATTTTAATTTGATTCTTCTGTCTTTGCCTTGCAAACCTGATTCTGTTTTATATCTGCTTCTAGAATTGCCAAATTTGAACTCTCTGAGGGTCTTCTGCATTTTCAAAATGCTGCAGTGGGACTAGTTACTCAACTGGTGCTACTATCACCATGGGCTCTAGAACACCTCTGGCAGAAGTAAGTTTTCCACATTTCTTGGTCCTTATTTATTGTACCTGGATCCTAGTTTTCTAGCACCCTCACTCCATTTATCACTGTATCTCAGAATTTCAGCCTAAATGCTGTCAGATCCTTGTTCTTCCTTAAGATACAGCTAGTTCTGAGATTCTATGAAAATATTCCAAACACTTGGGGACCTTTTTCAAAACATCCAGATCCTGATGCTGTTTCTGATACAGGTAATTCCATATTTTTGGCAATAGCATTTGAGATACTATCCTTTAACTTCAAACAAAAACTTTGATCCAACAACACCAACTTGGTTTGTGGAATAGAAAGTCATGTATCCAAATTTTCTGATGACACAAAGTTAAACGGCATTACAGACAGTGTAGATGATAGCACAACATTACAAAGGGCTATTGACAGACTAAATGGGCAAAACTGTGGCAGAAGGAGTTCAATGTAAGCAAGTATGAGGTTGTATATTTTGGACTAAAAAAGGATATTTACGGTACTTTTTCGTTGGAATGAAATTAATTACAGTGAATGTCCAAAGAGGCTTGAGGTTTTAGTAGATATCTCTTTAAAATGTCAAGAACAGGTGCAGAAAATAATCAATAAAACTAATCGAATGTTGGCCTTTATATCTCAACGACTGGAGTACAAGGATGCAGAAGTTATGCTGCAGTTATACAAAACCCTGGTTAGATCCAGGGTCTAACCTTGGAATACTGTGAGCAGATCTGGGTGCTAAATCTGAGGAAGTATATATTGGCCTTGGAGTGAGTACAGCATAGGTTTACAAGAATGATATCTGGACTTCAGAGGTTATGAGGAGAGATTGACTATATGAATTGGAATGGTTGTACAGGACGTTGGTTAGGCCTCTTCTGGAGTACAGTGTGTAGTGCTGGTCACCCTGTTATAGGATGGATATGATTAAACTGGAGTGGGGTCAGAAAAGATTTACAATGATGTGGCTGGGAATGGAGGGCTTGAGTTATAACAATAGGCTGGATAGGCTGGGACATTTTTCACTGGAGCATAGAGGTTGAAGGTGACTTTATAGAGGTTAATAAAATCATGAGGGGCATGGATAAGTTGAATTCCAAACATGTTTTCCCTAAGGCAATTTAAAACTAGGGGACATATTTTTAAGGTGAGAGGCGAAAGATTTACAAAAGACATGAAGGACAACTTTCTTACATGGAGACTAGCACATGTGTGGAATGAGCTGCCAGAGGAAGCGGTGAAGGCAGGTATAGTTACAATGTTTAAAAGACATTTGGATAAGTACATGAATAAGAAATGTTTGGAGGGATATGGGCCAAGTGCAGGCAGATGGGACTAGTTTAGTTTGGGAACATGGTCAACGTGGGCTGGTTAGACCAAAGGTTCTGTTTCCAAGCTGTATGACTCTATTATGCAAATTAGGCCTGTTTTCTCTAGAATTTCAAGTTTAATTGGTGTCCTGATTGAAGTCTTCAAAATATTAACAGGAAAGTACAGGGTTGATAAAGATAAACTATTTCCATTTGTTGGGAATTCTAGAACTAGGGGGCATAGTCTGCGAATAAGACCATTCAGGAGAGATGTTAAGAAGCACTTCTACACACAAAGGGTGGTAGATGTTTAGAACTCTCTTCCACAAAGGGCAATGGACACAGGATGGGTTGTTATTTTTAAATCTGGAATAGATACATTTTTGTTAATCAAAGCTATTAAGGGAAATGGGCCAAAGGCAGTTATGTGGAGTTAGGCCACTGTTCAGTCATGATCTCATTGAATGATGGAATAGGCTTTAGGGACTGAATGGCTTATTCCTTCCAACATTTCTGAACAGGAATACTGCATGAGATCTGCTAGTAATTAAAGCAAATGTTAAAAATACAGAGCAGTCAATGAGCATCTGCGTATGAATTAGAGAGTGACATATCAACTCAGCATTATAACTGGTGCTGAACTGCAGTTCTGGTGCAAGCTCACATTCAGATATTAACCATTTTCCTCCATCAGATGAGGTCAGCTACACCATTTTATAATGTCTAGGACTGTGGTATTTGTTTTTTTCAGTTCTTTTGTTGATCAATATATGCATTCATTTATTTTCAACAGCTACCTACGAATCGTTAAGATGACTATGAATAAGGAAAAGTCAGTACCTTGCGAGAAGGCACTAAACTGGGGGGGGGTTACAAATTACGTCAGTATTAGGCAGGAGCTAGAGAGTGTTAATTGGGAGGAGCTGTTATTGGGCAAGTCTACACTTGACATGGGGGAATTGTTTAAAGACCTGCTGGAGAGAGTTAAGGACCAACATGCTCCAGTAAGGAGCAAGTACAAGAATTGCAAGGTAAGGAATCATTGGATTTTGAGGGAGGTTGTGAATTTAGCTAAAAGAAGAAAAAAAACATACATCATGTTCAGGAAGCTAAAATCAGACAGGGCCTGTGTGGAAGTTAATGAAAGCAGGAAATAATTTAAGCAACGAATTAGGAGAGCAAGAAGGGGCTATGAAATGACCTTGGCAAATAGAGTTAAAGAGAATCCCAAGGCATTCTATACGTACATTAAAAACAAGATGATAATTAGGGAGAAGGTAGCACCACGCAAGGATAAAGGAGACATCTTGTGCTTGGAGGCAGAGGACATGGGCAAGACCCTAAATGAGTACTTCTGCATTGATATTCACACAAGAGTAGCATATGGAGGATAGTGAGATTTGTGTGGAGCATGCTGAGATGCTAGGTTATTTTGAGATCAAGAAAGAAGTGGTGTTGGCTCTCTTGAAGTGCATTGCAGTGGATAAGTCCCCAGGGCCCGATGGTATATGCCCCAGGTTTCTGAGAGAGGCAAGAGAGGACATTGCTGCAGCCTTGACCAAGATTTTTGTATCTCACTAGCCACTGGAAAAGTCCTGGAGGACTGGCGAGTAGCTAATGTTGTTCTTCTGTTCAAGAAAGGAAACAGGGATAATTCAGGAAACTATAGACCTGTGAGTCTCACATCAGTGGGTGGGAAGCTATTGGAGAGAATTCTTAGGGATAGGACTTACACGCATTTGGAAAAACATGGCCTAATTAGGGACAGTCAGCATGGCTTTGTGCAGGACAGGTCAGATCTTATTAACTTGATTGAATTTTTCGAGGAGGTGATAGAAATGATCGATAAGGGTAGAGCAGTGGATGTTGTTTACATGGATTTTAGTAAGGCTTTCAACAAGGTCCCTCATGGTAGGCTCATCCAGAAGATTAAGATACATGGGATCCATGGTGACTTGGCCACATGGATTTAGAACTGGCCTGCCCATAGAAGGCAGAGGGTAGTAGTAGAAGGGTGGCCCGTGACTAATGGTGTTCCACAGGGATCCATACTGGGACCTCTGCTGTTTGTGATATATATACATAAACGACTTGGATGAAAATGCAAATAGAGTCATAGATTCACAGAGTCATAGAGTCATAGAGATGTACAGCATGGAAACAGATCCTTTAGTCCAACTTATTCATGCTGACAGGATATCCTATTTAAGTATAGTCCCATTTTCCAGCATTTGGCCTGTATCCCTCTAAACCCTTCCTTTTCATATACCCATCCAAATGCCTTTTAAATGTTGTAATTATACCAGCCTCCACCATTTTCTCTGGCAACTCATTTCTTCCACGCACCTCCTTCTAAGTGAAAAGGTTGTCCCTTAGGTCCCTTTTAAATCTTTCCCCTCTCACCTTAAACTTATGCCCTCTAGTTTTGGAAACCCCCATCCCAGGGAAAAGACCTTGTCTACTTAGCCCAGCCATGCCCCTCATAATTTTATAAACCGCTATAAGGTCAACCCTCAGCCTCTGACGCTCCAGGGAAAACAGCCCCAGCCTATTCAGCTTCTCCCTTTAGCTCAAACACTCTAACTCTGGCAACATCCTTGTAAATCTTTTCTGAGCCCTTTCAAGTTTCACAACATCCTTCCTATAGCAGGGAGACCAGAATTGCATGCAGTATTCCAAAAGTGGCCTAACCAACTTCCTGTATAGCCATAACATGACTTCCCAATTCCTATACTCAGTGCACTGAACAATAAAGGTGTGCATACCAAATGCCTTCTTCACTATCCTATCTACCTATGACCCTACTTTCAAGGAACTAGGAACCTGCACTCCAAGGTCTCTTTGTTCAGCAACACTCTCCAGGACCTTGCCATTAAGTGTGGGTGGTTTGTAAGTTTGCAGACAATACACTGATCATTGGAATTGTGGTTAGTGTAGAAAGTTGTCCAATGATGCAGTGGGATATAGATCAATTGCAGATATGGGCAGAGAAATAGCAGATGGCGTTTAATCTGGGTATGTCTGAGGTGCTGCATTTTGGGATATCAAGTGTAAAGGAAAAGTACACAGTTAATGGCAGGACTGTGAATGGCATTGATGTACAGAGGGAACTTGGGATTCAAGTCCATATCTGCCTGAAAGTGACCTGCAAGTAGATAGGGTGGTAAAGAAGGTATATGGCATGCTTGCCTTTACTGGTTGAAGAATTTATTACAAGAGTCAGGATGGCAGCTTTATAAGACTTTGATTAGGCCACACTTAGAGTATTGTGTTCAATTCTGTTTGCCACATTACAGGAAGGATGTAAAGTCTTTGGAGTGGATGCAGAAGAGGTTTACCAGGACGCTGCCTGGATTAGAGAGTATGGGCTATAAAGAGAGGCGAGAAAAACGCGAATTGTTTTCTCTGGAGTGGCAGAGGCTGAAGGGACACTTGATAGAAGTCTATAAAATTATGAGATGCATAGAAAGGGTTGAAAGTCAGAATCTTTTTCCCAGAATTAAAATGTCTAAAACTAGGGGGCGTGCATTTAAGGTGAGAGGCAAAAAGTTTGAAGGAGATGTGAGGGGTACATTTTTAACACAGAGAGTGGCAGGAGCCTGGAATGCGCTGCCAGGGGTGGTGGTGGAGGCAGATATGATAGGGGTGTTTAAGAGACTCTTAGATAAGCACATGAATATGGAAGGAATGGAGGGATATGGACCAAGGGCAGGCAGAAGGGTTTAGCTTAATTCAGCATCATGTTCGACACAACATCATGGGCCGAAGGGCCCGTTCCTGTGAAGATCAGTTGAATATTCTACCAATTTATGTGAAGTTGAATGAGAATTTGAATCAAGTAATATTTCTCTACTTCTGCTTTGTACACTCTATTTTCAAAACACAGTTTGCATTTCTAAACCTGGTCGCCATACACATTGTCAAAAGTAAATTTAAGTTTTGGGTCTGGCACTAGCATAATTGATTATTAACTGATATCAGAGAAAAGATCATCATAGAATCATAGAATCCCTACAGTGTGGAAAAAGGAGGATGAAAGTATTAAAAAAAAACTAACTCTTACAGTGCCGTGGTAATATGCCTACTTCTGGACCAGAAGACCTGGGTTTAAGTCTCACTTGCTCCATAAGTGTGTTGTAGTGCATTTGAGAAATATCTGGAAGAAGGTGGTCTGCTCAAGACTGGAGGAAATAAAAAGACCTCATATAAACGTGCCACTCCAATCAAACTCCAGGTTGACTTTTTATTTACCCCAGAGGGCTATTTTTAAGGCTGTCAATCAATCAAAATTTACTGGATCAGGCAGTTGACTATTTGTTTTAGAATATTAGCTTTTAAATGTTCCACCACCGTGGTTATATCTTCGAGCAGAACCATTTTCAGGAATAGTCTAGAAATTGGCACAAAACTTAACCATTTTTCTCCTGTGACAAACGAAGGAGGCTGCTTGATTCCCTCCTGGGGCACCTGGCACTGTTTCAACGACAACAGCTTTTTTGTAAAATTTCTGCCAGTTTGTTCCTTGCATCGGTTGTGAATATTCATATTTCACTTCTCAGCAAAGTGTTAATCCTGTTAACCCTTTACCTTCTGAAATCGTCCCTCATGTTTTTACAGACTCTGGGGGCTAAATTGGACAGCCCTGAAAAGTGTCTCCACGTGCACAATTTCCCTGCACCTGGGTACTGTGATGCAGGTTGCTGCCAACTTTGTCTGCCTACTTATTACAACAATTGTACTGAGCAGTCACTGCTTCATGCACTGCTGACTGGGCTGCGTTTCTCAGCAAAGGGAAGCAGATTCATGAGAAGTTAGCAGGACTTTAAGCTGGACCGCCTTCTTTATAGTGAATAGAAACAATGGAGATTTCATTCTGCAAGCCAATCTGACATAGAAAAGACAAAATAATGGCACAACATGAGAACGAATGTACATCAAGGTTCTTTGATGTTATACTGAAGATTCTTGATGCAGGAGTTTCAAAGGGGAGAGATGACAAATGTACAATAAACAATGGGACCAGGTCATTTTGAGAATTCAATAGTTGCAGGGCTGCAGAAAGGTCAGCGACCTTACACAAGTAATCTAGTGCAGAAAATTAATTTTAAAAATTATATCACACCAACTGCATTCTGAGTTTCAGATACTGCTCAATGCACTACATTTCAATCTCTCACCCAATGCCAATCTCCAGCAATCAGGAATCTTACACAGATTTAAAAGTTGCACAATATACTTAATGCTGCTGTTACACTACTCCCAGATCTCACAGTTTACACATATCATCAGTTCTTGAACTAAGACAGCCAAACAGTTTGCACAAAACTCAGATACACTTCTCTCCATCTTGCGGGACAGACTGAAGCAATGCCAGACACAGTAGAAGCTAGTTCCTAGTTGCAATTTCTTACTCCCAAAGAGGAAATGATGATTGCCATCACTGGAGCAGCCATCGCTAAAGCTGATAACTGTATCCTCTAACATAATACATTTTTTCTCATCTCATCCACCCTCATCTCCAGAAGCAGAATTTCTTTAAGTTAGAGGTAGACACCCTAAAGGGACATTGAAAGCATGAGTTTCAGGAACATGTTCAAAACTAAGTCAGCTGTGATGCCAGTTTGTCTCGTGAAGATATATAAACTAAAGCAAATTGTGTTGAATGAATGCAGATGTTTACTGGAAATCAACCAGATACAGCCATGCCGACTGAACAAGGAATTTTGGAATGGAAACAGTGACTTTTACTAAGGTTTGAGTATCTATATGTTTGTTATTGAAGATAACGATGTTGAATCTATATTTCTGACATTTGAAATTAGACCACTTTGCATAGTACTTACATAATGTTAAATAGTTTATGATCTTTTTCCTTTTGTGCTGAATAAACTTTGATATTCTTTCATTAAAAGTACATTCACAAATATTGTGAATGCATGCAGTTACTGACCACCATGGTAATGAAATTACAAAAATGGAATTTATGGTCTGTCAAGCCAGGTTTCACTCTGGAATCCAACTCATCAAGTGTTCCAATCAGCTGGGATTGCAACCCTTCCTGCGTTTCCTGCTAATTATAGCCCAAAATTTTAATACTTCAGATAAATAATTAATGGCTTAAGACATATTTTTCAAAATTATCAACTTCCTTTATCATTGTATTCTGTTTCAAATAGGCATCACAGTACTTCAGGTCAGTTAATTCTTCGCACAATTATGTCCCTTTACTACAGGAATCTCCAGCATTACAAACTTATAGGGAACAACATCAATTATTTGAAGTTTTCCCTGCCTCCATATTGAGGGTCAGAGTCAAGATATTGATTAGGATCTTCTTCCATTCATTCTCCAGCAGGAATCCATGATAGCAACATCAACATCAGTCATACATTAACAAATGCATCTTGTGACAGTCTTTTGACAGACTCTGTGGTTACATTGAGGAGGGATGGTGACACCATGATGCCCAGATAAATAGTTGAAATGCACACCACACTGATCCCTGCGATTAACCCATCTGCTGTTGTCATCAATTGGTAATTTTTCAGAGAGTAGATCTTTGTATCATGAATGATCTGGAAATGGTTTCTTATGTTGAAATGGTTTCTTTTGTTAATCTGATCATGTATTCAACATTCCTATTTAGAGACTTTTCAATAATGCTGCATATAACTTTCTAAGAAGCTAATGACTTTTACATTTTAGCTTTTACAAAAAAGATAAAGAAGGTATCATATATTTTTAATTCTGAAAATACATATAGTGTTTTGATATTATTTTGTCGGTCTTTGCAGGAATGTTAACATTTTGATCTCATTTGTCCTTTGGTTTCTTTCATTGAAAACACCCCACAGTCAGTAACTGATTCGAGAGCAAAAATCCTTGACAGACAGCTTATCAACACTTTTAGATATCGCATCTGCAGCAATTAACTCTGATTGCTTTTCATTAAAAGGTGTGAAATATTTCATCTGAGTGGAACAGTAGGCTAATGAAGCAAGAGCATATGCGCTTGGCCTAGTGACTGACCAAGCATGAACTGTGAAAATGTGTGCTCTTAAAAAGGGTGTACTGTAAAATTAAAATACCCAAACCATTTTACCTTTAGCTTCACTGTAACTCAATTTCTGGATTCTACCAAGAGAGTAAGATAAAGCATGTTTTGTAATATATAAGTGGGGAACCCACGTAAGGACATCACACTTTGAATCAGGCATTTCAAACGTAATCACATCATATAATGTTAAGTTGATGACAATTATGATCTGCTCCCATGTGGGATGATGTGATATTCTGTCCTGAGCAATCCTGAAGTAGATTCCAATTTCCACTGCCAATCCCTAACTGGCCCTTTCTTCCAATTTGGTATTCAGCAAAGATCAAATCCATTTTATTGAACCTACTCCCTTTAGCTGTTCACATTTTTATTATCCCAACACTATCAGAAGGGGTTTTGCCTCTGATTGCAGTGTTCTGCCTGCAAAGCTTCAGCCAAAAAATCCCCCCAACCATCCTTGTGAAGGGATATGAAAATGGAAATGATCTTGTGCTTTCCTGGATGCCTGAGCAGCAGCCAACTTTCTCCTGACAATGCCAAGCTGTAGAATTATTGTCTTCTGATTGGGCCTGCAGCACGGAAAGTTCGTTCATCTCATTAATTTGGGCACCTGCCTGCTGACCTTTGATTGATTCAACCTGATAATTACATGGTGAGAGTCCTATCTTCCTCTTGTCTGTGATAGACAACCACAAAACTCCACAATGTCGCTAATTTTCCATTCTGAAACTTCTCATCCCATCTTTCAACTTAATGTAGCCTGATCAACTCGAAAAAAAACCAACAAATTACCACTGAGACTACAACATAGTTGACTAAATCCAAATTTTCCCTGAATTTCTTGCTGTGAAACATTTTTCACGGGCTCTGTCATGAATATTTCAGTGTAAGTTACTGCTTGCATGCTGCTCTAAATAATGCAGCTCCTACTTCTCAGATTCAAACTCTCCCATGTTACATAATTCTCAATTGTCTTCTGAGCTGTAATGATCATCTATCATTTCTTTGTCCTGTTTGAAAACTGCAGCTTTTTGAAATGCTCTCATGGACAATTGTCTTTTCCATTTTTCTCAGAAATCATGCTTTTCTTACCATTACAGGAGATAACAACACTCATCTTCGTCCTAGGCTATATATTCCACTATTCTCCTTCTAGACAATGACCTTTATTCTCTCTCAACAAACTTGGACTACTGCAAATCTTCCTGAGCAACACTAACTCTTTCCAGCATCACAGGATACTGCCATTTCTCTTTGTCTGACATACTGCAGTAAATTCCAAGGCTCTTGAATGTCAAAGTTTTCTTTAACTTCCTTTCAGAACTACATTGTTTGCTCTAATGGCCTTAATATCTTTGATATCCTTAAACAATGTGGCTTTGTCCAATGTCACCAGCTAACTCTGATATTCTGTGGCTTCTAATTCAATATTTAAGTTTCTCTTACTTTCAATCTGTATTCATTTTCTCATTGTCAAATGGAATCCAGATCAGGAGCTTTCCCAGTGTTTCTAAAATATTGAAAATCATGGAACAGCATGTATAATAATAGATGTGCTTCTTTGATTGGACAACAATTGCTGAACAATCCTGAGTATGTAATTTTGTTTTGCTAACAACCAGTTTAAGGTTATCAGAAAGATTTGCAACTTAGCTCACTTATGCATGCTAACAGCAATGCAAATCCAAATGTAGTATATGCCTTCCCCAAGAAGAAGGAACATGCCCAGGGACTGAACTTTTTTTGAATTCAGCAAAGGTGCTGGGGACAATATTTCCAATGCACATTTTCCAAATGTCACAATCAATCAGAGTTAGCATGAAGTATAAAATATTGCTCTATTTGAACCTCCCATTTTTATGTCTGTTCTAATCAAAACCTTTCGCAGCATGTTTCTTTATATGAATAATTAGAATAATTTAGTTGTATGGAGGGTAACACCAGCACAGGTTAGTTAGATCTGTTAGATAGGTTAGTTATATCTTGTAAATTTTCTGTTGTGTTCATCCAGCTCTACACCTTGTTATCTCATAAGCATGACTAGTTTTTTTAAAAATTCATTCACATGATGAGGGCGACACTGACTAGACCAGCATTTATTGCCCAGCCCTAATTGCCCAGAAACCATTTAAAAGTCAACCACTTTGCTGTGGATCAGGAGTTACATATTGTCCAGGCCAGGTAAGGATAGCAGTTTCCTCCCCTAAAGGATATTAGTGAACCAGATGGATTTTTTCCAACAATTGATAGTGGATTCATGGTCATCATTAGACTCTTAATTCCAGATTTCTTTTTAATTGAATTCAAATTCCACCATCTACCATGGTGGGATTCAAACTTGGATCACCAGAAACATTACCTGGGCTTCTGGATTATCAGTCAAGCAAAAATATCACAAGACCATCACCTACAACTCTGAATAAGCTTGTCCTAGACAACCAAATTTTTTAGTATAGAAAATTTACAAGATATAACTAATCTATCTAACAGATCTAACTAACCTGTGCTGGTGTTACCCTCCATACAACTAAATTATTCTAATTATTCATATAAAGAAACATGCTGCGAAAGGTTTTGATTAGAACAGATATAAAAATGGGAGGTTCAAATAGAGCAATATTTTATACTTCATGCTAACTCTGATTGATTGTGACATTTGGAAAATGTGCATTGGAAATATTGTCCCCAGCACCTTTGCTGAATTCAAAAAAAAGTTCAGTCCCTGGGCATGTTCCTTCTTCTTGGGGAAGGCATATACTACGTTTGGATTTGCATTGCTGTTAGCATGCATAAGTGAGCTAAGTTGCAAATCTTTCTGATAACCTTAAACTGGTTGTTAGCAAAACAAAATTACATACTCAGGATTGTTCAGCAAGTGTTGTCCAATCAAAGAAGCACATCTATTATTATACATGCTGTTCCATGATTTTCAATATTTTAGAAACACTGCTTATCTCCAATGTATCCATGTATCACAATACAATACTGGTACAACCTCAACTGAGGATGCTAATGTACATGGAGGGACCATACAGCAGTAACTGCTCAATGGTTCAGCTAATGCCATTTCTTATTGCATAGATGAACATGCTTTCATAAGCAGGAAGGACCCCTGCAATGGAATTATTTAAGGGAATTATTAACTCTTTTAGCTTAGTCAGTGATACATTTCTACTGGCTGATGTGAGCAAATTAAAGTTACTTTAAAATGTAAGCAACAAAACTTTAGATCAAAGATTAAGCCTGGAGCTTTCACAGTAGGTAAGTGCAGGCCAGTGCTGAAGCTCTGCCTTGATGTCGATCAAAGTCCAGGAAATTGAAATCCCAATTCCAGAGAAAAGCAAATATTCACAAAGAGCAGTTATTGCTGGGGGTGAGGGCAGTTTAAGCTGATAGTTAACTTGCAACCCACTAGTAGAGTCACCACGAGGAGGAGGAGAGGATAAAACCAACAACTTTTCCTGGCTGGAGTTATTCAGTGTGATTGATCCAGCAGTGACACCAGTACCTACAATTAAATACCACGTTCAAACACACCACTTTCTAACAATTTTAAGACACAAACCGTCACAATTTTACATTTTTTAAATGCAAAAATCAAACAAAGCAATTTGTCAAGAAAACACCAATGAGCTATCAAGGGCCTTGGCAGTAATTTTTAAATTCTCTCTGGCCACAGGCAAGGTACCAGAGGACTGGAAGACTGCTAACATTATACCATTAATTTTAAAAAAAGGAAAAAAGGGACAGACCAGGATATTATCGGCCAGTCAGCCTAACCTTCATGGTGGGAAGGTTATTAGAAAAGATTCAGCTGGACAGAATATATCTGCACTTGGAGAAATATAGATTAATCAGTAATAATCAGCATGGATTTGTTAAGAGAAGATTATATCTAACAAACTTGATTAAATCTTTTGAGAAAGTGACCAAAAACACTGATGAGCTCTACATGGAAATGCAGCAATACTTTTGATAAAGGACCTTCATGGTAGACTCATCCAGAAAGTAAGAGCTCATGGGATCCAAAGTAAAGTGGCACATTGGATGCAAAATTGGCTGAGAGACAGGAAGCAGAAGGTGATAGTAGAGTAATGTTTCTGGGACTGGAAGTCTGTTTCCAACAGGGGCCTGCAAGGCCCAACGCTGGAGCACTTGCTGATGTGGTGTACATTAATGATTTGGACTTAAACATGGGGAATACAATCAAAAAGTTCATGGATGACATAAAAATTTGTAGGTGTCAGTCATGAGGAGGACAGCTGTTAACTGCAGGATGATATCACAGAGTGGTCACGTGGCCAAAATAGTGGCAAATGGAACTAAACCAGAAAAAAATGTGAGGTAATGCACTTAGAGAGGTTTTTAAAAAATTACACTACGAGTGGTAAGTCCCAGGAAAGTACTAAGGATCAAAGTGTCCTTGGTGTGCAGATCCATGAATCCCTGAAGGTAGCAGGGCAGATAGATAAGGTCATTAAATGGGCTCATGGGATATTCACATTTAGCAGCTGAAGCATAAAAAACAAGGACAAGGAGGTTATGCCCGAACAATATAAAACATTCATTAGACCACAACTGGAGTATTGTATGCAATTCCTGTCATTACATTATAGGAAGGATGTGATGGCAATAAGAGAATGCAGAGGAGATTTACCAGGATGCTGACTGGGTTGGAAACACTTGGGCTTTTTTACTTTGCCACCACAAAAATTGAGAGGGGCCTGATAGAGGTGTATAAAATTATGAGGGCCATAGATAAGGTGGATTGGAAGGTACTTTTTCTGTTTATGGAGGGGTAAATAACCAAGAGACATAGATTTAAAATGGGGGAGAATGCTGAGGAGAATTTTTGTGCTTGAAAGAGTGGTTGAGTCATAAACTCTTGTAGCATTTAGATATTCACCTTTATTACCTTAGCTTCCAGGGCTGTGGGCCAAATATTGGGAAATGGGATTAGCGAAGTCTGTTTTTTGTTGGCTGGTGCAGACACAATGGGTCAAATGGCCTCCTTCTGTGCTGTAAACATATATTTGTCTGTAAATATATTTCTGCTGCCTTGGCTGCATGCCACTTGTGCCCAGTGTCTCACCACATGCAATTTCCATGTCAATGTTCATATCCAAGTTGATGGCTGTAAGTGCGAGAGCAAGTGACAGTGTTCCTTCTTCATCACAGATTACCTGTCCTTCCATCTCTTCCATCTACCCCACTATTTGCTTGCTCAAGTGGCAGCTATGGTGTATCTGAAAGGAGAAAGACTCAGGATTGAAATTTGTTTAGGTTAGGAGGGGAAAGCAAAACACATGCAGCTTGTAAATTTGAAGTGATATTAGAATGAAGAGGAAGCAGGAAGTGAGAACGAGGATTAGATATGCACATATCATTAACTTTTGAAGATTTCAGCCCTGTGCATGTCCTCAGGTGTGATTGTTCCCATTATACTGACAACCATTTCCTCCAATGGACAGCAGTGTGGAGTTGGAGTCATATATCCAAGTCCATATAAGTTTGGTCATATCATCTTCGGTACTATGTTGCAAGAAAAACTGAAGTGGTTTAATGAATATTGTGCAATATATTTTGGCTAACATTGCTTGATTTAGCAATCAATGAGATGTGAGGCATGAGCATGAGACTTACAGCAGTCTTAGCAATGTGAATATGAGACACAGTTTGACAGTCATGATTAATGGAGGTTGTTGGTGGTTGAATGATATGGTTGTGATGAATTGAGAAGTATGTGAGGCAAGAGATGAGTTGGCAAAACATGCAATCTGAAGATATATTAATTAAATTTAACCACAAGTGTAGGTCAATAAACTACTGTGACAGTGCACCTAGCTCTTCAGGGCACATTTCCAGGTACTGATCGTGGCAGCCATCTGGACCTACAGCATTCTGCATGTTTATCTGGGAGTTCCCTGTGGATAGATGACATCTCTCCTCCTCTTCCTGCATCAAGACATCCAGAGCAGTATCAGAATATCTTAGAGAACTGTCCATTGCCACGTTTAACCTTCCCATCTCAAAATCACTTTTTGCATTCCTGATCTTCACTTTATTGTCTTGAATTAATGTAGGACATTGCTAACTTGCACTAGCTTTCCTTGATTGTACAAATTATGATCTTAGCTGATGTCAAAGCTAAACAATCATATCCCAGGATGGGACCTGGTTTGATGTTTTTTGTTTGTTTTTATTGAACATGATTGCTCATTACTAAAACATATTCACATGATTTTTCTTAAAAACAGAACATAAGTTTATTATAGAAAAGAAGAAAGAAAGAAGTAACAAATCTACGTATAGAAAACAGTAACCAACTACATAACACAAACATCAAAACAATATTTTAACTTATTTTCCAACACAGTCAGCTATAAAGATTCAATCCCTGAAAAAAATTAATATCTATCTCAACATCTTAAATCTTTCTTTAATTGATGTTTTCCAGTTTCCTTTTTTTTGGAATGTGGAGACAAATTTACCATTACTTTTTGATTCTGAACTATCTGCGTCTATTTTAAAATCTAAATCCACAAATGTACCATACATGTAAAACACCTTTCACATATTGGCCTACTCAATTTTACAGCTACTGAATAATGTTCTTGTCATGAACATGTTGAATTTTTAAAAATCAGCAGAATGCGCTAATTTTACATACTGTCTACATCTGAAGTAACTAGGGTAGATTAAGTGTGCCTCCTGATCCTCGCACCCATTTTCAGAGGTTGATTTCCATGGTGAAAAATGATTTTTCTGAAGAAGAGTCCAGACCCGAAACGTCAGCTTTCCTGCTCCTCTGATGCTGCTTGGCCTGCTGTGTTCATCCAGCTCTATACCTTGTTATCTCAGATTCTCCAGCATCAGCAGTTCCCACTATCTCTCACTGATATTAATCTATGTTTTAAAACTTCACTCTCCAAAAATATTAACAGAGGGAATGGGTGGCATAGTGGTAATGTCAGTGAAATGGTAATTCAGAATCATGCTGTGGAGGTGCTGGTGTTGAACTGGGTGGGCAAAGTGGAAGTCACACAACACCAGGTTATAGACTGAGATAGTAGGAACTGCAGATGCTGGAGAATCCGAGGCAACAAGGTGCAGAGCTGGATGAACACAGCAGGCCAAGCAGCATCATAGGAGCAGGAAGGCTGATGTTTCGGGCCTAGACCCTTCATCAGAAAGGGTTCATCTGTGTTCATCCAGCTCTGCACCTTGTTGACCAGGTTATAGTCTAACAGGTTTATTTCAAATGACAAGCTTTAAAAGCACTGCCCCTTCGTCGGATGAAGTCCAATATGTACGATCTTCTTTGAGGCCCTCTCCACTTTGAGCTGGCTGTTTGTGGTGTCAATGGTAGCCATGATGTGGAGGTGCTGGTGTTGGACTGGGTCAGAAGTGATATGACACCAGGTTATAGTCCAACAGCTTTATTTGAAAGCACAAGGCAGCATGGTGGCTCAGTGGTTAGCGCTGCTGCCTCACAGTGCTGGGAACCCAGGTTCAATTCCGCCCTCGGGTGACTGTCTGTGTGGACTTTGTGTGTTCTCCTTGTGTCTGCGTGGGTTTCCTCCAGGTGCTCTGGTTTCCTCCCACAGTCCAAAGATGTGCAGGTTAGGTGGGTTGGTCATTCTAAATTGCCCATAGTGCCCAAGAATGTTTAGGTTAGGTGGGTTTTAGAGGGATGGGTCTCAATGCAATGTTCTAAGGGTCAGTGTGGACTTGTTGGGCCAAAGGGCCTGTCTCCAGATTCTATAATGATCAAAGTTTTTGGAGCGCTGCTCCTTCATCAGGTGAAAACCATAAGCTTGTGGTTTGAAATAAACTTGTTGGACTATAACCTGGTGTCATGTGATTTCTGACCTGGTAATTCAGAGGGTCAGAACCATGATCTGGTGACATGAGTTCAAATCCCATCATGGTAACTGTAATTTAAATTCAATTAATTAAATCTTGAGTTAGAAGCGAGTGTGAGTAATTGTCCTTTAGAAATCAGAGTTTCTGCCCTTACCTGGTCTGACCAATATGTGATTTTAGACCATCAATAATGTGTTCATACTTATTCGTACTTTAAAGTGGCTTGGCAAGCCATTTAGTTCAAGGAGTAGTAAGAAATGTTGGCCTCGCCAGTGAAGTTCACATCCCATGAACGACATTTTTGAAGAATATCAACTGAGTAACTACAAGCCTCCCATGTAAATGTCTGAGATAATCATTAGTTATAATTATATTGTTTTATCTTCTAATCATCAGGTGTATTTAATAGTGTGTTTGAGTTGATTGAATGAAATATTCTATTTTAAACCTCCAAGGTAAATAAATGAAAATGAATAAGCGTCCTAATTTTCAAACTCGCTCCTATTGGAATCACTACTTGGGACAAAGACTCTGAAATCTAAAATATATTGATTAAATTGGTTGGATCATGTAATGGTTTGAAGTTATTAAATTTAATATGAATTTCAATTTAAATAATTGCTCCATGTCACATATCCGCCAAAAGGTGGTATTGTTTAGTGAACATACCCTTAGTTATTCTGATTGACATTATTCCAATGTATGCTGAATATATTTGAATTAAATTTCTCGAGCTATTATTTTAGCAGTGGTGTTAACGTATAATACATGTTCATGCAATAACATCACAGGCTTTAATGTTTCCTCATTGTCAAAGACACAAATTTTCATTGTATTATAATGCAGTTCTCTAATTCAGTGATATTTCACTTGTTAATTAAATGCACTGTTTTTTTTTCCCTATTCATGCCATTTCAATTTAAGATTGTGGACATTAAAATCTGCCTCACAGATTGAATTGAAGTGTCACCTTGGTGACAGCAGGAATAGCTGTTAACTACCAGCTAAATTTACCACCAGCTTGTCACCATCTGTCTTTCTTAGACTAATCGTTTATTAGACACCATCACCTTTTGTCCAGTTACCACCGTTTATTCTCGTGGCAATGTATTACATAACAAATATAATTTATTGAATCTATTCCAGGTATAATGTAAAGGCAAAATATTTTTCCAATTGTTTTCACAAGAAATATATACAACTTATAAACTCAGCTAAAAACTTCCCTGAAACATTGTGTTTAAATAATGTCATTTCTACAAATATAATACATTTTACAAAATAATACAGGCTTTGATAAACATGAAACTTTTGCCACAATCTGAACATGAAGAATGATAAAATATTTTTTTGATTTGTTTCTGGAGAAGGAAGTAGGTTCAGTGGATTTGATGTCAGCCAAAGAACAATTAGAGAGCAGTGATCATAAGGTTTATATTATGATATTTAGATTAATCAAGGAAAAGGATAGTAAGAAATCTGAAACTGTTATCTACTTTGATGAAAAAAAACCCACCATGTCAACTCACTGAAAGACTATTATTAAACTAATCTTATTTATGCCTCACAACAGAGGGAGCAACAGAGAAGGCAGTGTAACAAACTGCTCAGCTCCCACAATATACTACATTCCATACGGAATAGATCTATATAAAATGCATTAAAATGTAAACTTGAACATTTTGTCAAAATGTAATGGCTGAACCAATACCATCAATACTTAAATTTTAACGGTTTTGGTTGTAATTTTGTTGCTATAGTAGTCACAAAATGACATATCATTGATATTTCCAGAATAAATTGCATGTAAAAAAGATGTTTCAACAAAGATATTCATGATGTGGAGGTACCAGTGTTAGACTGGGGTGGACAAGATCAGAAGTCACACAACACCAGGTTATAGTCCAACGGGTTTATTTGAATTCACAATCTCTCGAAGCGCTGCCCCTTCATCATGTGAAGGGACAATGCTTCGAAAGCTTGTGATTACAAATAAAGCTGTTGAACTATAACCTGGTGTTGTGTGACTTCTAACAAAGATATCATCAGTAAAAAAGATGGAATGAAAAGAACAACCTTCCTCTCCTTTCCGCAAATATAATATATGTTATAAGGAAGGCTACAGGGCTAAATCAATTTTAAAAAGATTTCTGTGAGTCATATCACTGCCCCTGTTGATTTAGTTCAGTCAGAAATAGAGACAGATTGATATGTGATCTCAGCATCACCACAAAAAAATACATTTAGAATTCAATTAAGTCTTGGACAATACAATGGACAGGGGAAAAAGTTAAAAGATTCTAAGACAAACAGGAGAGTGGAAAGACCTTCATGGTGAATTCCTGCATAATTCATTTTATTTAGTGAAACAGGGATTCATCAAAACTTAACATAACAACCACCTTAGGACAGATATATAACACAGGCTACTGAATACCATTCTAATAGAACACGAAGAAGAATATTGATGAGACAGCACCAGAGAGTGGGTTCACAACAGAAAGTTGGGAAAAAGGGAAACAAGCTAAGGACTGTAACAGAAACAGAAATTTCTTGAAAAGGCCACCAAGTCTGGCAGCATCTGTAGAGAGAAATCAGAGTTAACATTTCAGGTTGAGTGACCCTTCCTCAGACATTTCTGAGGAATTTCTGTTTTTGTCTCTGACTTACAGCATCCGCAGTTTATTTGGTTTTTATTAAGCTGTAGTGCTTGTGACAATGCTGTGACTTTAAGTGGTTATTTTGTCCTGGTCCTTTGTAAAGAGCAGTCATAAGGGTGAGCAGTCTAACGAAACCACTGCGGTAAACAGCTCTTGAGGCCTTAGGTTTTTTTCTTTAAAGTTTGACAAATAGAGCTGGGGTGTGGCCAGCTTCCACAGATCAGACTTTCTAGGTTTTTTTTGTTATTAGGTTTAGCTTTAAGCAGTTGTTGCTGTGAGCTTGAAGAATAGAAGAGGCAATGTAGTTCAGTGGTTAGCAGTTTTGCCTCACAACACTAGGGACCCAGGTTTGATTCCAGTCTCGGGCAAGTGTCTGTGTGGAGTTTGCACATTCTCCCTGTGTCTGTGCGGGTTTCATCTGGCTTCCTCCCAAGGTCCAAAGATGTGCAGGTTAGGTTGATTGGCCATGCTAATTTGCCTGTAGTGTCCAGGGATGTGCAGGCTAGGTGGATTAGCCATGGGAAATGCAGGGCAACAGGGACAGGATAGGGGGTTGGGAGAGATGCTCTTCAGAGGCTCAGTGTAGGCTTGATGGGCCAAATGGCCTGCTTCCACACCGTGGGGAGTTTTTTTTTTAAAGATCTTTTCCCTCCCTCTGTTATCGCTAGAAGTTGAAGATTCTCTCTGCTGCTCGATTACCTGTGAGACAAGTATATTCTTCTGAGCTTTTCTATTTCTTGCCAAGGGGTATGTTCATGGGATGTTACTGTATTGGAACAGTTAATCAGTGAGAGTCACCGCATCTGTTATTCAGGTAAGTTTTCAAATATTGTTATAATTCTAAATTCCTCTTACTTTGGCTGTATTTTAACTACAGTGTTTAAATAAATTCTATTTTGCTTATCATTAAGTAGTTTGACGAGTCGCATTGCTTCTGGAACACAGCACTTCACATTTGCCTTTACAATCAGAAAAAGTTAGGGTCGAGGCTACCTTCTTAAAATACCCTTGAGGGGGTCTGCCCTGGTCCATGACAGTGCTGAACAAGGACACTTAAGGCTACAGCCTGCAGTGCCATGGTAGTGAAATAGAGGAGCTTACACTCCTTTCCACAATCTGGTCTGCTCAATAAATCTGTACAAGCATCCTCCAATGATTTCACTACAAAAATCATCGCCACTGTTGAATCTAACTTTGTTTTTCGAATCTTTAACTTTGAAAGAGAAATCTTAAAGCAGGCAACAGACCCCCAATGATAACTGAATGATCTTATTCTCATCTTTTCAGTATCTTTTACTTGGATCTACTTTTAAAGTTTGTACCTGTATTTTTCCTCACAGATATAACAGGATTTTACTTTGCAACTTTTATTAATAGTCATTCAATAAAATAACTTTTGATATATTGAAGACTAAAGCTTTGCTGCTGACCTTTTTTGTTTAGATTGGAACACTCAAAAACTTAAAGGAAGCTTCTGTCCATGCTGAGACTACGTTTGCACTGTCGGTAAAGGGAAACCAACATAGCGCTTAACAATAAATCATATTTGCTTGCCTGCATCACTACATGAGCAGTCAAATAAGGGCAAAGATTCTTTCCTCATAGGGGGTGAGATAATGAATGTTAGGTGCCCCATTACTTGTCTTGGTTCTCTCCATCCGATTGTGGGCTGTTCTCTCCTGAAATGACAAAAGGAAGAATTGAGCAGGATGAAAGTGGATAGCACAGCTGATAGTGCTGGTGTAGGTGAGAGAAAGGTATTGAGCTGTCCTGACAGAATGAGATGGCAGTGCAGAAACCCTACAGGGTTAGTAGTGGGTGGATGACCAAATGAGGGAAAATGCTGGCTGCAATAGTAGGAGTGGTAGATCATGAAATTTGCTAGGAAAAGGGGCAGTAGCAAAGTGAGTGGGTCTGAGGTAGCAGAAATAAAAGGAATGTTGGCATTTATCCCCAAGGAGTGCAGAAGGTCTTAGTATTCTTGTGGTATTTCCCCAGACTGACAACACTGCATTGAGCCAATGGCAACTTTGGACTAGGCTGTGAGAATATGGTGCTGCGTTCTCTGACAATCCTGCGGGAAAAGGACAGGATAGTAGTTAGATTGCCTCTTATTGGAGATGTCCATTGCTTGGCATTTGTGTGGTGCCAATGTTACTTGCCACTTGTCAGCCCAAGCCTGGATGTTATCCAGATCATATTGCATTTAAACTTGGAATGCTTTAGTCACAGAGGAGTCATGAATAGTTCTGAACATTATGCAAAAGGACAGTCCTCCTCTTTAAAATCTCATCTACCAGGATCACTAGGTCCCTGTCAAGAAATCGGGATGCGAAATGCCCTCTGTTGGTCGTTTCTGAGATAGTTATTCCCAGACTGCAGGGGTAAAGGGCAGTTCCTGTCTGTTACTGCTTGACCTGGTGCGCAGCTGAGTTTTGAATGTGGCACTGGTGGTGGGCACTTCTGAAGATCCTGGCAATGACAAGTACCACCTGGTTACTGCATGGTAGCTTGAGTGAGACACCATTGATGTGTGGTGGATACACAATGAGGAGAGCAGGATAACTTCTGTAAGTTGACACATGGCTGATGTTTGGCAAAATTCTACCATCCCCTCTAATCCTGAGATACACACCACACAATTTATCCATCAACTCTTTAATATATCTTTCTATTTTTGCATGACAAAAGCAGGTTCTTGCTTCAGCTTACAAATAGCCTGTCCCTCTGTGCACTTGATGAAACTCCTCTAATAATGTTCTTCTGCATTTTGGTGGCATAATGAATCATAAACTGCATTGGAGATTACCTTGATCTACACTCAGGTGATTTAAATGTATAGCTTATTCTTGGGGTCTTATAAGTAATGCAATACCAAAACATCTGACACTATCATGACAAGAAAAAATATTTCCTTTCCCCTCATCTCCGATGTTATTGACTTTCAGCCTTTTTGACCTCACTTTTTCATTGTTGACATCATTTGTAATTACAATAATCCTGTTTGTTTGGTTTGAATTCCCTCATTTCATTTGCTTAAATTTATTCATGGGATGTGGGCATTGGTGGCTGGCCAGCATTTATTGCCTGTCCCTAGTCGCACTTGAGAAAATGGGGGTGAGCTGCTTTCATGAACCACTACAGTCTACATGCTGTAGGTTGACCCACAATGCCCTTAGGAAGGAATTCCAGGATTTTGACCCAGCAATAATGAAGGAATGACATATTTTTCCAAGTTGGGATGGTGAGTGGCTTGGAGGCAAGTTTTCAGGTGGTGGTGTTCTCATGTATCTGCTGCCCTTGTCCTTCTAGATGGAAGTGGTCTAGATTTAAAATGTGCTGTCTGAGAATCTTTGATGAATTTCTGCAGTGCATATTGTAGATGGTACACACTACCACTACTGAGCGTCACTGGTGGATGGAGTGAATGCTTGTGGATGTGGTACCAGTCAAATGGGCTGTTTTGTCCTGGATGGTGTTCAGCTTCTTGAGTGTCAGTGGAGCTGCAATCATCCATGCAAGTGTTAACTATTTCATCGCATTCACGACTTGCCCTTTATCAATGGTGGACGGGCTTTGGGGAATCAGGAGGTGAGTTACTCACAATATTCATAGCTTCTGACCTGTTCTTGTAGCAACTGTGTTTATGTGGTGAGTCCAGTTTAGTTTCTGGTAGCCATCAAGATGTTGAATTTTGAGTATTCAGTGATAGTAACACCATTGAATGTCAAAGGATAGTAGCTAGATTGTCTCTTATTGGAGATGTCCATTGCTTGGCATTTGTGTGGTGCCAATGTTACTTGCCACTTGTCAGCCCAAGCCTGGATATTGTCCAGATCATATTGCATTTAAACTTGAAATGCTTAAGTCACAGAGGGGTCATGAATAGTTCTGAACATTATGCAACCATCAGCAAACATCCCCACTTCTGATCTTATGATGGAGGGAGTGTTATTAATGAAACAGCTGAAGATAGTTGAAAACAAAACCTGAAGAACTCCTGCAGAGATGTATTGGAGCTGGGATGACTGACCTCAAACAACCACAACCATCTTTCTACGTGCAAGGTATGACTCCAACCAGTGGAGAGATCGTTCCCTGATACCGATTGATTCCAGTTTTGCCAGGGCTCCTTGATGCCACATGGTTGAATACGAGCTTGATATCAAGGGCTGTCAGTTTCACCTCACCTCTGGAATTCAGTTCTTTTGTACATGTTTGAACCAAGGCTATAATAAGATCAGGAGCTGAGTGGCCCTGGCGGAACCCAAACTGGGCATCACTGAGCAGGTTATTACTGAGCAGGTGCTGTTTGATGACTCTGTTGACGATACCTTCCATCACTTTACTAATGATTGAGAGTAGACTAATGGGGCGGTATTTGGTCGGGTTTGATTTAGAGTTATAGAGACATAGAGTGATAGTAACACCATTGAATATCAAGGGATGGTATTGAGATTGTCTCTTATTGGAGATGTCCATTACTTGGCATTTGTGTGGTGCCAATGTTACTTGCCGCTTGTAAGCCTAAGCCTGGATATTATCCAGATCATATTGCATTTAAACTTGGAATGCTTTAGTCATGGAAAAGTCATGAATTGTCCTGGAAATTATGCAACTATCAGCAAACATCCCCACTTTGGATCTTATGATGGAGGGAGTGTCATTGATGAAACAGCTGAAGATAGTTGAAAACACTACCTGGAGAAACTCCTGCAGAGATGTCCTAAGCTAGGATGACTGACCTCTAACAACCACTACCATATTTCTATATGCCAAGAATGACTACAACTAATTGAGATTTTGTCCCCTGATACCCATTGATTCCAGTTTTGCCAGGGCTCCTTGATGCCACATGGTCGAATGCAGCTTTGATATCAAGAGCTGTCTCTCTCACCTCAACTCTGGAATTCAGCTTTTTTGTCCTTGTTTGAACCAAGGCTTAATAAGATCAGCAGCTGAGTGGCCCTGGCGGAACCCAAACTGGGCATCACTGAGCAGGTACTGCTTGATGGCACTGTTGATGACACATTCTATCATTTTACTGATGATTGGGAGTAGACTGATGGGGCAGTAATTGGCCGGGTTTGGTCTAGAATTATAGAGACATGGAGTCATAGAGTTATACAGCACACAAGCAGACTCTTTGCTCCAATTCGTCCATGCCAAGCAAATATCTTAAGCAGATCTAGTTCTATTTGCCAGCATTTGGCCCATATCCCTCTAAACCCTTCCAATTAGTATACCCATCCTGGTGCCTTTTAAATGACATAATTGTACCCTCCTCCACCACTTCCTTTAGCAGCTTGTTCCATGCATGCACCACCCTCTGTATGAAAAAGTTGCCCCTCAGGTCCCTTTTAAATCTTTCCCCTCTCATGTTAAACCTATGCCCTCTAGTTTGGGACTCCCTTACCCTGGGAAAAAGACCTTGGCTGTTCACCATATCCATGCCCCTCATGATTTTATAAACTTCTATAAGGTCACGCCTCAGCCTCCAATGCTCCAGGAAGAAAGAAGACCCAGCCTATTCTGCCTCTCAAATCCTCCAACCCTGGGAACATCCTTGTCCTACTTTTTACACACAGGACATATCTGGGCAATTTTCCACATTGTCGGTAGATGCCAGTGTTGTAACTGTACTAGAATAATTTGGCTATGGAGTGGCATGTACTGGACCACAACTCTTCAATAATATTGCTGGGGTATTATCAGGGTCCATAGCCATTGCTGTATCCAGTGACTCCTGCCATTTCTTGACATCTCACAGAGTGAATTGAATTGACTGAAGACTGGAATCTGCAAGTCAAGGTGGATCATCCATTCCGAACCTTTGGCTGAAGATTGCTGAAAATGCCTCTGCCTTATCTTTTGCGCTGATGTGCTGGGCTGTTCCATCATTGAGGATGGGGATATTTGTGAAACCTTCTCTAGTGAGTTCTGAAATTGTCCACCACCATTCATGACAGGATTTGCAGAACCGCAGAGCTTAGAACTGATCTGTTCATTGTGGCATCACTTAGCTCTGTCCGTCACTTGCTGCTAATACTATTTGGCATGCAACCTGTTTGGTAGGTTCACCAGATAAGTCACCTTATTTTTAGGTGTTCATGGTGTTGCTTCTGGCATACCCTCTTGCACTATTCATTGAATGAGGTTTGATACTATGGGTTGATGGTGATTGTTGTGTGGGGAATATGTCAGGCCATGAGTTCGCAGTTGCTTTCAAGTACAATTCTGTTGCTGTTGATGAGCCACGGTGCCTTATGGATGACCAGTCTTGATTTGCTAGATCTGTTCAAACTCTGTCCCATTTAGCACACTGATAGTGCCACAGAATATGATGTAGGGTATTCTCAATGTGAAGGCAGGACTTTGTCTCTATAAGGACTGTGCGATGGTCACTATTACCGATACTGTCACGGACAGATGCATCTGCAGCTGACAGATTGATGAGGATGAGGGCAAGTATGTTTTCCCTGGCAATGTATTTTTAATCTTTCTTAATCCTCTACTTCTGGGATGGTGGGCTGCAGATTTACCAGTGCTACACTCTTATACATTCTTGTTCAAAAAGGGTGTAAAAAAATTATAAGCGCAAGAACTTCAGGTTAGTTAATTTAACATTGATGATGGGAAACCCTCTTGAATTATATAATCTGACACAAAATAAACTCACTTCTAAAAGTGTGGATAAATAAGGGAAAGCCAGCATGAATGAATTAAAAATAAATTATGTTTAATTTAATTAAGTTTCTTGACAAGGTTCAGAAAGAAGTTCCATAGACTCACCAGCAAAGTTGACATAGATGAAATAAAAGGTAGATACTGATTGTAGTACTGGACAAGTGAGATCCCAGATTGAAAGTTGGCTTGATATACCATATGCAATATTTGTCTTATTATAAGTTAAAACATAAACAAGTCAGATTTTCACACAACAAAAAATCTAAAATTCATTTTCTTTCACCTTCGCAGCCAAGATCTGTAATAATAAGATATTATGATCCTTCATAATAGTGCTATTGTGGATATAAAAATGACTGAGTGGCAAGAAACAGCGAGTAATGGCGAAAATTTGTGTTCCAGACATCAAAGGAAAGAAGACATTAGGGTTCCCAGGGCTCAGGAGTAGGACCACTGCTTTTCTTGATTCATACTAATGGCCTAAACTTAGACCTGCAGGGCAGAATTTCAAACTGTTCTGATGATACAAATCTTCATGGTATAGTAAACTGTGAGGTGGATTGTGACAGACTTCAGAGGACAAAGAAAGGCTGGTGGAATCAATGGCTGAAATTTTGTGCAAGGAAATATAAACTGATATGTTTGGTAGGAGGAATGGGAAGAAGCAGCAAAAAGTAAAGGGCACAAATTTGAAGGGGTTTCAGGAATTATGGATGGGCTCACATTTAAACATAAAATTTTGTGGTTATGTTTATTGTAAGACATTCAGGAGGCTAAACAGATAATATTTATATTATTTTTAACATTGAGAATCAGGGCATAAAATAAGGTGTACCTAAAATAAATGACAATGATGTTGTGTCATCGCTGTAAAATCCTTATGGTTCCCTAATGACCTTTAGGACAGGAATCATCACCCAGTTTTGTCTGTATATGACCCCAACCCTACAATAATAGGGTTATCCCCTCACTGAAATGGTTTAGCAAGCCAAGTTTGTTAATTTTCCAGCAATTTCTGTTTTTGTTTCATCTCAGAGAGTTGGATTTCCAAAAGTTTCAGAAGTCTATCTAAAGATTAGTAATGAATGTATTATCTAAATCATCACAATTATAGACGATATTTTGCTATTCATTTCTGTTAATTCTTATTCCATAATTATTCTAACTGTGAGATAATAATTCCATTCACCAGTCAGATTTGCAAATTTCTACAGTGTTTTACAAACTGGTCAGCCCAACTTTATCAACAATGCAGCTTGGACAGATGACAAGACATCTGTTTTTATAGAAGGCCTCATTATAAGCGCTTGGCTAAGTTCCAAGAATAGCTAATGGATTCAGCTCAGCAGAGGTCTGCTTGTACAATGTGAATGCGAATGCTAACTTAGTTTGTTTATTTGGATGATTAAAATGTGTTAAGCTGATTAAAACTTTTGTCATTGATACTATGAATGACTGCAGTTGATTGGAACTCTCATGAGGTGTAACATAAGTAACTATTTTCAAAGGAGAATTTCACAGCCTCTATGGTTTTTGTTTCAGTTCCAAGAGCATTTTGGCAGACATGCCAGTGGCTCAATAATTCTGTGCACAGCGAATACTGGAACAGTGGATATGAAGCAGTTATGGCATACTGTATCGGTGTCTGAGGAGTGTCACAAGCACCAGTAATATGATGCTGTCAAATGGACTGGTGGACAGATCGGTTTTAGATCTCAAAGGAGTGAAACCTTGTATCTGATCTTCTTCAAAATCTCTGTATCAATGTCTATCTTTAACATGTAACTAGTTGCTAACACGCAATATACAATATATAGTTAACTACAGAATACTTTTCTAGTTAAACCAAATAGTTTTCATCTATCACACAAGACCAAATTGGCCTCATAATTTCTGACACTGAAAGAGGGGTGGTTGCAGAAATTTTCATCATAAAGAGGCAGCAGCCCATACAGTATCATGCCCATACAAGATGACAGTCATGGAAAGGGCATGGGGGCAATCAAAGTAACATGGAAGTGACTTGAGTTCCAGTTCCTACTTGATTATGGGACCACCCATCATGCTACCACTAATGATAGCTCCAACAGAGTTACTAATGGGGAGAAAACTCTGCACCAGGTTAAATCTGATCTTTCTGGGCCTGGGGCGGGGTAGGTGTGAGGGTGAAATGGCATCAGGAATGCCAATGCTGAACACAAGTGAGGGAGACAGACTGATACTGGGGACGAAGTTTGGTGTAGGAACTACGGGAATGACCCTGCATGGGTAAGAGGCTTGGCCAATGTGAGGTCTGGTCCAGTGATGTATAAAGTTCAGGTAGGTGCAACGGTCCCGAGAAAAGGACATGGACCATATGAAAACTGCAAACTTGCAAATGGTGTGGGAGCAAAGTATGCCTGGACCCTTGACTGACTTTCGACTGTTCCGGACCCTGTGGGTTCTCCCTCTCCATCAAGAATTGAAGATGCTTCAGAATCTGAGATGGACACAGTAGACGTCAACGCCTTTGCTGCTTGAAGAGCAGTATGAATTTGTTCCAAGACGCCCCGGGTGGAAGAGGCGAGCTGCTGTGCATTACAGGTTTCATATATCAGATACAGAGTTGTAAGAACCTGACCAGATGAAGGGCAGCACGGTGGCTCAGTGGTTAGCACTGCTGCCTCACAGCTCCAGGGACCTGGGTTCAATTCCACCCTCGGGCGACTGTCTGTGTGGAGTTTGCACATTCTCCCCGTGTCTGTGTGGGTTTCCTCCGGGTGTTCCAGTTTCCTTCCACAGTCCAAAGATGTGTAGGTTGGGTGGATTGGCCATGCTAAATTGACCATAGGGATGTATAGATTAGATGGGTTATAGGGGGATGGGTCTGGGTAGGATGCTTTGAGGTTCGGTGTGGACTTGTTGGGCCAAAGTGCCTGTTTCCACACCGTAGGGATTCTATGATTCTATTCTATGTCCCAGGTAGAGCTACAAAAAGAAAACAGCCTATGTCCTTAGACTCAGAGGGGGTGGAATGTAGTGATTGTAACAAGGTCAGCCAGGTATACATCATAGGATATGAGTTCCCTGATTGGGCTGTTAATCTTGGCCTGTCAGGGAGGCCTGGCTGACAGATAAAGACAGGAGTGTCAGAGGCTCTGTTCACTCTATGAGCTGGCTCTGAGGAAGCTGGGTCAGTGTCAACAACTTTCCATGTATAATTATAGGGTGACTTAGTGACAGGGTTCTGGCCTCTGTGGAGTTAATTCAAGAGGGTAATGGATAATTCATTTTTGAACTTCTTTAAGACTATGCTAGATAGACTTTGATGAAATAGTGTTGGAATATGACATTGGCCTTGCACAGGAGGTAGGAACTCATTAAAACAAATTGTCATTCTGAATAAACAGAACAGAAAGGTTTAAATCTTGATTTGTCTTAGATTACCTAATCTCAATATTTGAAAAAAGGCAGGGAATAGAGCATTGTTGACCAGGCTATCCTTAATTGTCCTTGAGAAGATGGTAGTGAGCTGTATTTTTGAACCTCTGCATTCCATGTGGTGAAGGTACATCTGTAATGTTGTTAGGGAAGAAGTTTTGACACAGCAGCAGTGAAAAATATATTTCCAAGTTAGGGTGATATTTAGCTTGGAGGGCAATTTATAATTGATGTTGTTCCAAGCTATCTGCTGCTTTTGGCCTGCTTTATTACAGTGGCTTTAGGTTTGGAAGGTGCTACCGAAGGAGTTTTGGTGAATTTCTGCAGTGCATCTTGTAGAAGGTAGATACTGCTGCTAGCGTGCATTGGTGGTGAACAGAGTGAATTCTTGGATATGTGATGCCAACCAAGCAAGCTGATGGTGTCAAGCTTCCCGAGTGTTATTTTCATTCAGAATAGTATGGCGTATTCCGTTACACTCATTGATTTGTAACTTGTAGGTGGTTGACAGGTTCTGGGGCGTCAAGAGATGAATTACTCTCTGCAGATTTTTGAACATGTGATTTGCTCTTCCGGCCACAGTATTTCCATGTCTAGTCTAAGCATCAGTTTGTAGTCAATAGTAACTCCAAGGATGTCATTAATGGGATTCAACAACGGTAATGCCATTAAATATAAATTTTTTTTTGGAGATTGTCATTGCCTGGCACTTGTGTGGCTCAAATGTTACTTGCCACCTGTCTGTTGAAGATTGGCTATTGACCAGATCTTGCTGTATTTGGGCTTGGATTGTTTCAGTGTCTGAGAAGTTGCTAATGGTACTGAAGATTTTGTAAGCATCAGAGAAAACTTGACATTGTGATTGAGGAAAGGTCCTTGATGAAGCATTAGAAATTGGTTAGGCCAAAGATACTACTCCGAGGAACTCCTGCAGTGGTGTCCTGAAGCTGATATGATTGACTTCCAACGTCCACAGCAATCTTCCTTTGTGCCAGGCTTGACTCCAACCAATGGCAAGCTTTCCCTCCTGATTCCCATTGATCCTAGCTTTGCAAGGACTTCTTGATGGCACACTCAGTCAAATGTGGTCTTGACTCTCACCTGATCTCTGGAATTCAGCTGTTTTGTCCAGGTTTGAAATAATGAGATGAAGAACTGAGCTGTCCTTGTTTTACACAAACCATATTAGTTTTGAGATTATTGCTAAGTGAGTGCTGCTTGATGCATTGTTAATGCCTCCTTGCATCAATTATGATTGAAAGTAAACAATGGTGACAGTAATTAGGTGTGTTTGATTTGTTCTACTTTTTGTGTACAGGCCACGTCTGAGCATTTTCCACATTGCTGTTTAAATGTCAGTGTTATAGCTGCATCGGAGCAGCTTTTTAAGGAGTACACACTTCAGGGGTATTGCCAGAATATTGTTAGGGCCCACTGCCTTTTCGGTAATTGGCGCCTTCATCCATTTCTCGACATCACATGGAGTGAGTTAAATTGGCTGAGATACTGGGAACATTTGGAGGAAGCCAAGATGGATCATCCACTTGGCACTTCTGGCTGCAGATTGTTGTAAATGTTTCAGTCCTACCTTTTGTATTGACGTGTGCTCTTTCTTCATTCAGGATAGGGATATCTGTGGAGCCTTCTTTTCCAGTCAGTTCTTTAACTGTGTGCATCACCATTCACAGTCGTAGGTGAAAAGAGTGCAGAGGCTTGTGCTATTTTGCACACAAGTACTCCTGTGTCTATTAGGTTGACACCTCATTTTCTGGTATGTCAGGTGCTATTCCTGGTGTGCATTCTTCATTGGACCAGGTTTGTTCCTTTCCTTGATGGTAATTGGACAGTCAGACTTTTTCCTAGGTTGGAGGTAGCTATTACGAGGGGGCATAGTTTTAAAGTGAGTGGAGGTAGATATACGGGTGACGTCAGAGGTAGGTTCTTTACTCAGAGAGTGGTAGGGGCGTGGAATGCATTGCCGGAGCAGGTAGGGGAGTCGGCCTCATTAGGGGCATTTAAGCGGCTATTAGATAGGCATATGGATGATAGTATAAGGTAGGGGTGGAGATAGACCTTAGGTTTAGGGTAAAAGTTCGGCACAACATTGTGGGCTGAAGGGCCTGTACTGTGCTGTACTGTTCTATGTTCTATGTTTTATGTTCTAATGGTTGGGGAAATATGATGGGCCATGAGTTTAGAGATTGTGTTGGAGTATAATTTGCTGCTCTCATCTTCCACAGTGCCTCATGGCGCCCAGTCTTGAGTGTTTAGATCTGATCGAAATCTGTCCCATTTAGCACGGTGATTGTACTACAGAATATGATATAAGGCATTCTCAACATGAACTTATCCTGCTGCCAATAAGTCCCTTCATTCATTTTCTTTGTACATGGACCATCAATTTCTGAGCAGCTTACAGGAAAGCTGCTTGCCATTTTCAATGACTTATGTGCATACATTCTCTTGATTTCTCCGTTCCTGCATTCCATTACAATTGTGCCACTTAACTTTCTTGTTCTCCTTATTCTTTCTACCAAAATGAATCACTTCACATTCTTCTGAATTAAATTTCATATGCCAGGTCTATGCCTGGTGATGCTCCTGGCATTCTATCTGTACTTTTCATTGAACCAGGCTTGGTTCCCTGGCTTGATCATAATGGTAGAGTAGGGGAAATGCCTGGCTGTCAGGTGGCAGATTGTGATGGAGTACAATTCTTCTGCTACTGATGACCCACATCACTTCATGGGTGCTAAGTCTTGTGTTGCTATATATGTTAGAAATCTATCCTATCTACCACTACCAAGGGGTAGTGTGATAGGGTTGACAACAAGATGATGCAGGCTATCCTCAATATAAAATCAGGACATCATCTCCAAAATGACTATAAGGTGGTGACTTTTACCAAAATTGACTTGGACAGTTACATTTGTGTCAAGCAGACAGTATGTGATGATCAGCAGGCGGTTTTACAACATTTAATTTGATGCCATGAGACTTCATTTGGTCTAGAGTCAACGTTGAGGAATCCAAGCATAACTCTGTCATAACTATATACCATTGTGCTACCACTGCTGCTGGGTCTGTCCTTCCAGTAAGCCAGGACATACCCAGGAATAGTGATGGTGGTATCTGGTAAGGTTCAATTCCATCAGAATGACGATCAGAGGCCGTTGACTTTCTATTGAGTCTGTTAGATATCTCAACTTAGCTTTAGCCCTGGTATTGTTGAGGTGGACTTTGCAGGTTTGACAGGGCTGAGTTTGCTATTGTGGCTTCTCTAGTGTAGGCCAATGCCGGTTGGTCTGTCTGGTATCATTCCTTTTGAGGTTGTAATGCCAATCAAGAGAAAAGAAATACTTGGAATTGCAACTAGACAAGATAACACATTTGCTAAAAATTAGTCGACCAATTGGAGCAAAATTATGTTGGATGTATAATGCACCCTTATCTCTGTGTTAAGAACTATTAGAAATTGATCTATTAAATTGATGCCATGCTATAAAGATTTTAAAACAAGCGGTATTCTCATTCTTGATTTCCCTCAGGGGATTAAAATTCTACCACACATTGTGTAACAAGAGTAAAATGCAAGCCAAATGAGATTGAGGTCGATAGGTTCCCTTCCCTGACAATACCCAGCTAGGCCATAATTAGCCAGATTTATTCAATTCATTTTCAGAACCTACAATGGGGTATTTGAACTTGCAAGCTGTGCATGAGTAACCTAGTACAATAAGCATTAGGACAGCATACGTAATGCACGTGGGACTTAAATTGCTGCACTTGATAAATACAGGCTTTGATCTTTTACCATGAATGGACATTGTATTTCACTGGAGCTCGTGAGGTAATGATGACTTTTAAAATATAGATTATCTTGTTCTGATGGAACAGTAGTCAGCAAATATGTGCTGAAATGTTTATTAAGGTGCAAATGATAGTTCACAAACAGCAACACAATGTAATGCACCACAAGCGAATCCCATGCTGTTCTCACCCAATGTCCACATATAGACTGCTTGGCAGAAAATTACTGTATCAAGACAAAAGCCTGGAATTTTCTGAATTGTTTCTGCATATCTACAGTGGCTGAAGAGTTTTGCAGTCATTTTCTGAGGATATTAATATGGCTTTATATTGGAACATCTGTATAGATTCATTTCATTGATCATTTGCTTATCTTCCTAGTTATAGCCACTAAAATCCCATGCTTTATTAACATATCTCCAACTACAAGCATAAGATCAGGGAATGCAGTCTCCAACATGTCAGTTCTGAACAAATTTACATCCAGGATTTTGGTGACAGCAGGATTTGATTTCACTGTTTTGGTGCATTATTGCAATTTCTCTTTTCTGAAACCTACACTGTATTTTCCATCATTTTAATGTGTTTTATGTGGCATCAGAAACTGTGACATTAAAAACAAGTGAAGTTTCCAGAATTGTATTTTCTGAAACATCTGTACTTAATGTACGTGAATGGCATTTTGATGGCTTCAAACTTTGATTTTTATAATGTCACTAATATAAAGGGACACTAAAAGAAAGAAAATGGCAAATATTCCACAATTTCTACAGGCCGTTGTTTTTATATTAGTTTTTTACGCTGAACCAATTTAATCACAACTGTGAATGTTTTGCACACCAAATCAATGGAAAAGGAACACAGAAAGGGTGCAAAATGTTTAATATGTTATCAGTTGTTTTTTTAATTTCAGCCAAAATCAATTTCAACACAGGGATACCAAGTTCCATTATTTACAATTGGATATCACATTTGCCTGTGCTGCCAAATATTGAATTCAATTGACTATACTATCCGAAAGGAAGTCATCGGAATAAGTAAATAAAATTGCGTACCAAATTCTCTTCAGTTCAGAGATTATATCCAGCTTATTATTTCCAATGCTCGTTCTTCTGATTTTCCTTTATTCTCCTGGATTCATGCAATGCAATAAATGTTCAAAGCCTGACTTTGCTTTGATTAGGAGAAGATGAAGAAAAATGCATCCTATTAATTTTACTGACCTTCAAAATACAGGACACAAATTGCACCATGCTGTCCATGTGATGCTCTCCAAAATGCTCTCCATTGTTATGAATTTAAACCTTTGATTTAAAATTAGATTTTGACAGGAATATGAAAATAAGCACATTTTCACTTCAGCAAAATCTCAACATGAGTTTTCGAGTTCACTGTCAAACGCATCTGAATTTTAGACAATTTTTTTTTCAAATACTTCATCATGCAACTGATTAAGAGTTGTCAGTATTTATCATAATCAATGCTTATGTCTTCATCAATTGATTTCACGAACAGACATATCACCTTATCGTAATTACACTTTTCCAAAGAATTACATTTCCTCATGTATTTCTCTGTTGATATTCTCTTAGTTTCCTGTTTGGTGAAAAAAATATTATGGAATTAATTAGAGTCTTCATTATATACAATTGTACATTTATCTTGAAATTTCATGCAATTGCGGTGTGTCACACTGCTTCTCTATATTTTTTGGATATTCATTCTTTTACTTAAGCTTTGAATTTAAACACTCTGAATTATTATTGTTTTGCTCTTTCTCACTTGCTACCTTCCACTTCTATCATATCATATCTGCCTTTTGCAGAAGCAGCTATTCAATGTTTCAGACAAAATATACAATTCGGAAACATGAATCTGTCTTTTCTCTTTGCAAGTACTGATATACCCGTTGTGTATGTCCAGAAGCTTCAATTCTTATTGAAATTTCCAGTTACCGCATTTTCCCTTTAATTTTCCTGTACTTATCTGGTTAATTGTCTCCTTTCTTTTACTCTGTATGGATATTTTTTGTGTTTATCCATTTAGCAGAAATGTATCAAGTGGCAAATGTGACACACTTCATTGCTAAATGTTAATTATTTCTTTGAAAAAAATTATGAATAGCATTTGTATAACGTGGATCACCACTTTATTACTTGACATTCAAATCAGCCCTGGTCATATAGGGTTTCACCTTCTTGATGACCTTTCCAAGGAAATGATATGAATGAAATGTAATTTGTGGAACAAAGAATTCTTGTAGGGTCAGTAGGTGTGTTCTTGGGTGAAAAGAGGTTCATATCATGGACATAGATAAGTAAACCATTATTATTGTTATGATGAAGAAATGTGACAAATGATCTCATTGAGATCAGAGAAATTGGAGAAGGTATAAGCCAATCACCCTATTGATTTTACTCCATCATTCAATCATTACTCCATATGACCAATTGAATAAGCTAAGTGATTGGATATGTGTTTGCTAGCTTCACTATATGTGCATATCCTTTGGTTTGAAAAAGCATATATAGATATTTTCCAGTAGCTTTTAAATATGGTTGCACGTTAAGTGTTCCTTAATGCCAAATGTTTTAAAGTTTCTACGGCTGCTTGTTGGTGTGCTTCTGTAAACACGTCAGTGAAAACAATGTTTAATTGATTTCCTTACAGACGAATGATTTTGTGAATCCACACTCCTGGTGGGGAGCCTGGACCATCTGGAGCACACGTTGCAAAATTGTGGGGTGTGTACCCTCATTTCCTGCCATGTGTTGTTGCCAGACTAGACTCCCTAAAACAGGTGTAACATTTATAAATTTGTCTGCAGATGAAGAGTGGTGTCGTTTTACATGAGATGCTTCTGAAATGCAACATCTTTTTTGTCATGATTGATGAATTTTTGCACTTCTGCTACTCAAGCAGATGTTACTGATTACACTAAACACTTCCAAAAATAGATATGTTGTGCCAGTTCAGTACAAGGTAAGAATTATTTTTAAAGAGAAACCCACGATGAATACAGTTCAAAAGTAATTTATTAGCTGTGAAGTAGTTTGGGAATTCCCAAGGACGTGACACTTACACACAATATAAATCCAGGTTCTTTATTTTCAAATTTACCCCAGGTTGTCAAAACTCCTACACTTATAAAGGGGCAGAGAATTGGTGCTGTAGTGAGTTCTCAGGCAGTGACACAGGAAGGCATTGCCATTGATACAGAATGGAGTGATAAGGGCTGGGATCCCGATGAAGTTATTCCAAGGGTAACATGCAACAGGCAGAGAACAACGGGGCTCTGCATCCAGCATCCTGAGCTCTCATGTGAAGGAGGAGCGGTAGAGTGAGTGAGAGAGAGAGATAGACAGTACCATGCAGCACAGTTAATACTGCAGTAGGAACAAGTATAGCGCAAGAGGCCCAGACTGCAGCTCGGTAACTTATTGAAGCACACCAAGTGGTTCAGAAGCAGCCACACCAGCAGACAGCCTACCAGACACACTGAATTAGGTAGTGCTCTGGTTACGGGCAGGACGTCCTCCTGCCTGGTGTCTCCAGAATAATGCCAAGCGAAATGACCAAATGAGACAAGAGTGGAATAATCAGATTCTCGACCTCGAGAAAAGCTTGCCCTCAGGCTGCAGTGGTCAGCTTCGAATCTCACTGTCAGGCAGCGAAAAGCTTACTTTCATTCATTTGCATCTTATTAAAAGTCCAACTCATTCGATCAGCATCACACTGCCAATCATTCTCTCCACACTCATGAAACATGAAGGTGTTAAACACTCGACAAGTGCAAAGCAGAGTGGGTACGTGGCGGCTTGTTTTGTGAACATTCACTGCAAGTCATGTAATGGCCATACTTGACCATCTAGCTTCTCTTTACATGGATAGTAGGAACTGCAGATGCTGGAGAATCTGAGATAACAAGGTGTAGAGCTGGATGGACACAGCAGGCCAAGCAGCATCATAGGAGCAGGAAAGCTGACGCACCTGAAACGTCAGCCTTCCTGCTCCTCTGATGCTGCTTGACCTGCTGTGTTCATCCAGCTGTACACCTTGTTATCTCTTTACATGGAACTGCTTCTTTAGTACGGGGTTTCATGCTAAGGCTTGCTTGCTTATAGCAGTTTGGTTTGTTATGAAGGACTGCCAGGCAGCCATGTGTGTCTAGTCAAGATTTTTAGTGCTGACACTGAGGCAGGTACCTTATGGGTTCTTGCATTTTAACACATAATGTGTTGACACTTACTTAGAAACAGGCAGCCTCTACGTCTTTGCACGGGAGGAGACACAGGAAGCTTCTGGTGGTGGGGAACACTGAGGAAGAAATGTACCAGTCAAGGAAAGGATGGACACGTTTGCTGTAAGGCTCAGAGCTACATCAAAAACAGAGCTACAGCGATTGCAAAGTGTACGTACTTGAACCAAGTTGCAATGTGTTAAAGTCAAAGGGTCAAGTGTTTAAGGAGTAAAGATGGGCTACAGTCAGTCAAGGGATACAGCCACATACAGGCAAAGAGATTCTGTGATTACCATCCAAGAGGGTGGCCACGGTTAGTGAAGGGCTGTCCTGTCAAGCCTGGCCTGAGGGGATGGGCTATGTTCAGTCATGGGTATTTGGTCGATAATAATCATGGATGTCATCATTGGACAGTCAATGAAGGCCTGTGGAGAGTGTCCAGATCAAATTTGGCCTTAATTGTACAGGATCACCGACAGAACAGTCACAGTGACACGGAACAATCACAGACCATAAGCTGAGACCTCATAGTAAATGGATGAGAAATGAGAGCTTTACCATTAATTTGGCCTCCACATGGGGTGGGTATAGGGCCAGCAAAGAGTGTATTCCTCCAGGGGCACGCACTCGGTTTGGGATGGGGTGGGGGAAAGAGTAAGGCAGGCACATTCATGGTGATGTAAAGAAGCTCAATCGAAACAAGAGGAGGTTGAAATGTTATTGTGTCCACAAGGTCAGCAAGATAGCAAAACAAAACTTAGTGAATAGGAGGCAATTTCAAGGTCGTGAACAGAACATCCAAGTCATGAAGGTGAACACAAAGAGAGAAACTCATCATATTGGATCAAATTGGCAATAAATTCACAAATGGCCGGGACTGCATGTATAGTGGCAGGATTAAGCACAGCTTTTTTTCCCTTGGGGCAGATCTGGTGAATTTATTTTTTGAACCTGTGCAAGGAGGAATTGCAGTATCATGCCTTCATTGTTTAAGGAATGCTTTTATCTGCTTTCAATTTTTAATTTATTTGAAGATTGCAATTTGTCAAAGATTACACATCAAGTTATGGCCTAAGCATCTTGAGCTTTACATTGTGCCCATTGATTGCCTCTTTGTCATATAAACTTTGCATGTCTTATTGCAAGAAATAATGTGAAAGAAGAAAATATTGTTCCTATTTGCCAAAGACATTCAATAGCAAATTCAGGAAGACCAAACATTGCAGCTGTAATGTCCTCAGATGGTTAAAAAAAAAGCATCACGCATTGTGAGTTGGAAGGGAGTTGCTTTTTCTTATTGTGGTTGTGGGGCTGGGGAGAGGGCATGTTTCACAATGGATTACTGCCAAATATTGACTCCCAATGGAGGATAGATACTTTGGTTGTACACTGTGCATTTGGAATGGTCACAAACTTCAGAACACCTTATTGAAGCATGACAATGACTTCCTTGGGAAGCCTGAATGCCTCAGTTGCATGAGGATATAATATTGAGCTTTATTATTGTTGATGTGAGGGCTTAGGCAGTACTTCAATACTACAGTGCTATGTCCCTGACTTTCCCCACAGATTACCTGCCCACTGAGTTATAATGTTCCATGTGTTGCCTGATTTCCCTCCGCCACTTGTTCTGAATCAGAAGGCAATGGATAGAGAGCCTCAGTAAACACTGAAAGAACAATTGTCTCCAGCAACTGCCATACAGCCTTCAGAAGAAGAGGCAGCATGACAAGATCCACCAAGGAGGAGCAGGCAAGTGGTGAGACCCAGCGTTTATTCAGTTACCTGCAGATAACTGAATAACAATGCCTTTGAAGGCTAAGGCTGTCATGTTCCATCATGTCAGAGTTGTCCCAGCTGCTGACAAGGATCGCTACAGAGTGGAAGCAGGCTATTCTGCCTATTGAGTTCAACCAACCCTCCCCAAAGAGCATCCCACCCAGATACAGCCCTCTACTCTATCCCTGTAACCCTGCATTTCCCATAGCTAACCCACCTAGCCTGCACATCCCTGGACACTATGGGCAATTTACCACAGTCAGTCCACCTAATATGCACATCTTTGTACTGTGGGAGGAAACCGGAGCACCCGACGGGAACCCACGCAGACACTGGGAGAATGTGTGAACTCCACACAGACAGTTGCCCAAGGGTGGAATCGAACCCAGGTTACTGGCACTGTGAGGCAGCAGTGCTAAACTCACAAAAGCTGGATGTCAATTCCATCCTGAAGACCATCAAGATCACGGTTGCCTTTACGTTTAAATGCCAGTGTCTCTTCTTAGAAGGACATTAGTGAATTCTGTGTCATTTCCCAATCCTGCAGTCATAAATACATCTGAAATATCACTGATGCCATTTGTGCCAGAACCCACCTCTCCATATCCTTTCCCCTTGCCAATGGCAGTCATTGCTGTCTTCCATCAGGTCCTGGGCTACAATTGTGTGACTGAACTGGATCCAATAGCAAACAACATTTTACTGCAGTCATTGTTACAAAAGAAATATATTAGTTATTTACAATTATGTAGCACCCATGCCACTGCTGTGTCATCAGTAAGTTTTTTTTTTATTCCTGTCCCTCTCACTCTGATTAGTTGCAGGCCAAAAACAGGCATGGAGGGAGGTGACTCTGTGTTGATCCTTTGACTTGGATAACTTGGGTGGTTGTTCTTCATTGTTTTTGGCCCTAGATGCCCCAGTCCTGCCAAGAATCCTTTGCCTTGTTACAGACTTGCCTTCGATAGTTTGCATTGCTATAGGCTTTGTGATCATAGACTTCACCACAGCCCTTGTCAAAGCATAGGCATCTTTGTATCTGGAGCTCTGCATCAGTAAGAGGGTTCCACCAAGGTGTCATTAACCTTGGTTGTAGTAGGTAATCCTTGGTCCCCAGTGACCAGCCTCGTAAGGCATCTCAACCAAAATAAGAACATAAGAGGGGTCCATGATGTAGGAAACATGGCAGCTGCCAGGGTACTGAACATTCACCACCAAGAAGTGACAATGGTGATCATAGATCACTTGAACATTAATGCCCTTTGTCTCAGTGCAAAATGTGTGCAGTTATTGGCGCCTTCACCTGGCAGAAGTCAGCTATTCTCCAAAATCCTACTGCCTGGGATGCAACACTGAGCTCATCACAGGGATAAAAGATTAACGAGTGTGATCCTGCACAGGTAGCATCTATCACTGTCTTGATGCATTTGTGAGTCAATAACTGAAAGATCCAATGCAGGTTCCTTGTTGGTCCCTAGAGGAAGCCAGTCTCATGGAAGTTCAATGCTGCTGCTAACTTCACAATTACTGGGAAAGGATCAATCCCACTCCTTCAGGTCTCAGGTCCTGATCCAGCAGCTAGCACAGTTTTGTCAGCGGGTTGCAGTAAATAGGGAGCCTACAGCATTACTATGCCTTGGTCGTACCAAGAAGGTGGCTTTGACATCAAAAGACTCTGACCTTCCTATGTCGCTGACATATCCTGTAGCTCTGACCTTTTCCTTGATGGGAGGTTCCATTTTTTGCTGTGTTCTGCAGTCATATTTGCTCCTCCTTCAACTGCCTTTGCCTTCTTTACAACACAGCTCCTGTGGCGAGCATCCACCTTTGAACTAGTCCAACATTCTTGCTGGAAATACCCACATCAACCATGAAAGTTATCATTACAGACAATAAAATATATCATAATACTTATCGGAGTTGGAGTTAAATTTCCACGTTCCACAGCAATCTTGGAACTTGTGCAAGAACTGTTTTGGTTGTCGCTTGTATCTACTTCTCTTAAAGTCAGTTGTGATAACTTCTGCTTCATTAACATGTCTACCTTCAAGGACCAGTTGCATGGTGAACATCACTTGTGACCAGCATTTACATTCCACATACTTGTACATTCCATGCATTTCACACATATGGTGATGTAGTTGTAAATGAAATGAAGCTGCAATCTGCAAGTACATGATTGATGTAATGGCTTCTCATTGAGCAGAAGTGAAACTAACATGAAACCAACACTGAATGCAGATTATCCTAACAATTGGAAAATGAGAGAATGGAACTCCCGCACAAGGTGTGGCCTATTCGTCAGATACTCACCCTCCGAATCTTACTGTTTTATCTTGCTCCAACCTATTTCCACTAATTACCCTCCATGTAGACATCCACCACATCGACATTGAACTCCGCCTCCAAAATTGTTCTTTGCTGCCCGAGTCCTGGGACTTGTTTGATGACTCCCATCATTGTGCTGTACTCTTCCCTTGTGGAAGCTACGTTGGTGGTGACTGCATATCACATGCTACTCTTCTGGCTCCCATGGCTCCATTCTTGATACATTGAGTTTCCCCTCCATCACCATCCTGTCCACTCTCCAACCCATGCCTCCATCTTGCCCCCACCAAAACTGAGTGCCCTCAATCCCCATCATAGAGCACCCCTTTCCACTTCAGTCCCCCTTTAAACCTCCCCTCAATATTCAGACCCCAATGACTGACTGACTGCTGTCCAGTCCCTTGGCCAACTTTGATGGAGAACCCTAGATAATGATTGAATGGACCCTTGACCACTCTCCTTGCACTTCCCCAATTCATTCAATGGGATTTCCCTATCTGCTTGTTTTGGCCTCACAGGAATGAGTGTGACACACTCTCCGGATTAGAGTCACACAGAGTTGCTGACTGTGACCACCTCAGATGGATGACTGGCCAGAATGAAGCTGCCTGGCTGTGTCTCTGTGCTAAACAGCAAGTCAACATGACAGGACTGTGGGCATTTAAACTCTGGCTGAGGCGACAATAAGCCAACAGGCATGACACTGTAAAGCAAGGAAAGAAAATGCAAGGAAGGAATGCGTTGAGCATTCAGGTTGGTACTAAGACCAAGGTCTGGGAGAGTAAGTAAACAGCCCTGAGATGCACAGTGAGCTATGTGTCAGTCATTTGCACAATGCATCCTTTCAGCAGCATTTCAATGTTATTTGCTAATAGTAAAATGCAATTTCAAAGTGCAAAGGTGTACTGTAAATGTATTGGGGATGTCCCATGAGGATTTTGAGAAGCTGGCAGGTGTCAGATGCCAACATCTATCAATTTAGGGGTGTGCGCACCCACTACCTGTGGTGCACACCCTGAAACACTGCCCAGAATGGAGGTCCAGATAAGCAAGTGGCAAGCTGGACTTGTCAAGTACCCTTTCAGACTTGCAGGTTGAGAATTCTCAGCATTTAGTTTCCTTGTAGTCAAGTTGCAGCATATCAATGACGGAATATTTGCAGTTAATGAGGGTGATAACAAGCAATAATCCCTGTTAATAGGCATCCTGATGCTCAGAACTCTGTTGGAAAATGCAACTAGTTGCTCCCAACATCATGAAAGGCCTCTCTGGACTGCTCACATAATTCTTCCAGATTTCTTGCCATAGCCCACACAGTTCAGGGCTTGGTAAGATTCCACATATCATGATTAATTAATCCATTGGCATTTCCTGAGGGAGTAACATGTGCTCTGTGTAAAGAGGAACCAACAGAAATACTGTGATTTATAGAAGGCATTTGATAAGATGCCACATTAAATGTCATCGAGGAAAATGAAACTCATGGTACAGGACTAATAGAAGATTTGCTAGTTAACAAGAAGCAGAGTAGGCGTAAATAGACCATTTTCTGGTGGGCAAGATATAAAGAGTGGTGAGCCACAAGGACTAGTGCTGGGTTTTGATATGTAACCATTATTTAAAATGGCTTGGATGAAGGGACTGAAGGTATGGTTGTTAAGTTTGCTGACAATACAAAGATAGGTAGGAAATTAAGAAGAGGATGTAAGAGTGCTACAAAGTAATAAGGATAAGTTAAGTGAGGTGGCAAAGATCTGGCAAATGGAATATATTGCATAAAAATGTGGGAATTGCCCATTTTGACAAGGAGACATCAAAAAAAATTAAATCAATTATCTAAATGGTGAGATGTTGCAGAGCTCTGGGTCACAGAGTGATTTGGGTGTGCTAGTGCATGAAACATAAAATGTTGGTACATAGGGACAGCGGTTAATTAGGAAAGCTAATAGAAATGTACCACTATTGTGCATACAGTTGCATAAAAATGTAGGGAAATTATGCTTCAGTTATAAATGGTATTGATGAAACCACAATTGGAACATTATGGACAGTATTAGTGCTCTTATTTAAGGAAAAATGGATATGAATTTACAATAGTTCAGAGAAGGTTTACCAGAAAAAAATAACCTGAATGTACACCTGTTCTTACAAGGAAAGGTTGGACAGGACTTATGTTCATGTTTGTTAGAGTTTAAAAGCATAAGAGATGATCCATAAAGGTCACAACAGGGTATGTGGAAAAGGATGTTTCCTCTTGTGGTTAGAATAGAATTGAGGGGTCGTACATACATTTAAGTTGGAGATAAGGAATTCAATCAGCTGACTCAATAAATGTAAATAAATCATGGAAATTTAATCTTAAACATTTAGATTGATTTCTGAATCATTTCTGGAACTAGGTGAACTTTCTTTTTTTTGCCTTTATCAACAATAACTTTTAGATATTATACATATTGATCTTAAATACTCAAAAATTACAGCTTCATCAAACATTTGATTGTTAGGACATCTCAATATAAGACAGCTTCTTGCTGAATTTTAAAAGCAGAAAGCACAGTATTTCTGTCATCGTGTAACTACCACAATTTCAAGTTTTGAGTTTTTCCAAACAAAAACTGCTTGCCGATTCCAATTATCATCTATTTGGAAAGTTGATCAGATCCATGCACATCCATCTTGCACCCATTGAGTTTTGATGTTTCCTTGTTTCTTTAAAAAAAAATTCTTGTTAGGACTTGAGCCCAGATCTCCTGGCTCAGAGGTAGGAAATCTACCATAGAATCAATACACTGTGATTCAACCCATCGAATCCACACCGACCTTCCAAAAGCAGCCCACCCAAACTCCGCCTCCTATTCTATCCCTGTAACCCCACATTTCCAATGTTAATCCACCTGGCCTACACATCGTTGGACTGTAGAAGGAAACCCAAACAAACAAACGGAGAATTTGCAAACTGTACAGACAGTCACCCAAGACTAGAATCAAACCTGGGTCTCTGGTGCTGAGCAATACTAACCACTGAGCCACCATGTCCTAATGTCCAGGAGAAAACAGACAGCTGGATTTTTGTAGTTATTTAGTGTTGCCACTCCTTAACCAGAGGATTTATGACTTCCCTAGATGGCTAAGAATGTACAAACCTAATTAAGCATTCACTGCAGACTAAGGACTGCCTGAAGCCTCAAAATGCTCAGGGTTACAAGAGTTGCAGAAGCCATTTTACATGTTTTAGTTTATATAAGTCTGACTTTTAAAATATTGAGTGAAAGCTTATCCTGTACTGTGACTTGATATTTAAATAAAGCATACAGTAAAATGAAGTGAGTTCTGAAAGAAGTGATATGGGTAAAAAAAAATATTTAATCACATTAGGAAACTTAAGTTCTTTTCATAGTGCGCAGAAACCAATTTTGCAGAAAATACTTCTGAAAGCATTCTTCCTTTAAAACTGAAGGGAACAAATGCCGAAGACATTCAATATTTTTAAAATTTTTATGCTAAAAACCATGAGAAAATGAGCATAAATAATGTAACACATGCCATGATTTATTATTTATACTGATCTTTTCAACTGAAAAATGCTAACCTTGTCAGATTAGTGAAGCGCTACACAAATACTGAAGCAGAGGGTCTCCGAGGGTTAACCTTCAAAAGATGCAACTAATTAGAAAGATTTGCTTTTTGTTTCATGTAAATTATATATGACACATGATTAAAGATTTTCTTGGTAATTAGTAGTCAATTCTAGATTTCTTTTATATGCTGTGAAGACTGCTGCAAGGGATTACACCAAAAGCAATCTGTTAGGGTCATGCGATGTTGTTTTCCATCTGTCTTATATTGAGATGCCATAACAATCAAGTGTTTGATGAAGCTGTAATTTTTGTGTATTTAAGATAAATGTGTACAATATATAGAAACGTTCTAAAAGTTATAGTTGATAAAGGGGCAAAGAACTGAAAGCTCACCTAGTTTAAGAAATGATTCCGAAATCAATCTAACATTTAAGATTAATTATTCATGATTTATTTACATTTACTGAGAAGGTTGATTGAACTAATATGGTTCCTGCAATGATTCCAACACAATACAATCCAGTGCGTTTATGTTGTAACTTTTTTTGTGTGAAATATTCCCTCTGTCTGACATCACTGATCTGAAAATGATATGAATGTTTAATCATTTGTCAATGGTAGAAGCCTTCAGATGGTAATTCCATTTGTTCCAATACTGATTAAGACAAGGGTTGTCAGTTTGTCATTTACTTCCTCAAGATTCAAGATGCATCAAGATGATATAAGGCATTAGTGATGGACCAGGATTAATATCTGAACTATACTGGCATTGGATGAAAATGAATATATTGGCCTCAGTTCAGAAATTCAAACTAATACAAACTGACATGTAAGTATTGAACTTGAAACTTGATTCAAACAATTATCTTAAATCAGTAGTCAAAAAAATGTAGACTAAAGAGTATAGCTATGAGCAATCCAGATATTGTCAGACTTTTCCAAAGTCATCTAATTTGCATCTTTTTGTTTAAATTCTTGTGAATAACTGAGGAAAGTGCAACAGAAGTAAATTCAGATATTGCTGCCTGTGTCTGTATGTTGAAAAAGAAGAATCAAACAGGCTTCCAGGAGAGTAACTAACCAATATGGATATCTGAAAAAAAATAAAAATAGAAATGAGCCAACAAATATTTGTATTGATCTTTGCAAGCTTTAGTTTTAGAAGCACCCTTCCCGACTGTGGCCAATAGTTCACAACATCATAATTCTGAAAAAAAAAACAGCATTTTTCCCTCCCCACCCTTATCTGCTTTCCAGAGGGACCACTCTCTCCATGACCCCCGTGTCCGTTCCACACTCCCCTCCAGCCCCACCACACCCGGCACTTTTCCCTGCAATCGCAGGAAGTGCTACACCTGCCCCTACACCTCCTCCCTTACCCCCATCCCAGGCCCCAAGATGTTCATCTGCACATCTGCTAATGTGGTATACTGCATCCGCTGTTCCCGTTGTGGCCTCCTCTACATCGGGGAAACCAAGCGGAGGCTCGGGGACCACTTTGCAGAACACCTACGCTCAGTTCGCACTAAACAACTGCACTTCCCAGTCGCGAACCATTTCAACTCCCCCTCCCATTCCTCAGACGACATGTCCATCCTGGGCCTCCTGCAGTGCCATAACGATGCCACCCGAAGGTTGCAGGAACAGCAACTCAATTTCCGCTTGGGAACCCTGCAGCCCACTGGTATCAATGTGAACTTCACAAGCTTCAAAATCTCCCCTCCCCATACCGCATCCCAAAACCAGCCCAGCTCGTCCCCGCCTCCCTAACCTGTCCTTCCTCCCACCTATCCCCTCCTCCCACTTCAAGCCCCACCCCCATCTCCTACCTACTAACCTCATCCCGTCCCCTTGACCTGTCCGTCCTCCCTGGACTGACCTATCTCCTCCCTAACTCCCCACCTACACTCACCTTTACTGGCTCCATCCCTGCCTCTTTGACCTGTCTATCTCCTCTCCACCTATCTTCTCCTCTATCCATCTTCTATCCACCTCCCCCTCTCTCCCTATTTATTTCAGAACCCCCTTCCCCTCCTCCATTTCTGAAGAAGGATTTAGGCCCAAAACATCAGCCTTCCTGCTCCTCTGATGCTGCTTGGCCAGCTGTGTTCATCCAGCCCTGCACCTTGTTATCTCAGTATTTCTGACTTCTTGGCCAAAATCTCAATCGAACAAACTCACATGCATTGGGGAAGCAATAACAGCTGAGGAACATGTTTGATTTATCAAGGGGCTTTACTTGGCTCTTTAGATCAGCTGAGGTATTAGCATCCTGCTTCCAAGTTTCTGGAGAGGGTAGATGGATTGACATGCTAAATTTGTGAAAAGAAAGTCAGAATAGCTGAACTGTACGTTCATTCTTCAGCAACTACAGGGCATCTGTCATAGTGACTTTGATGATGATTGTCAATCCTTGTTCACTTGATCAACTGGGAAAGAAGTCTTGTTACAGGAAACTGCATATGCCAACAGCCTGAGAATTTTAAGACAGGAGAATTTACACATGTTGAAAGAACTGAACCTAGACGCTATATCCTTCTAGCTGGATCACTGTGGTCATCCTCACAACCTTGTGAAGTGCCATGCAGCTGAGGAGATGATAAGTGGCTTTTCTCCTAGAGTTGCTCCAGGTTCAGCAACATGTGATGTTGCTTGTGCTTTTCCTCTCATTTCTTATTAGTGGTGCAAGGTAATCTGCTCTTGGACTGAGGCAGGACAATTGTTTCTCAGTTTTACAGTTTGAAGTTTCCCCGCTTTCCACTTGCAGCTGAGAAGTGCTTCCTGCTGTTCTTCTCTCTGGTTCATAAAGGCGAGTGTAAAAAGCTTGCGAAATGCATACACTGGCTCCAAAAGCCGAGATGCAGGGCTAATTTCCACATTAATTAACTGTTTGCATATTATAATGACTTTGCTAACAGCTAACAGTTTCCCACTCACAAACACAACTGGACCAAGCTAAAAATTTCCAGGGACGTGCCAGGTACCTCACAAAACAGTAGATTTTGGGGGACTTAATAATGTGCCCCATAGAAACCCATCTCCCCATCGGCTGCTAAAGTTCTGTTTTTAACTTGTGCATAAAATTATAAATAATAATGTTGATCTAATATGTTTCGTAGTTAAGATGGATATTTTGGGAATGTACCACTTGCTTGATTCAATGGTTGATGATCCTCATTTGGTCTAATGCAGACAAATCAGGAGCAGGAGCGGACAGCTCAGGTCAATGGGCTTCCTCCACACTTCATGGCTAATTTGATTGTAATCTCAAATCCATATTCCAGCCCATGCCTGACAACCATTTAATTCCTTGATTAAAACAAACATCTATGGGAAACATACCTTCGTGTCCACCCTATCAGGATTTTTCAGGATATGTTTCAATCAAGTGATTAAGCTCCAACAAATACAAGTCAGTCTGTCCAACATTCCCACATAAGACAACTTGCCTTTTCCTGGTGTTAGTCTAGTAAACCTCCTCTGAACTGCCCCCAATCCATTTACATCCTTCCTTAAATAAGGTGACAAATACTGTACACTGTATTCAAAAATCTGAAGCAGCCCCATGGAGCATTTTGTAAAAGAAAGTGAATTTTGGGTTTAGAGAGCAAAGTTGACACTGAATCCTCTATAGGTTTATACCTAACCCATAATGCAGGAGCTTAATTTTGCTATTCCATTATAATATAATTCCCTGCTAATGGGTTTAATTTATCATAGAACCCAAAATGGAGGTCTGACCTAAGAAATTTGATTTTTATCCAGAATCCATTTTACTTTTACTTTGTTCATCTGCTGATAATTATTCAAATTGAGTCACTGATTTTTGCCACAGAAGTCACATTTTTTGCTCAATTAACAATTTTAAATCGTTGATTGATAGCTTTTCACTATATCGGGTTATTAAAACATGTAAAGGCTAGGGATGGAGTTACTGTTTAGATCAACCCTGATCTCATTGAATGGGTGAATAAACTGGAGCGGTTAATTCTTTACTAATATTCTTTGTACGTCCTGCCTCGTAATCTTTCTGACATTTAACCTGTTTCCATAACCTGTCAAAATTCCCTGGACAATATTGATGTAAGCCTTCTGCTGCTGCTTCTACTTACCACAATCTGGCTATCAAATCCCAACCTTTGGTGTAGAATTTCATCACATATATCAACTGTTCTTGTCTGAGCTGAGTATCCATGCATTAAAATAAATCAGTATATGGGCAGGTCTTTGGCATTTTACTTGCTTATATTTGTCTTTTCTTATCAAATTATACAGCTTCACCCAGGCAGTTTTTCGTTATCTTTATTATGGCTTTTTTTCGCTCTCCCGGCAAAGATTATTTGCTCAGACAATGCTCCTAAAAAAAACAGATTAACTGGTTATTCAGCTCTTTGCTGTTTGTTTGCCATTGCTACTGCTTCCACTTTTGTCCGTAGAAACTTCACAGTCCTGGGATAATTTATTCTGCGATGCATTTAAATCATTTCAATGTGAGAAGACACTGCATAAATTTAAGAATTGTCTTTGAAAAATTCTGACAGCATCACTGCACCCAGTGATGAAGCTTGCACTTGCTGTTTTGCTTCTGCATTGACCTTGAATCAAGTCTTTGAGATGGCAAAATTGCTGTAAGGAGGGCTGGGCATCCTTGCAGCTTTGCAGGTTGCAGGATCTCTGCAAATACTCTGAATCTAGAAACACTCCTTTAACTGTAGGGCCAAGGAGTAACATAGAGTGACATATGGGCCTGATCACTGGAAACCTCCATATGTTTGGATCTGTAAAGCTGCACTAGTTGAGGAATGACCTGCAAACTACAGCTGGGAATGACTGAAAAGGGCAAAGTATCACTTTCACATTCTCAAACATAATTTACTGTGCAGGTTCAAGCTTTCTGGTTACAACCTCCTGCCCTGAGATTATCCATTTCTACCCGCAGGACAGACAATGCTTTCACCCAGATGTAACACAACTCTGATAAAAAAGTTAGGAAGCCATTAAAACCAGCTAGGCCTCCACATGTATGATTTAACCAGGCACACCATCCACATCTGCTTTTGCACACATCAAATAAATATACAATGGCTCAGTGATAACAAAAAAGAAGATTTTCTGCTTTTATTAATTCATTGCTTAATTGATTCATTATTAGGTTTCCGTACATTCCAAGCTTGAAGGGGGCATTTACATCTGACATAAATTAACATTGTTAATGATTTTTGCAATAGTGGGCTAAGTGGATGACAATAACCTGAGAAGTAACATTTGTTTAACATTTTAGATAAGGTGAACATGCAATTGTCTTTGGTTTCCAAACCAACCAGCAGTATTAAATCCAAGATATATTGTAAACCTTAAGGCAATTATTTTTGCCTTCAACATAGTTTGTACAATATGATCATGTCCTCATTTCTTCAGATTTATTTTTAAATTTTAAACAATGCGTGTATTATTTTGCATAACCTTTTTTCAAAATTAACGCTACCACACAGTGGTAATGTAGCAGAAGAAAGCTACTGAATAATAAATAGCTAAAGCTCTAATTCATTTTATGATAATATGTATGAGAAATGCTTAATTTTTTAGCATTTTTAGTAAATGGATACTTGACACTTAATAGGTATTATCATCCTTTAGATTAAAAAAATTGCTGCAGAATTTTATCAGGTACCTAACAATGCTTTGAGATGTATAAGTGAGTAACGTATATACAGCATTATCTCAGAAATGTTTTGAAATTGTTTGTATGGCAGCAGGCACTATCAAGACACCGCTTTCAATCGAAGCTATTTAAGTTAAATGAAAATTCCTTAAAAAGGGCATCAGTATTCCTTTAAGGATCACCTCTGTTATTGCAGCTTTGGGCATGACACAAGATTGGGTGATCATGTTGTGTCTGTACAGGACATTGGTTAGGCCACTGTCGGAATACTGCATGCAGTTCTGATCTCCCTGCTACAGGAAGGATGTTTTGAAACTTTAAAGGGTTCAGAAAAGATTGGCAAGGATATTGTTAGGATTGGATGGCTTGGGCTATTGGGAGAAACTGAATGGGCTGGGGCTATTTTACCTGGAACATCAGAGGCTGAGGGGTGACCTTATTGAGGTTTATAAAATCATGAGGGGCATGGACAGGGTGAATGACCAAGGTCTTTTCCCTGAGAGTGGGGATGTCCAAAACTAGAGGGCATAGGTTTAAGGTGAAAGGCGAAAGATTTAAAAGGGACCTAAGGGGCAACTTTTTCACACAGAGGGTGGTGCGTGGATGGAACGAGCCGCCAGAGTTTTGATGGAACAAAGTTTTACTTACAGAAAACACAGATAAAGGTTGTTGGCGTCTTTCTGCAGGCTAGAGACTTTCCACTGTAGCCAAGAACTAGGGATGTTGATGTGAAAACAAAAACTGTTGGGATAACTTCTGAAGAAAAGTCACTGAACCAGAAATGTTAATTCTGCTTTCTCTCCACAGATGCTGCCAGACCTGATGAGTTTTCCCAGCAATTTCTATTTCTGTTTCTGATTTCCCACATCAACAGTTCTTTCATTTTGTTTAGGGACACTGATATTGTTAGTAGATGTTGTATGGAACAGAGTTGACCCCTTAACTGACTTTTATGAAAGTGTATGGTTAAAAAGGTAGCTGAATTCAATAATGTGGGAGCCATGTGACTAAGTCTCCTGGAGGGGGAGAAGCAGTTGACATTAAGAGAAAGGTTTGAAATGCAGATGGCCAACTCTCTGTGACCCGTTTCAGAGGCTAAGTGGAACTCATTAACATATCTTTTTGAAGGATGGATGTAATTTTTAATTATGTTGGATATTGTATTTTTCATTGAGATGATATAACTTGCTACAGAGCATGACGCAATAGTTAGCATTCCAGATGCATCAGTAAACAAGGTGTTGATTGACTGGCTAATATAGACTTTTGAGAAATTTCTGAATAGTGTTTTTTAAGTTAAATCACATGACTAGAGCAACGATCTTTGCTGAGAATCTGAAAATTATCCATTGATGTTCAATGACATTCTTTTTGCTGAATTCCCACTATCAACATCTTGGAGGTTACCATTGAACAGAAGCTATGCTGGACCAGCCATTAAAATACCATGTCGTCAGACAGTAGGAACTGTGCAGTGAATAACTCTCACCCTGCCTCCCAAATCCCCACCAGCCATCCACAAGGCACAAATCAGGAGCATGATGGAATACCCTCTACTTGCCTGGATACATGGAGCTCTGACAACACTCAAGAAGCTCAACACAATCCAAATGCAGAGATAGTAGGGACTGTATATGCTGGAGAATCCGAGACAACAAGGTGCAGAGCTGGATGAACACAGCAGGCTAAGCAGCATCATAGGAGCAGAAAGGCTGACGTTTCGGGCCTAGACCCTTCATCAGAAAAAGGGAGAGGGTAAGATGGTTCTGAAATAAATAGGGAGAGGGGGGAGGCGGATAGAAGATGGATAGAGGAGAGGATAGGTGGAGAGGAAACAAACAGGTCGAAGAGGCGGGGATGGAGCCAGTAAAGGTGAGTGTAGGTGGGGAGTTAGGGAGGGGATAGGTCAGTCCAGGGAGGACCGACAAGGCAACGGGGCGGGATGAGGTTAGTAGGTAGGAGATGGGGGTGCGGCTTGAGGTGGGAGGAGGGGATAGGTGGGAGGAAGAACAGATTAGTGAGGCGGGGAGGAGCTGGACTGGTTTTGGGATGCAGTAGGGGGAGGGGAGATTTTGAAGCTTGTGAAATCCACATTGATACCATTGGGCTGCAGGGTTCCCAAGCGGAACATGAGTTGCTGTTCCTGCAACCTTCGGGTGGCATCGTTGTGACACTGCAGGAGGCCCAGGATGGACATGTCGTCTGAGGAATGGGAGGGGGAGTTGAAATGGTTCGTGACTGGGAGGTGCAGTTGTTTATTGCGAACCGAGTGTAGGTGTTCTGCAAAGCGGTCCCCGAGCCTCCGCTTGGTTTCCCCGATGTAGAGGAGGCCACAACGGGTACAGCGGATGCAGTATACCACATTGGCAGATGTGCAGGTGAACATCTGCTTGATGTGGAAAGTCTTCTTGGGGCCTGGGATGGGGGTGAGGGAGGAGATATGGGGGCAGGTGTAGCACTTCCTGCAGTTGCAGGGAAAAGTGCCGGGTGTGGTGGGGCTGGAGGGGAGTGTGGAGCGGACAAGGGAGTCACGGAGAGAGTGGCCCCTCCGGAAAGCAGATAAGGGTGGGGAGGGAAAGATGTCTTTGGTGGTGGGGTCGGATTGCAGATGGCGGAAGTGTCGGAGGATGATGCGTTGGATCCGGAGGTTGGTGGGGTGGTACGTGAGGACGAGGGGGATTCTTTTTTCGTTCTTATTGTGTGGACGGGGTGTGAGGGATGAGTTGCGGGAAATGTGGGAGACACGGTTGAGGGCTTTCTCGACCACTGACGGGGGGATGTTACGGTCCTTGAAAAACGAGGACAACTGAGATGTACGGGAGTGGAATGCCTCATCTTGGGAGCAGATGCGGCGGAGGCGAAGGAATTGGGAATAGGGGATGGCATTTTTGCAGGAAGGTGGGTGGGAGGAGGTATATTCTAGGTAGCTGTGGGAGTCAGTGGGCTTGAAATGGATATCGGTTTCTAGGTGGTTGCCCGAGATGGGGACAGAGAGGTTCAGGAAGGAGAGAGAGGTATTAGAGATGGTCCAGGAAGGAGAGAGAGGTATCAGGAGCTGCTTTGCAGAACACCTACGCTCGGTTCGCAATAAACAATTGCACCTCCCAGTCGCGAACCATTTCAACTCCCCCTCCCATTCCTCAGACGACATGTCCTTCCTGGGCCTCCTGCAGTGTCACAACGATGCCACCCGAAGGTTGCAGGAACAGCAACTCATATTCCGCTTGGGTACCCTGCAGCCCAATGGTATCAATGTGGGTTTCACAAGCTTCAAAATCTCCCCTCCCCCTACTGCATCCCAAAACCAGTCCAGCTCGTCCCCGCCTCCCTAACCTGTTCTTCCTCCCAGCTATCCCCTCCTCCCACCTCAAGCCGCACCCCCATCTCCTACCTACTAACCTCACCCCGCCCCCTTGACCTGTCCGTCCTCCCTGGACTGACCTATCCCCTCCCTAACTCACCACCTACACTCACCTTTACAGGCTCCATCCCCACCTCTTCGACCTGTTTGTTTCCTCTCCACCTATCCTCTCCTCTATCCATCTTCTATCGGCCTCCCCCTTGCTCCCTATTTATTTCAGAACCCCCTTCCCCTCCCCCATTTCTGATGAAGGATCTAGGCCCGAAACGTCAGCCTTCCTGCTCCTCTGATGCTGCTTGGCCTGCTGTGTTCATCCAGCTCTGCACCTTGTTGTGTCACAATCCAAATGCAAGTCTTTTTTCAATAGTCCAGAGAAGAATTCAAGAGGACATTCCATAACATGCACACTGAAAAATGAAGTGTCAACCTGATAAATATCAAAAAGTAGGACAAGTTGTATGCCAAGCTCAAATAAAATAAGTAGAATGTGATAGAACTGAGCAATCCCACAACAAAATATCAGATTTGGGATCTGCAGACCTCAAGCGTCCAGCCATGAATGATGGTGGGCAAACAGGCAATCAACTGGAGAAGCAGACTTCATAAATGATGGGGGAGTCCCAACACAAAGGAAGATGCTTGTAGTTGTTGGAAGCCAATTATCTTTGTTCCAGTTCATTCCTGGAGGGGCACTTCAGGATTGCGTCGATGGCACAGACATTTTTGGTTGTTTCGCCGATGACCTTGCCTCCATCATATGGTCAGAAATGGGCATACCTGTTGATGATCAGCAATGTTCAGCATTAGTTGCAACTCCACAGGTGCTGATGCATTCTGTGTCCATGTATAAGGATACTCGCAGTTTTTTTTGTCAGAGGGTCAGCCACTGGCCACCCCCAGGGGTGCCATGCATTTAGATGCTCCAAATAGTTTGGAGGAGCTCACTGGTTTCCTTACCCATCTCACAAGGGCCATATCTCCAGAACTGAAGTGTTGATCACAGAGTTCCACAGGACATTCTGGGGAGTGACTATGCACAGCTGCTGAAGGAATGTTTAACTCTTGGAAAGATGACCCTCTCAAAGTATAGGCCCACTACAGATATGCTGGAAAAGGGCCAATCTCCACCTGCTTAAAAATTGACACCCAGTCTCCCTCCTCAGCATGGGCTGCAAAATATTTACCAGAGCAGTGCTGTCCCACCTTGACACTGTGCTGGACTACATTATATAATAATTTGACATGATATGCAATGATAGCTGATTATCTTAGAATAGAATTAGAATATTGTTACGGGATATAGGAGTATAATGAAAAGTGCACAAAGTTGCCATTCTTGGTACCATCTTAGGTACAAACGTATCTAGGTACAAAATCTTAGGTACAAAGTGGAAAAATAAGGAAATAAAATGAAAACTCCAACATTGCAGTCCTTAAGTGCTTAACCATGCTTGGCCCCCACTCCCCACAAGGTTTCAATCTCCTCCATGTTGGGCTGTATCTCGCCCATGCTCAACGCCTCCACAGATGCCAGGAAACCTCAGGCTGCCTGCTCTGGTCATTGACACAGATGCCGAGGGACCTCTATCACTGCCAGCTGGACTCACTCTCCGCCCAGTTGGTCTGGCTCTGTGCCGTACCAGGCTCAATCTCCTCCATTCTTCACAAGGTTAACTTTCTCTGCGGCCACTAGGCAGAAACCTTGCCTCAGACATGCTGGAAACCCTTGAAACTGTCGATCTCTCCACAGAAGGTAATTTGATTAAAGTAAGAAAAAAAGGTAATGAGAGAACAAAAAGAAGTTAAAGCTGATGGAGAAGATGAGCTCCTGGCACGAGCCTGCATGCTGCGTGGTTATCTGCCACCATCTTAACTTTCAACTATTCATCTTCAAATATTGTGATACTATGTATTCATAATACATACTTATGCTAGTTCTTGTAACATACAAATGAGACAGGGGTCAAATTGTATCCAAAAATTCAATGAACTGTTATTACAGCATCTGGGTCTACATGTGTACACTACAATCACAGGTTCTTGCCTGTCTGTTCACAAGCTAAGCAATTTGGATATACAGTATCATGCCTGTTTCGCCATTCCATAGGATCATGGCTGATTTGACATTCCTCGTGTCTACATTTCTGCATTTTCCCCATGACCTATGATTCCCCTACATTATCAAAAATCTTTCAATCTCAACCTTAAAAATACACAAGGACTCTTCCCGCACAGTTCTCAGTGGCAAGGAGTTCCAAAGACTCTGATTCCTCTGAGAGAAGAAATTCCTCCTCGTGTCAGTCTTAAATTGGTGCCCCTTTATTCCGTGTCATGAATAGTGGCTGTCATTGGGGAGCCACTGTTCAGAAATTTACACCACCTTCTACATGGTTTAAGTTGACTGCTGGAGGAGAGGGAGGCTGTGAGAGTGACCCAACTCGAGAATGTGCTGGAAGGCAAAGCAGTGGGCTGGGACAAACACTAATTTCTGCAAGACAATTTCAGACATTGTTTAGAAAATTGCAATTGTGTATTCAGCTAAAATGTATGGATTTTCATATCTGTAAGAAGGAAAGAAATTTTAAAAAATGTGAAATTTTGAACTACTGGATGAGTCAAAATGGCTAGCCATTTCTATTCCCATTTGCTGTGGAAATGAAAGGAGTTTTGTGACAGAATGGGACTTTTTTCTATTCTCAGTGGCAAAACTATAAAATAGCTACAGATTTAAATAAAAAGACTGAGAAAAATAGAGCAACAACATTGCTAAACATACTAAGGAAACACTATTATGAGATGCATTGAGCCCTAGATCTCCTGGAGGAATGAAAAAGCCAGATAGAAAGAATTCTGGAAGCTTTTAAGGCATACTTTGAACCCTATCTTCATTTTATATATTAATGTTTTATGTTCAGTATCAGAGCTCAAGGGAGAGAGGGAGAGAGAGAGAGAGACTGTTGATCAACATGTGACTACAGTGATCTCAGCTGAATCCTGTGGATCTGAACTTTTGAAAAATGATCCCATTACAAATCAGATGTATATAGAAATAAGAGATTCTGTCATGAAAGTACATCTGCTATGACAGGTTAAATGTATGCTCAAACAGAAGCTCTGAGATAGTAAATCATCAACTAAAGCATATTAATAGAAAAAATGGACAAGGATTTGCATTGTGTAGAAACATTAAGAAATATTTGCAGTAAAGCTTACAAAATGACCAAGACAAGAGAACAAGATGGAAATATTTTGAGGGACATCATACAAAAGAAGAGGAAGGATCTTCAACGTGCAGAAAGAAGTTCACTAACTGCAAGGAGCTGAATCACTTTACACACGAGCGTTTAGTTGGGAAGAGTAAAGCAAGCCAATGAAGTTGGCTACCAGAGAGGTGTCAGTTGATGATCCTGATGAATCACTATACCATGTAATGACTGATGCAATGGCATCAGGTTTAAAAGTGATAAATGGTATATGACTATTAATATTGCAACTGCAGAGGAAGAGCATCGAAAGAATGTGAAGTATCAGATGGACACCGGAGCTTCATGAAGCATGATGAGTTTTGCAAACTGGTGTCGAGTTGCTCAACCTGGTGATCCAAAATGAGCCCTTTGAGATAAGATTGGAATTATGCAATGCAACAAAACTCATGTGAAGAGGTCAGACTGTTCCTTGTGAACAATTGAAAACATTATGCCATAACTTGCAAAGGTAAAGGTCTTTACAGCTTCGATGTAGAAGATAGTGGCTGGCAAGTAAAGCTGGATAAAAGCAATAGGAAATACAGATTGTTACACATGACATTTGGCATTGCCACTGATCTGGAACAGTACAAATGTAGACAGCACAAAATAATCAATAGTAGATTCTGAAGCAAGTTGAGGATGTTAATACAGTACGTGAAAGCTTCCAGATTCATTGAGGATGCAATAGTTCAACATGGTCTGGAAGTATACAACCCAGCAAAGACATAGAATCTGAAAGACAATAATAATGGTCTAATCAAGCAAATGATGAACAAGATGCACCTCTTCAAATGCTGCACAAATTACTGACAAAATGTTGGCCTGAAAACATCAAAGTCACTATCACAAGGGTATTAGGCAAACAGTGAGATGAAATGATAGCCCAAGATCACATATTGTACATATGAAATAAAATCATTATCCCCAAAGGTATAAGAAAAGAGATGTGTAAACACTTTCGAGTAAATCATCAAAGTGTTGAGTCTAGTCTGAAAAGGGGAAGAAAAGTGCTTTACTTGCCAAACGTGAGCGTTCACATTAGGGACCACATAACCAGTGCAGCGCTTATAACAAATACCAAGCTAAGCAAACCAAAAAGCCACTACTGACAAGACATACCAAACAGATTATGGATAAAGCTTGGGGTGGACCTTTGGCTCTCAAAGGAACAAATTATCTTGACACAGTCAGCTGCTAATATGACCATTGAGTGTTAGACCAGCTGACATCAATGAGTATTAGCCAGATTGTAGATTGCCAGAAAGCTTCAGTCAGTACAGCATTCTGGGTGCTGTGATTAGTGACAATAGCCCACAATTCACGCTTGAAGAAAGCAGTCACTTCACAAAGGATGGGAACTTCAACACAATACATTATTTCTACCTCATTCCTAGTCAAATGGAAAGGCTCAGTGAAAACTGCCAATGGGAACAAATAGAATTTGAGTTAGTCCATACATACTTATACAAGGCAATCTTTGAGTAGGAAAACCCATATAATGAAGGCAAGGAAAATGGCCCTGTCCATTATTAATGTCATACTGCACATATACTGCTTTTCTAATAGCTAAAAAAAGCTACTGAAATCAGGACTAGTATCTAGAGTGACAAAATAAAGGTGAAACAACAAAAAAACAAATATCACTTTGATAAAGCTGGCAAGTCATTGTGAGTGCTGAACATTGGAGAGCCAGTCAGACAGCAAAGATTCTGTTCTTTAAACAAAATCAACATGTGTGTCAGCTTGGGAAATTTTTGAGCATGAAAGACCAGATATATTGTCACAACTAAACTCATCCACGTTCAGCTGGAGAAGCTGTTCCTTCACTACAGGCAACTGATCAGGAAGATTTGCTCTCACTATTTGCTTAGTGTACACAGTGACTATCAGTCCCAGAATTCCACCTGCTCCCAACAATCAAAATGGATTAGCAATAACAGTTAAAATCACAACTGCTCTCCCAGGGAACAACACTTGATGGAGAAGGGATATCACCCTAAGATTGAGTAGAGACCAGATGACTAGACAACAGAAAGGTCAATCTGCCCCATGTTGAGTATTGCACAAATTGAAGACTACATTTGTAGTACATGTGCATAGGTCAATAGAAACAGAGCTTAGGAGAGTTAAAACATGATTCTCTAAATGAATGATAATTTTCTTTGTGATCCTGTATGGGGTAACTTACCAAATTTGTAACTGCTAATGTTAATGCGTGTAATTGTTTTATTAAAAATAAAGATATTTAGAGAAATGTAATTGTACCCTTTGTGTACTGGTTAGCTTGCCATATTTGTGTGACTTCCATCTCTGCTCTGAGTGTCTTGATGTGTAATCCGTATCAGCTGTTAAACACTTATCACGTGGAACAGACAACATGCTGTTTTAAAGGATGAAAGCTGTAACTTTATCATGTCATGGAGAATAAAATATAAACAGGATGAGTTTTAGTGAGTAGAAATGCATAGCATATCTTCTGATTGGAAATAAGTTTGTGCAAAGAAACACAGCAATAACATCAGACACAAATGATTAAAGTGTAACTTTGAGAGCTAGGGTAATAAATGTAGGTAGCGATAATATGGAAAGATGATGGTTGATAAAGCCTGTTGTTCCGAGAGGTAGGGAACAGTGAAATCAGTTTTATCGAAAGGAAATGACTTTGGCGTAAACAACTACAATTGTTTATATGAATAGATTGTATTTCAAAGGATTTTGGAGTAGATACCATGAATTAATGAACTCTTATCTGTGACATGTCCCTTTCATAAGGGCAGAATTGCAGAGAGGAATATGGTTTTCAATAGTTCTTCAGAGAGCTCAAAAGTGAGAAACTAAAAGCTTGCTCCCTCTATACTCAGTTATGCTGAGCACAGTGCTATATATCAACAAAGTCTGTTCTGCATATTACACTTCAAAATGTCTCATGTCAAATCGAAACATGCTGCTGTGATCTATAGAAGGAAGGATGTCGAGGTTGAGCGCTGGCAAGCACTTCTTAAAAATGTCTTTAAAATTGTATGTGGGCTGTGACATATGGTTCTTGTGTTCAGGTTGCATTGGAGGGGCCCTTTGATTTGCACTTAATTTGAGACATTGCTGGATTTTACACTCAGATGTCCTCCATGCCAGTAATACAGATGGATTGCACTGGCCTCAGTGAACTCTCCCTCACTGTCAACATTCAAAATCAGCTCCATCTCCCCAGTGCCATTGCATGTATTTCTTTCTGAAAACTTAGTAAACTAGAATTACAGGGCTGCAAAATTTCAATTAGTTAATTTGATGTCATTTGAATGTGTCTATTTTTGAGTACTTAATTAATTGATTTTCATGATTAAATTTTTCTCTTTATTCAAATAGAAGTAGCAAACAGATAGAAAAATGCTTCATATTGGACAGTGTTATTAAACAAGCCAGAGCTATAATGCAAATTAGTTTAATACTAGGCTCTTCCATGCATACATAACATTCCAAATTTAAGCTACTTGAATGTCAATAGCAATAAATGTGCATATATGGCGAGCAGCAAAAGTTTCTTCTACAGTAAATAGGAGAGAGAGAATTTCAAAGTATGCAAAACTTTAGGATTGTACAGTTTCACAGTAAAAACTATTCTACTCATGGTTAAAATGCGTGAAGCTAGAAATTTGTTCATGCTAACTGGCCAGAAAGATTGTCCCTCTACTGGTCAATGTTGGGCATTACACCCTGTTTACAGAAGACCGGAGAACTATGGATGCATACTGAGTGTCACCTCATCATTTTGTCAGCAAATTAGATTTCTCGTTTGACATGCTGGAGAGATTCTCAGATAGGATCTGGGTGAATTGGCATAAATTGCTAAATGAAAAGGGCTGATTGGGAGCAGACAGAGTAAGAGACGCTAAGAATTTTCAGCATGGCACTGGAGCTCTATATATTTGACTCTACGCTGGTGTTTATTTGTTTTATTCGCATCTGGGACATGGGTATTGCTGGCTGGGCCAGCAATTATTGCTTGTCCCTTGAGAAGGTGGTGGTGAGCTGCCTTCTTGAACTGCTGCAGTCCACAATGCTCTTAGGGAAGGAATTCCAGGCTTTGACCCACTGACAGTGAAGTAATGGCAATATATTTCCAAGTCAGGATGGTGGGTGTCTTGGTGGGCAGCTTGTAAGTAGTGATGTTCCCATGTATTTGTCACCTTTGTCCTTCTAGATGGAAGGTGTCATTGGTTTGGAAAGTGCTGTCTGAAGATCTTTGGTGAATTTCTGCAGTGCATCTTGAAGATAGCACACACTGCTGTTACTGAGCATCGGTGGTGGAGGGAATGGATGCTTGTACATCTTGTGCCAATCAAGCAGGCTGCTTTCTCCTGGATGATGTCAAGCTTCTTGAGGGCTGTTGAAGCTGCTCCCCATTCAGGCAAGCAGGTAATAATCCTTCACACTCGTAATGGTGCCTTGTAAATGACAGACAGGCTTTAGGGGGTCAGGAGGTGAGTTACTTGCTGCAGTATTCCTAGCCTCTCACCTGCTCTTGCAGTCACTCTGCTTTCATGGCAAGTCTAGTTGAGTTCCTGGTCAATGGTAATCCTCAGGATGTTGATAGTGGAGGATTCAGTGATGGTAACATCATTGAATGTCAAGGGGTGGTAGTTAGATCATCTGTGATTGGAGTTAGCCAGTGCTTGGCATTTGTGTGTGCAAATGTTATTTGCCACTTGTCAGCCCAAGCCTGTATATTGTCCAGATCTTGTTGCATTTGAAATTGAACTGCTTCAGTATCTGAGGAGTCATGAATGGTGCTGAACTTTGTGCAATCATTGGTAAACATCTTCACTTCTGAACTTATGATGCAGGGAAGGTCATTGGTGAAGCAGCTGACGATGGTTGGGCCAAGGACACTACCCTGAGGAACTCCTGCAGAGATGTCTTGGAGCTGAGATGATTGACCTCCAACAACCACAATCATCTTCCTATCTGTTTGTTTCCATCCAGTGGAGAGTTTGCCCAATACCTTTTAATTCCAGTTTTTCTAGAGCTCCTTGATGCCGCACTCAATCAAATGTGGCCCTGATGTCAAGGGCTGTCACTCTCACCTCACCTCTGGAATTCAACTCTTTTGTCCACCTTTGAACCAAGGCTGTAATGAGGTCAGGAGCTGAGTGGCCCTGGCAGAACCCAAACTGGGCATCACTGAGCAGGTGATTGCTGAGCAGGTCCTGCTTGAAAGCACTGTTGATGATACCTTCCATCACTTTACTGATGATCAAGAGTAGACTGATGGGGCAGTTTTTGGTTGTCTTGGATTTTTACTGCTTTTTGTGTGATGGATAAACCTGGGCAATTTTCCACATTGTCGGGTAGATTCCAGTGTTATAACTGTACTGGAACAGCTTGCCTAGGGGAGCTGTAAGTTCTGGAGCACAAATCTTCAATACTATTGCTGGAATGTTGTCAGAGCCTTGCAGTATCCAGTGTCTCCAGCCTTTTCTTGATATCATGTGGAGTGAATAGAATTGGCTGAAGACTAGTATCTGTGATGGAGCATACATTCAGTATTTCTGGCTGAAGATTGCTGCAAATGCTTCAGCTTTATCTTTTGCACTGATATGTTGGGCTCATCCACTATTCGGTATGAGGATATTTGAGGAGTCTCCGCCTCCAGGTTGTTGTTGAATTGCCCACCACTATTGGCGACTGGATATGGCAGGATTACAGAGCTTAGATCTGATCCATTGGTTGTGGGATCACTTAGCTCTGTCTGTCACTTCCTGCTTATGCTGTTTGCCATGCAAGTAGTTCTGTTTGGTAGTTTCACCTGGTTGACACCTCGTTTTAGGTATACCTGATGCTGCTCCTGGCATATCCTGCTGCACTTTCTATTGAACCAGAGTTGATCTCTACTTGATGATAATGATTGAGTGAGGGATATGCCAGACCATGAGGTTGCAGATTGTGCTGGAGTACAGTTCTGCTGCTGTTGATAGCCCACAGCACCTCAGGATGACCAGCCTTGAGTTGCTATATCTGTTCAAAGTCTATCACATTTAGCACTGAGATATTGGTACATAACACAATATGAGGGCGGGACTTCATCTCCACAAGCACTGTGCAATGGTCACCCTTATGGACAGATGCGTCTGCAGTGGGCAGATTAGTAACAGTGAGGTCAAGTCTTTTGGTTTTCCTTCACCACCTGCCGCAGACCCAGTCTGGAGCTATGCCCTTAGGGCCTGACCAACTCAATCGGTAGTTCGGCTGCCGAGCCACTCTTTGTGGTAGACATTGAAATCCCCCACCCAGAGCACATTTTGCACCCTTGCCTCTCTCAGTGCTTCCTCCAAGTATTGTTCAACGTCGAGGAATTCATCAGCAGGGGAAGGGGAGTACATGGTAATCAAGAGGCTTCCTTGCCCATGTTCAACCTGAAACAATGAGACTTCACGGAATGTGGAGTCAATGTTGAGGACTCCCAAGGCAACTCCCTTCTGACTGTGTAGCACTGTGCCACAACCTCTGCTGGGCCTGTCCTGCTTGTGGGACAGGACATATTCACGGACAGTGATATTGGTGTCTGGGACATTGTCTGTAAGCTATGATTCCATAGTCATGATGATGTCAGTCTGTTGCTTGACTAGTCTGTGAGACAGATCACCCAGTTTTGGCACTAGGCCCCAGATGTTAGTAAGGAGGATTTTTCAGGGTTGACAGGGCTGATTCTGCCATTGTCTTTTCCAGCGCCTAGGCCAATAACAGGTCGTTGGTCATGGGTGTCTCTTTGTCTATCCTTAGCAACATGATGAATAATGCTTTTTTGGTGCATAATGAATGCTCATGTCCTGCCACTGTATTGGATGTATAACAATTTTGTAGCTGGTGGACAAACATTGTCACAGAGAATTTCTGAACTATTGAATTTGATTCTCATAATTAATTTAGATGTGTTTAAATCTGCTTGATGCAAGGCTGGAACATTATTGTCACATTTCATGATCTCATTCTGAGCTTGATATGCATTAACTTCCCTGCAAAGAATCAATGATATAAGTTAAGACTGAAGAGATGAGGGTGAATTCTAATATTTGTAATATATTGTCTGTATGTTTGACATACAAGTCAGTCAAGGCTAATGGGGCATTTTACTGAATGGTGGAGAAGTTTTGATTGATCAAATGGACTTGTCGCCTTCCGAGTTTTTATGATGTCATGTAACATTGTAAAAGCAGGTTCAAAATCATTTGCGATTCTAGATATAAGCAGAAAGTGGAAATGTTGGTTTCTATCAACATCTGATGACAGAAAAAACTAGGTAGGAAAGCAACTGGTATTGATGGCACAAAGAGTCTGCAGGAGGATATAAATGGGTTAAGCGAGTGGGAAAAAAAAGACTTGGCAGAAAGAATACAATGTGGGAATTCTGAGGTTATGCAGTTTGGCAGGAAGAATAGAGGAGTTGAATACTCTTGAAATGGAGAAAAACTGTAGAAAACTCCAGAACAAAGGGATTTGAGGGTATTTGTCCATGAAAGACAAAAACCTGGCATTTAAGTTTAGCTGGTAATAAGGAACGCAAATGGAATGTTGGCCTTTATTTAAAAGGGAATGGAGTATTAAAGGAGGAAAATTTTGCTGAAACTATACAAGGCAGATCACAGTGAAAATACTGTAAATAATTTTAAGCCTTTAACTAAGGAAAAATATACTGGCATTGGAGGCAGTCCAGAGAAAGCAGGGAAGAACTTTCTTAAGAGGATAGGTTGAGCAGATTGGTCCTGAATTCAGTGGAATATAAAAGAATGAGAGGCAGACTCATTGAAATATGAAAGAATTTAAGGGGACTTGACAGGTAGTTGCAGAAATGTTGTTTCGCTTTGTGGGATAGTCTAGGACCAGAGGGCATAATTTCAGAATGAACGGTTGCATATTTAAAGCAGAAAAAAAGGAGGATTTTCTTCTCTCAAAGGGTAGTTGTAGTGATTGGAACCAGGTGGACCTCAATAACTATGAGGTTCACGATTGGGGTTGTTAACGTGGGCCAATCAGGAAAACCTTGGTTGACAGATATAACCAGGAGATTAGAATCTCCTCAGGTGAAGACTGACTCTGAGCTGGCTGGTCACAGCCAATGCACCGTGCACTGGTAAATAAAGGGTGATTTGCTGACGGGGCAGTCAGTGCAGTTATTTCAGTGGCGACGGGAGAAAACAGGACGTGCCTGAAGAACATTTGTTTTATTTTGGAGTCGAGGTAAGCAATCCTGGTATCATGCCTTTATTTTGGAAGCTTGGCTCATTTGACCCTGCTGTTGAAGACTGGACCCAATATGTCAAATAATGCAATTTTTTTTTGGGCAAATGACATTGGGACAGATGTAAAGCGACAAATAATCCTTCTGACTGTGTGTGGACCTGCAACAATTTTGGTTATCAGGGGCTTAACATTCCCAGAGGCACCAGACACTAAAACCTTCCAAGAACTGACAAAGTTGGGAAAGGGATATTATGATGCCAAACCTCTTCTAATCCTGAGACGCAATCAGTTTTAGCCAGCTGTTGGAGAACCGAGGGAATCCATATCAGGATTTTTGACAAGGTTATAACTGCTGGCAGACGCATGTGATTTTGGGTTAGCCCTGAATGACATGCTAGCAAGAAGCTATGCTTAGTGGCCAGAGTTGGATGTGACATAGCTGAATTGGTAGCGCATTGCCCAGAGGACAAAATTTGCCACCAGCAGTACCCCCACATTCATGGGAATGGCCAGGTAAATTCTGGACTCATTGCATGTCGACTATGCCGGCTCTTTCATGGGCTTAATATTCCTGGTCATCATGGATGCCCATTCAAAATGGTTAGACATGTATAAGGTTTGTTGGGCAAACTCAGGGATGGTGATTGAGAAGCTGTGAGTATTGCTTGCAATACATGAGCTCCCAGAAGTTTAAAGTTTTGGCAAAGATCTGTAGCTCGGGGCTGTGGGTGAGCTTGTTGACTTGCTCATCAAGCTGGCTCAGACCTTTCGTCACTATGCTAGGTGACATCATCAGCGGAGCTCTGATGAAGCGATGTTATTCTACACCACTTGGAATTTATACTGTCCGGTCTGTTATGGTGAGTACTGTCATTTCCGGTTTTGATCAGTGTGGGTTTGTATATGGGGTCCAATTCTATATGTTTGTTGATTGCTTTATGAGTGGAGAACCATGCCTCGAGGAATTCCTGTGTGTGTCTATGTTTGGCTTGGACTACTATGGTTACCTTGTCCCAGTTAAACTGATGGCCTTCATTTCCTGAGTGTACAGATATTAAAGAGAGTTTGTTGTGTCGTTTTGCTGCTAGCTGATGTTCATGTATTCTGATGGCTAGTTTCCTTCCTATCTGTCCGACGTAACCTTTGTGGTAGTTGTTGCATGGTATTTTGTAAACTATGTTAGGTCTGCATGTTGTGGGAATGGGATCTTTAATCCTTGTGAGTGTTTGTCAGAAAGTTGCTGTGGGCTTGTGTGCAACCATAATTCCTAGTGGTCTAAGGAGTCTTGTTGTCAGTTCTGATATGTTCTCGATGTAAGCCAGTGTGGCTTGTGTGTTAGGGTGTACTGTGTCCTCCTGTTGTTGTTTGTTTAGTAGGCATCTGTGGATGAAGTTACGGGGATATTCGTTCATAGCGAGGATTTTGTATAGGTGCTCTTCCTCTTTCCTGCGTAGTTCCGGAGTTGCAGTGTGTCCTGGCCCATTTAAATAGTGTCCTAATGCAGCTTTGTTTGTGGACGTTGGGGTGGGTGCTGTGGAAGTTGAGGATTTGATCTGCATGTGTTGCTTTTCTGTAGACTGAGGTTTGGAACTTCCCATTGGTCATACGCTCAACTTTAACATCCAGAAACGGAAGTTGATTGTTGTTTTCTTCTTCCCTTGTGAATTTAATCCCTGAGAATACATTGTTGATGAGGTGGTGGATCTCTTCTAATTTGTTGCGTTTAATAATGACAAATGTGTTGTCTACGTACCAGATCCACAGTTTAGGTTGAATGCCAGGGACGGTGGTGTGTTCTAGTCTTTGCATGACTGCTTCTGCAATGAGTCCTGAGATGGGTGACCCAATTGGTGTACCGTTGATTTGTTTATATACTTGACCATTAAAGACGAAGTATGTGGTGAGGCACAGGTCTGGTAGTTTAATTATGTTGTCATTGCTGATAGAGCTGCTGGTCTGCATTGCTGCTTGCACTGGTAATGTGGCTACTGTTTCTTTGACTAGTGGGATGTCAATTGATGTGAATAAAGCTGTGACGTCAAAGGATACCATAATCTCGTCGTCGCTGATTTTTATGTTCTTGAGGCTATTGAGGAATTCTTGGGTTAAGTAGATGGAATGGGGTGATCCGTGTTTCAGTCTCTGTTGTAGGTCCTTGACCAGTTTGTGTGAAGGTGCCCCTGGTAGGGAAACAGATCTTCTGAGGGGGAAGCCCGGTTTGTGTACTTTTGGAAGTCCATAGCAGTCCATAAACAAATCAACGGTACACAAATGGGTTCACCCCTCTCAGGACACGAGGTCAGGTCCCATCAGAGTCATCAGAAACACCAGAGTCCAAAATGGATGCAACCTTGATACCGTTGCTGTCAGAAGAAGAGGAAGAGACTCTTCTGAGGTGTTCTGGATGCAAAAGTTGGGCCACGGTCCAGTACACATTGCCTGTGTCTGAGTCTGAGTGAGAGGAACTGGACCTGGGGTGAAAGCTTCACAAAAGAAGCTACAAGTGAAAGACCAGGCCTACATCCCCGGACTTAGTGAGGGAGGAATGTGGTGATTGGGACCAGGTGGACCTTGTTAACTATGAGGTTGTTGATTGGGATTATTAACCTGGGCCGATCAGGAAACCCTGGCTGACCAATATAACCAGGAGATTAGAATCTCCTTATTGGAGGACTGATTCTGAGCTGGCTGGTCACAGCCAGTCTACTGTTGTGAAGTTATTTCAGTAGTGAATCCTTTGGACTTTTTAGGGTGGAGGGTAATTAAGGCTGTGCCATTCAGTCTATTCAAGGCTGAAATAGACAGATTTTTCAGCAGCCAGGGAATCAAGGGTTATGGGAAGAAGGCAGAAAAGTTGAGAACTTGAGGATTGTCAGATTGGCCATGATCTCAAGGGATTACAGAACAGACTCCAATGGGTTGAATACCCTACTTCTGTTCCTGTGTCTTACAGTCTTAACTTAAAGTGGGGCAAGTGAGTTGCATACGTGTTATCCTGAATCAAACTCTGCTCAACTTTCAATCTTCAAACTCAAACTCAGATGTGAATGATCTAATTTTTGATCTTATTGAATCCAATATCTGGCAACATTTGAACAGTAATTTCAAGTGAAAAGCAATTTATTTTTCTAATTAAAATATAATTCCAGTCAAGTGTTAGGCTTTAGACCTTAAAGAGCTGTTGCGTTCAAATTCAAGATTCTATGAAAGTAAATGTCTTATTAGGTACGACAACCAATTAGCAAATCTAATTTTTTTTTTTGCTAATGATCAAGTGCCATTTATTATATTATTTCAATAGGGTATTGGATTTTTATTTGATTAGAAACAACATACAAGGGTATTGGGAAAAGGCAGGCAATGGCACTAGATCACAAATCCCACTGGAGAGTCAGTGCAGGCATAATGCACTGAATGGTCTCCTTCTGCATCATAACACCTGTCATTCTTTGATTTATTCTGTTATTTTTGAAAGGAATGTATGTGAGCAATTTTCTACATTATAAGGTCATGAAACTTGTGTCATAACTGCATCTAGCTCTGGGCCTTCAGTTCAACAAAAAGGACATTATCTGTGATTATAGCCTTCTTTCTGCATAAAAATACTTGAATCATTTTTGCTAATAGGCCCATACCATCTGGATGTTGTGAGAGGAGGAACATTTTTTATCGATTAGAGCGGGATCACTGCCTGGAAGTGTACAAATTGTGATATTAGAACAACCAATGTTGATTTCTATTCACAAATGGCCAACTTAGTTTAAAGTTGGCTTTGGTTCTCTGTGGTTGCATGTGTTGCTATCGGACTTGATACATGGAAGAAGAGGTTATCAATTAAAACAGTGATATCGAAGTTACCTTTAAAATTACAAGTTTGGTGATTATCAGCAGGAACAATTCAGACAAAGTTTAGTGAAACTTAGAACAAAAACAGAAGTTGCTGGAAAAGCAAAGCAAGTTTGGCAGCGTCTGGGAAGAAAAAAATCAGAGTTAACATTTCAGGTCCAGTGACCCTTCCTCTGGGGTCACTGGACCTGAAACTTTAACTCTGATTTTTTTCTTCACTGATGCTGCCAGACTTGCTGAGCTCTTCCAGCCACTTCTGTTTTTTTGTTCCTGATTTACAGCATCTGCAGTTCTTTCGGTTTTTATTTAGTGAAACATAGACCCAAAAGAAAAATAGCTGAGTCTTGTACAAATGAAAGTTCTAAAACCTGAAATTGAAAGCTTTTTATTAGATAAGGTTAGTTTAAAATTTGCATTTCCAGGACCATCATGAGTGAATGAAATTTAGATACAGATTAGTCATGATCTTTTTGAAGAGCAGGGCATATTTGAAGGATATGATTGAAGGAGGGGCAGGACTGGCAACTGGGGTATCGAATCCTCAGGTGAAACAGGAGATGATGAGAATGAGGACGTGGTGCTGCATTATTAATCAAGGCGTTTGGTTCATTTAGTTGACTGGACAGCTGGTTTGCAATGCAGAGTAACATTAACAGTGTTGGTTCAATTCCCACATCAGCTGAAGTTATCATGGAAGATCCTATCTTCTGAAACTTGCCTCTCATCTAATGCATAGTGGTCCTTGGGTTAAACTCAGCACCAGTCTTCTCTCTCATTAGAGCCACGTGGGTCCTCTGGGACTGTGCAAATTTAACTTTAAGGAGTTACTTGCTGCAGTAAGGAGAGATGATATCTCAGAAGGTTCTTTAAATGAAGCTTTGTGTATAGAGTATGCAGTATCTGGAAGGGTAATAGAGGTGGGAAATTTCGAAATGTTTAAAGAAGTATGGGGATGAGAACTTGAAATCTCCTAACATTGAAGGCTATGGGTCAAGTGCTGGAAAGTGGGAATAGTATAGATAGGTTGGTACAGACTTGATTGGCTGAACTGCCTCTTCCATGCTGTGTGACTCAATGACTGAGTCACCTGCTTCTGTACTCATTCTGTAACAGTTACTTTCACATCCATTGAATATGCTACCTAAATGTGGGTGATAACTCAGTTCCAGTAGCTGATATATGTCCAAGTAACTGTTCGGTTAGGACCACTTCACGGAAGTTTAGAAGAATGAGGAAAGGATCTCATAGAATCCTATAAAATTCTAACCAGACTAGACAGTGTGAGACAGGAAGAATTTTCCCAGAAGTCCAGGGCCAGCGGTCACAGCTGAATGATGTGGGGTGGGCCATTTTGGACTGAGATGAGGAGAACTGTCTTCACCTAGAGAGTGATTAGTCTGTGAAATACTCTGCCACAGAAAGCAGTTTAGGCCAAAATATTGAACATGTTCAAGAGGTAGACAGATATACTTCTTAGGGCTAAAGAATTCAAAGGATATGGGGTGAAAATGGAAGCAGAATACTGAGTTGGATGATCAGCCATGATCATATCGAGTGATGGAGCAGGCTTAAAGGGACAAGTGGCCCACTCCTGCTCTATTTTCCATGTTTCTATGGTTCTTTAACACACCCGCCAAAGTGCATTTTACTTGCACAACGTAGTTTGCTGATATCCGACTCGCTGACATGCTGTTAGTATTTATGTTGCACTAGGTAGTGAGACTTTTTCTGCATCCAGTTACTTTCGGCAGTTAGGTCCTTCTGCTACTACTCCTCCAATAAAATACCTACTGCTGACAGACATAATGGAAGATCCTACTGTAGAATTCATCAAAAGATATTTCCTCTAGGACAAGAACATCCAATGATTTTCATTGGTGTTTGAATCTATTTGTCACAACATATGTGTGCAATCGTCCCGACTAATTAGAAACCAAGCCCAAAAAAAGATTATATTCCTTGGTAATATGCTAAAATTCAAAATCATTAAAAAATGCAAATGTTTTCAACACAGAAAAAAGATTTGCTTCCCTTCCTTCTCTTCCAAAGCCTGAAAACATAAAAGCGTCAACATCTGCACTTTGAAATTCTCAGATTTGGAATAATAGATTCTAATTGGCACAGAAAGGTTTCTTCATGATCGACCTCAATCCAGTTGACATGCTCAAGCCAACAGGTCTCCAGATCCAGGAAACTGGAAATACTGAGAAGGAACAGAAATCAAAATTAGATTCGTACACAGACCCATATGGATCCAAGGAGCCAGCATTGGCTTCATTGGCCAAATAAAATCAATTTTCCACCTAGATTTAGCTTCAGTTGATATTCTTGGCAACCATCCTACCAGCCATGGCCCAGACATTGCAGTTGTAATGAGTGTCCACCATAATTACTCTGCCTATCTGATAGCAACTTCTGGCATCCTAACATGTATAACTGAATGCAGAAATTCAGATATCGCTGTCAGTAATACCTCACTTCTCCTGAAGTATTGAAATCCTTACGAATAAATTCACACCTCTGTCAGCAAGTCAAAAACCCAGATCACCTTCCATAACAGAGCTATAGTACACATATGCACATCACATGAACTGCAATGGTTTAAAAAGTAGCTTACCACCATCAAGGTTTTTAGGAAGAAACAATAATTGCTGATCATATCGATGAATAGATTTTAAAAATCAGAAATCACTGATTTTATGTGAATTTTATTTTCCTGCAATTATTCTTACAATAAACAAGCTTTGAACTGATTCATACCAATGAATTAGTTTGTTTAAAAAAAATGCTGAGTTATAATTACATCTTAAAATTTCTTTAAGCCTGAAAATCTTCTTTGTATTTGTGCAATATCAACTTTCTCCACTCTTTGCCAAACTCTCATAGATTTTCTTTCAATTTATCGCTTCTTATGTTAAAAAAAGGTTATTTATGCTATTTCTGTTTCCATCTTAATCTCCTTAGTTCTTATCTTTATTTTGTTATTCTGAAATTTAAAAAATGAACAATAAAATCATTTTTCTGAAGGAGGGTCCTGACCTGAAAAGTCAACTTTCCTGCTCCTCTGATGCTGCCTGGCCTGCTGTGTTCCTCCAGCTTCACACTCTGTGGTTTTTGTCTCCGGCATCTGCAGTTCTTGCTATCTCCTAATAAAATCTGCTTCTTCCTTTGTAATTTGGTTGAACATTTTTCAATGTGATCAGCTCTTAACCAATTTATTAACATCACTATTGCTGAATGCCAGCAATCCTGTAGAGCTGGCATTCAAAGAGAAGTAACATCAAAAAAAGTGAAATCCATGCTATAGAGGTTGCTATGTCATTATAGGCAGCTATCATCAAAACTAACGAGAAGTGCTGCTATATCTTTGCTGACTAGGAAATCTGGGCCAATATCTCCTGTTCTACTGCCTCTTTGCATTGTATTATCACCAAATTTAAAAGGGAGAAATTAACGAATGTGAGAATGAAGTATACTGACTTGTAAATTTATAAGAGTTGTCAAAGTACTTATATAACTTAACCATTCCCAAACATTTACGTATCAATAAAGTTGAATTTATTTTACCAATGATATAACATCATATTTTATCAAACATAGATTAATAAAGAATAATTCCTTGTTAATTTTCTGTATATGATCTACTAAACATGGTAAGGAAAATAGCTTACTGAAGATTCCTTTAAAAAATCTGCCTGCAAATTTCTGTTAACCTGATTTTGTTCTCCCTAATTGTCATTTTTATCTGGTCGGCTGGTTTCTGGACTCGTTTCACTTCTTAAATGAAGAGGATTATGTTTTTGCCCTATTCTTGCTTTTTTTTTTGTTTTTGCCATATCTAAGTCTTCTGTACTTATGAAGCAGGGAGTTATTGATCTGATCAATATTACAGCTGCCTATACATTGCAGTGTGCATGAATCACTGAGCTCACATTCTGTCTGTGGTCATGCACTGACATTTGTTGTTTTAGTTTGCATGTTGGTGTCAGATTGGATGTGACAGACAAGTAAGTGTGAGCTTGTTACATTGGTGGCAGGAAAAAATGGAGCGTAACGCTTTGAATTATTCTTGAGGTTAAAATAGAAAAGTCTCATGTGCTGGCACAAAGGCACTGTATAATCATTATTATTTGGCAGTGAATAATCATTATTATTTGGGAATTGAGTCATGCGCCACAGCATCTTAAGATTTTTTTTAAAGGCAAGACTTCCTATAAACTAATTAATCAGGATTGAGATTTTTTTTATTTTTGGAAGAAATATTCTGGGCCATCATTATCACTGAGCAATCACGTACTAATGGACACAGTATATACTGCCAGAAGTGCTGGCATTGGAATAAATTATTTAAATTTGAATGTCCAAACTGAATTCAATCATTACCTTGTACATAACAACAAACTTTAAGTTAAAGGCTTTGTTTTAAAGTTTTGTGTTTCATTTTTTTTTCCCAGCAATCTCTCGGCTAAAGATTATGTCCCATACAAATGGAAAAAGCATAAATAAATAGCTTTCAAAAGCAATTTATAGTCCTCTTCTATAACCTGAAATAATGAGATTGAATGGTTCCCAGGTTTCATTTCTCTTTCCAAAGGAGTATGTCAGACCCAAGACATTGTAGTCCCAATATACAGTATGGCTGCGTAACAGGATTAGTGAAAAAAAGGTTCAGTAGAAATCAGAAACAGGGCTGGAAATTACCAAAGCATATCTTAAATTAGCTATTCTACCTACAGTGGAGGAAGGAATACATTCTGATGGAGTGTTGAATCATTTGCTGTGCATATTGTTACAAGGGCATACAAGTTCAAAAAGCTGAATAGCTATTTCTAATGTCAGGTCTTCTTGACAGAGTACTTATTTTCCATTGGGAAAGCTCATGGAATGTTCGGCTTTATTGAAAGAGGAATTGAGTACAGGAGTAGAGAAGTCTTATTTTAATTGTGTAGATGCTTGGTCAGACCACACCTCAAATAATGTGTGCGGTTTTGGTCCCCTTATCTTAGGAAGAATATTATTATCCTTAGATGGAGTTCACCAGATTTGTTCATGGGATGATGGGACTGTCTTATGAAGAGAGATTTGGCAAATTGTGATTGTATTCTCGAATGTTTCAAAGAATTAGAGATGATTGCATTGAAGCTTACAAAATACTTAAAGATATGGGCAGCATAGATGCAGGTAAGATGTTTCTCCAAGGATGGGGAGTTAATATTGAGGACACAATTTGAAAATAAGGAGAATGTCATTTAGGTTCAAGATGAGAATTTGTTTTACACTGAGGAATGTGAACCTTTGGAATTCCATTACCACAGTGGGCTATGAAAGTTTAACCTTTGATTATGTTTAAGATAGAGGTTGATAGATTTCTGATTAGCTGTTGTGTTGAAGTTTATGGGGATAGAGTGGGTAAAAAGCATAGAAGTGTTCAATCAACCATGATCATATTTAGTAGCAGGACAGATATGATAAGCTAAATGATCTAGTTCTGTTCCCTGTTCTTAACAGTCCGAGAAAGACTCTTCAGCAATTCCCACAACAATTCTGTTCTTTATGAAGTTTGACTTGAAGTCACCAAAGTCATATTTCTCCATGAATCTGCAGAAATAATGACTTATATTATCTGAATTGCTCCTGGATGCTAAACCATTCTATTAAATCTTGCTATTTTGAAAATGTTACGAGTTCTGAGGTTCAAGTAATTGTCAAATCTCTCTGTACTTCTTCAAAAGTACCAATTGATTCTTTTAGCCCTTGTCATGGATGCTCTACTTCATTGGCTATACTCATATTTTTAAGTAGAATTACATGTACTCGTTCAGCTTCTGACTTTGTATCCAATTTAGATCTAATTTCCATGTCTCAGAAATTTCTGCCTAATGCCCAATTCTATGTTCTATTTAACCTATTTTTAAAACAAAGACTTCTGCCAATATGATTTAAGATGGCCTGATTTCCTAATGTAATTATATATTTGACTTACTTAAAAGACTTCTATTGAGCAGTCATAGCAGCTCCGTTGCTCTTTGCTGTTATCCTGTAAGCATTTTCTCTGCATGTTTCACCCAAAATGGGAGATTGCAGCCGTTCCCAGTTGAAATAGAAGATTCCCACCTTTTCTGTGTTGTCACTGTCTGGAATTTATAGTTCAGAGCTTTAATAATAATTCCCTCTTTTACTGAATGATTCCCATTACTTACACTTTAAATTATTCATTTTATTTGTTCCTCTTTGTGAAGTTCTCCCAAAATTTCTGTCTCTGTGAGAACAGGCTGCTTAGAAATTTTAATCCTACCCAATATATCATTTTGATAAAAACCAAAAGGACTGCAGATGCTGTAAATCAGGAACAAAACCAAAGTTGCTGGAAAAGCTCAGCAGGTCTGGCAGCATCTGTGAAGGAGAAAACAGAATTAACGTTTCAGGTCCGGTGACCCTGAAATGTAGACTGGGAGACTGCTTTGCAGAACACCTCCAATCTGTGTGCAAGCATGACCCCAACCTTCCTGTAACTGGTGATTTTAAATAGAGTCCTGCTCACATGTCTGCTTGTCTGTTCTTGGCACGCTGCAGTACTCCAGTGAATCTCAGCATAGACTGGAGAGACAGCACCTTATCGTCATACTAGGCACTTTACAGCCTTAGGGACTTAATATTGGGTTAAACACCTTTGAAGTGTGAACCAGCTCTCATTCCTTTCTTTAGGCCCAGCTTGCTTAAATTTGGCTCATAAAGGCAGCCCTTCCATTCCATTAATCAGCTGAAGGAATTTTTTTAAACAATGCAATTACATTCTTCCCAAAAGCATGGAGACCAAATCTGTACTTAATACTCTTGGTTCAATCTCATCAATACCTGTACAGTTGTAGTAAGACTTTGCTATTTTTATACTCTAATCACTCTTGATTTAAAGGCCAACAATCCATTTCATTTTCCTTCCTAATTACTTGCTGTATTTATATGCTCACCTTTTCTGAGTCATGTATAGAGGAGCCTGTAAAATCCTGCTTTTCTATTCTTACCCAAAAAATTTGGTTAACCTACATTTTCCTATACTTTACTCTATCTGCTTTTTTTTTCCAATCACTTACCTCCTATATCTATGGGCCAGCTTGGCATGGACAAGGTGGAAAAGTCAAGTTGGAAATCTGACCAGACTAGAAGACACAAAAACAAAGTTTCTGGAAAAGCTCAGCAGGTCTGGCAGCATCTGTGAAGGAAGAAACAGAGTTAGCGTTTCGGATCCGGTGACACTTCTTCAGAAATGATGGTGCATGGGAAAACATCAGTTTATATGCAGAAAATACGGAGGGGGGTGGGTTAGGGAGTAAATGATAGGACAGAGCCCAAAGAGAGAGAAAGAAAGTTGGACAAACAAAGGAGTTGCTAATGATCAGGCTGGGAGGGTGAATAGTTGTTAATAGGGATTGTTAGCGACTAACAACAGGGGGTGTATAATGGCAGATTATGTGGTAACAAGGCCTGGTGTGTGGGGTAGGAGGCTGGGACATGGGACAGTTTAGGCCCTAAAATTATTGAACTCAACATTGAATCCGGAGGGCTGTAGGGTCCCCAAGCGGAAAATGAGGTGTTGTTCCTCCAGCTTGCGCTGGGCTTCTCTGGAACACTGCAGCAAGCCAGAGACAGATATGTTGGCCAGGGAGCAGGGTGGTGCATTAAAGTGGCAGGCAACAGGTAGTTCAGGGACTTTTTTGCGATCAGAACGTAGATGTTCTGCAAAGCGGTCTAGACTAGAAGACATGTCTCCTTCAAAAGCACCACCATTACCCATATCTAGGGAGACGGTTATGGGGAACAAGGAAATGGCAGAGGAGCTAAACAAATGTCTGGCATCAGCCTTCACAGTGGAAGATACTTTGAATATCCCATTAATACTAAAGAATATGGGCAAGGAATTAAGTACCAATGCCATCATTGGAAAAGTAGTATTAGACAAACTAATGGGGCTAACAGCAGATACATCCCTTGGCTCTAATGGCTTGCATTCTAGGATTCTACCTAAAGGAGGTAGCTACAGAGACAGTAGATGCTTTGATTATAATTTTCCAAAAATCCTTGGATTCTGGAGAAGTACTATATTCAAAAAGAGAGGGATGAAAGAAGTGTGTAACTATAGGGCGATTAGTCTAGCATCTATTGTTGGAAAAGTATTGGAATCAATTATTAAGGAAGTAATAGCAGGACATTTATATATTCATTATCTAAACAAGCAGAGTCAGCATGGCTTCATCAAAGGGAAATAATGTCTAATTTATTCAAGTGTTTCAAAGAAGTCTCAACCAGAGCGGATAGAGGGGAAACATTAAATGTTTAGGGTCATAGAATCCTATAGCATGGAAACAGACTGTTTTGGTCCAAAACGTCCTTGCCAACCAAGTTTCCCATACTAAATTAGCCCCACTTGCCTGCATTTGGCCCATATTCCTCTGAACCTTTCCTATTCATATCCCTGTCCAAATATCTTCTAAATGTAGTAACTGCACCTGCATTGATCACTTCCTCTGGCAGTTCATTCCACATATAAACCACCGTCTGTATGAAAAAGTTTCCCTTCAGATCCCTTTTAAATCTTTATCCTCTCACCTTAAAATCATGTCCTCTAGTTTTGAACTTGCCCACCCTGGGAAAAGACCTTTGCTATTCATCTTATCAATGCCCTTCAGGACTTTATAAACCTCTATAAGGTCACCCTTCAACCTCCTACACTCAAGTGAAAAAAAGTTCCAGACTATCCAGCTTCTCCTTATAAGTCAAACCCTCCAGTCTTGGCAACATCCTTATAATTTGTGTGTTATAAGATATGGCAGCAGTTTTTTTCAGCATGAATACAGTATTGGCTAATGAGCAGGATACAATGAGTGGGGAAAGGCAGGTTTCAAGAGGGATACCGTTTGCAGAAATATACTGATAGGTCAAGTAAGTGGGCAAAATGTTGGCAAATGGAGTGTAATGTGAGAAAATGTGAAGTTGTTCATATTAGAAAGTAGATAAAAGGAATTAGATTATAAGAGCAGAGAACCTTACAGCAACTGCAGAAGGAGTATTATAAGTAGTTTTGATATCCTTATTTAAGAAAAGATATTGTTTCATTGGAAGCAATTCAGAAAAGGTTCACCAAGATGATCTCCGGTATGGAGGAACTGTCTTATGAATGAAGGTTAGACAGGTTAGGAGTCTACACTCTGGAGGTTAGAAGAAAGAGAGCTGATGTCGTTGAAACATATTGGATTCTTAAGGGGTTTGACAGGGTAAATGCTGAATGTTTCCCTCATGGAAGAATCTAGGACCCAAAGGTCTCAGATTTAAAGGACGTGAATTTAAGACAGGGATGAGGAAGAACTTCTTTTGGAAGGTTGAGAGTCTTTGGAACTCTTCACCACAGAGAGTTAAGGGGTAGAGGACAAGGTACTTAGTCCTTGTGTACATTTAAGGCTAAGATGGACAGATTGTTGATCAGTATGGGTATCAAGAGTTATGGGGAAAGGGCAGGAAAGTGGATGTGAGGAATGTTGCATTAGCCAGGATCCTATTAAATGGGGGAGCAGGCTCGATGGGGGAACATCCTACTCCTGCTGTTCCTATTTCTTATGGTCTTGTGATCTTATGTTCATCACTGTTTAAGTGGACACATTTATTTCTCATTTTAATTCGAAATGGCCTACTCTGTATCCTGAAACTGTGTACCAGGCTGTCAGCAAGAGGGAACATAATTCCTGCATCCAGTCTGTCCAACCCTTTCAGAATTTTGTATTTCAATGACATTCTGACTTATTCATCAAAAGTCCAGTGAATGCAGGCCTAGTCAATCCATTCTCTCCTTCTATGACAAACCTGAAATCAGCCTGGTGAACATTTGCTGTGCTTCTTCTATGACAAATATAGCTTTCCTTGGGTAATGAGACCAAAACTGTGCACAATACTCTGGTTATGGCCTCACCAAGGCCCTGTACAACTTCAGCAAGACAACCTTGTTCTGTAAACAAATCCCCTGACAATGATAACCAGTGTACAAATTGTACAAATTGCCTTTGTCACTGCTTGCTGCACCTGCATTCTTGCTTTCACTGACTGGTGAATGAAGAAATCCAAGTTCCTTTGTATATTCTATCACCATTTAATTATAATCTACCACCTGTAACACTGAAATGGATAACTTCATACTTATCCATGCTATGTACCATCTATGTGGATATTCACTCACTCAATTTGTGCAAATTGCCTTGGATCTTCTTTTATGATTTGTCACCACTCATAATTCCTTCTAGTTTTGAGTCATCAGCATATTTGGAAATATTACATTTGATTCCCTCATCCAATTCATTGATATAGCTTGTGAACAGCTGGAGTACTGATACTTGTGGTACCCCACTGGTTATCGCCTTCCATTGCGAAAGAGATCTATTTATTTCTACCCTTTGCTTTAGTCTGCTAACCAATTCTCAATACATGCCAGTATATAGCACCAAACCTTACACACCGGCCTCTTATGTGGGACTTTATCAAAAGCTTTCTAAAAATCCAAATACACAACATCCACTGATTCTCTCTTATCTATTATAGTACTTAAGCCCCCCAAAAAACCTCCAACAAGTTTGTCAAATATGACTTCTCTTTCATAAATCCATTTTTTTGATCTCCTGATATGTTTAAATATCCTAGATTATATTTTAATAATACAGTCTATCATTTTACTGCAACTAGTTAAACTCAAAGCAAGTCACTATAATCATACCAGTTCAAAGATGTACAAGTTAGGTGGATTGGCCATGCTAAACTGTCCATAATGTTCAGAAATATACAGTTTAGGTGGATTACCCAGGGGAAATGAAGGGTTTGGGGAATAGGGTAGGGGAGTGGGTCTGAGTGGAATGCTCTTCAGCAGATCAATGTGGACTGAATGGGCCAAATGGCCTGCTTTCACATTGTAGGGATTCTATGATTCATAGGGTTGCTCTTTCATTATAAAAAGACAATTGATTATGATTGAACCTGAGGCCATCACATCTCAGGCAAGGGGAAAGGACGACAAGGAGAGTCCTTCATGGAAACCTCAGTTGGTGCAGGAATTGAACCCATGCTGTCAGCATCACACTACTTTACAAATCAACCATCCAGCCAACTGAACTAAACTGAGCCCTACTAGTTAAACTAACTAATCTCTAATTCTCTGTTTTCTCTTTCCCTCCATTTTTAAATGATGGGGGTTGCATTTACCACCTTCCAATGTATCAAAACTACATTCAGATCCCACATGCCATTTTTAAAGATCTCCTGAGTAATCTCAATTTATCAAAAATCTTGGCCTTTGTGGCTTTGTCACAACTTGATTTCTCGTATGTCTATCTTTGTGGCATCAAAAGATTTGGTGACAATACACTCTGTCCTTTTATTTTCATCATTAATGCATATTGTAATTAATTGGAGCCCCAGCTCTGATTCCTGTCACTGTGCTAGTTATAGTTTGCCAACCTGAAAATTATCCATTTATTCTACCTCTCTGTTCTTTTCCTTGCTATTTGTCATTGCCCAAACTGGTTCCAGGTCTTGATTTACACAACCCCCAAGATAGTTTCTCACCACTCTTCTGATCTCATTTTTCATTAACAAAGCAGGCTTTAATTTGTTTTCTTTCTAGCTTTGCAAAATGTCAAGTACTCTTGAGTGTTCAGTTTCCATGTTTGGTCACAATACAACCATGTCTCTGTGTTTATGATCAAAACGTACACATTTATTTCCATAAGAGATATCAATTTGCTCATCTGGTTCCCAGTATTGCATTCAATCAGATAAAGAGCTTTGATTCAAGCTTCTTAAATGCCATTTTCCCCTTCTAACACTATTTTCTGATGTAATAATATCAGCATGCTCAGTCCGAAAAGGAACCAACACCGAAGAGAAACTAGGATTAAATATCCAGCACTTATTCCCTACATATCTAATTATTTCACAGATAAAAATCTAGATTTTGGTAGCATAGTGGTCAATATACTGGATAAACAATCCAAAAGCTTGGATTAACTATATCAAAAAATACATTAATGAGCTAAAGTCCTACATCAGCTGGTGAGGAATTTATATTCATTAATGTCTTTCAGGGAAGGAAATCGGGTAACCTAGCTAAACTGTTTGGCCTATATATGTCTCCTTACCCACCACAACATGTCCTTTGAACTGGCAAGCCTGGCACTCAGTTGTACTAAAATGCTATTACAAAGCAACACATGTATAAGATTGGGCATTGACCTAGGCATTGGACATGACATACCCAGCTCAGTGGGACCCTGCAAAATCCACCTCACTAACAAGTGGGATCTTGTGATGGAATTGGTAGAGTTCTCCTCCAAACCAGTCAACCAACATCCAGAAATATTCACATACCCAGAATTGTATTTTTCAGTAGAAATCCTAGACATGTTCATCACCACTTCTAGGTCTTTCTTGTTTCACTGGCTGAACAACACACCAGAAATAACAGTCAAGTGATAAATGGTCAGAAATGAATAGCCCTGGGTAACATCAATATCGATTCTGTGCTTCATGCAGTTGACACTCCAATTGGGTTAAAAATGATCACCACCCACCACTTTCCTTCAATTGATCACTCTGTACTTTTTAATGTTAAATTACATTGGAAGACACGCTGAGGGCAATAATGGCACAGAATGCACTCTGGGTGGGGAGCTCCTGGTTTGTTAGCACAACTACTGCCCAAGCTTCCAAAATCCTGAAGGGTAAAGTCACCTGACTTGGTTTGTGTTAGATGATCAGAGAACAAAGATGAGGAAAAATAAACTTGAACTTGCCCTTACCAATCCACCTGCCACAATGCATGGTGATTGGTATTTATTTATTGGTAGAAGTGGGTATCACACAATCCTTGTGGAGATGAAATGCCACTATCTTGTAGAAAATTATTACCATGTTAAATAGAATTTCTTTAGAACAGGTCCAGGAGCTCAAAAATGAAAACAGAAATTGTTGGTAAAGTTCAGCAGGTCTGCCAGCATCTGTGGAAAGAAACCGGAGTTAACGTTTCAGTCGAGTGACCTTTCCTCAGAACTGATGCTGCCTAACCTGCTGAGCATTTCCAGCAATTTCTGCTTTTGTCTCTGATTTAAAGCATCCACAGTTCTTTCTGCTTTCAGTTAGGAGCTCAAACCTGGCCATTGATGAGGTATTGTGAGCCATCAACAGCATCAATATTATACTACTCCACAGTTCATAACTGCATGGCCCAAAGTATCCTTCATGATACAATTAGCATCAAGCTTGATTCAATGAGGGATGTAGGAAAGCATACCATCAGGCATATCTAAAATGAGATGGGATACTGGGAAAGCTTCAACACTGCACTACTTGCATTCTAAACAGCAGATGAAGCATATCATAGAGAGAGTTCAGTAATCCATAACCAATGATTCAGATCAAAGCTCTGCAGTCCTATCACATCCTGACATAATCACTAGTTGACAATTACATAATTACGTGAAGGAGGCTCCATCAGTATCTCTATTGTCAGAGATAGCAGCTCCTAACTCATGTGCAAATGACAAATTTGAAGTGCTGCAACTATTTTAAATGGATGGGCTAATTGGCCTGTTCCTAAGGTTCCTGACATCATAGATGCCTGGTTTCAGACAATTTGATTGACTCAACATAATATCAGTGAATATTGAATGCACTAGACATATCTAAAGCAATAAGCCTCAAAACATCTGGCTGTAGTGCTGAAGATTGAGCTCCAGATCTAGCCATGTGTATGAACGTCTACAACAATAGCATGCATTTAATAAGGTACAAATTGCAATGATTTCCCATTCATAAAAAAAACAAACCTAGCTTGGACAATTATGTGTTGTTTAGTCTATTTTCAATCATCAGTTAAATGTTGAAAACAGTTGTCAACAATGCTATTAGGTGATACACAGCAATACTCTGCTTATTGATGTTCAGTTTGGGTATTGTCATGATTTTCTTTATCAAATTCAGCTATTCATAAAACCAATCAGAGTATAAAATTTAATATCATCATCTTCATAAGTGAGAAGTTTAATTATCTTTACAATTAAAACACCAAGAAACACAGCATAAATAAATAATTTGATGCAGTAAGCTCATTTTGTTTAAAAACCATGCAAGATTCATCCCATTGTTCCTCCTACTCATCTTGTTTAATTCACCAAAAAATCTCTAATATATTTTGTTACATAAAAATCCTTTCAATGAGGGATGGGCAATAAATGCTGGCCTGGCCAGTGATGCCCAGGATTCGGTTTAGGGAATCTAAAGTGAAGAGGGTCAATATACTTAGAAAACACTGACAAGCTATAAATGGTTGTGATGCTGCAGTTCACTTACAAAGTCACAATTTTACTTGTGAATTATTTTAAAAATTGTAGGAAATTGTTTGTCGTCTCTTGTATCAAGTATCCAAGCACAATATTAAAGAAAGCTAACTAACAAATGGATGTCAGTTTGAAATATATTGACAATTTTATATGTATTTAGCACTTTGAATATTTTTAATTTACATAAAAATAAATGTGACCAACCTCAATTATAATTGCCAACCTTTCCAAAATTGTGTCATGCTTCAATTAACAGGCACCTATGTACTCAAAGTACATTTATGACAAACAAAAATGAAAATAAAAACTCATTAAACTATATGAAATAGTATATTTTAAGTAAAATACATTTTGTTTCATTCTTTTCTACAGGCTGTAAATAGAACCCATGTAGTTATATAAGTAAATAATAGACATGTTTCATTTACCCTGCCTCTCTCTGCCCTCCAGCTGCGTACTTTAAACCAAAATCTCTGGGGCAGTTCTTTATTAATAGTTGTAAATAGAATAGATGTGACATTTAAATAACTAAGTAAAGCTTTTAAGGCATTTCTAATCTAATGAGCCTGCCAGAGGTCTAACAGCTGTTGCTGCACATGTTTCTGGCATACTTCACAGCAAGTTGTTTCTTTCCCAACAAAAAAGCAAACCAAGATCAGTCAGAATATTTCTAACGCACTTATATTTCTTAAGGAGTTAGTGGGATATTGTGATCTTAAAACCCTCAGCAATGAACTGTTTGAGCAAATTACTTGCTTATTTCATTCTATTGAAAATTAGATGTGTTCAACAACACTGGGTTTTGTACTCTAGCCACTTACTAAGCATATGATGATGAAAATATTTCCCAGTGTCTCTTCAGATATTTAATTTATCAATGCAGTTGTCCTAAGTTGAATGTTTGAATGCAAGTTAAAATAAAATCCATGCCTTGTTGGGCTCTAGCTAAAGCCAAAAATGATATTGTTTCTTCCCGTTTACATTTTATTCCTCAGCACCTCCAACCGTTCAGTTCTGGAGAATTGTCCTCACTAAATTTCACTCCAATCTCACCAATTCAATTAAAACCAAAACACTTCCAAGAGTAGATTCTCTTCACTGGCCCTACATAATTATTTCTGGAATTCCTTTAAGGATCCATTTGACTTCTTCCTCCTTTTCATCTACATATATTTCCCCCTGGTGATATAATCCACTCACGTGTGGTCAGATTCTACAGGTATGCCAACAACACTTGGTCCAAGCTCCCTGCTATGTGTCTCAATCGTTCCATTGACTTTTTAAAGTAACTGTTCATTGTTTTTAGAGAAAGTTGGTAGCTTCTCAGTAGAATTGAATTCCCCGATAATACTTCTAAATTAGAATCTTTTTCATCTCCTGCCAGACATCAACTACTGTGTGTGGATGGGAAATATTAGCTCGAATGCGCAATCATTTGGAAAAATGTGGATAGCTATATAAATAATCCAACCGTTATCCAGTCTTGAACCTATTACATTAACCTGCCTTATAAGTAAGAAAAGCATATCCATCCCTAGAACCTGAAGCAAGCCTTTCTTGATACTCCTGGGTTAATGTTATTTTACATAGCATATTTATTTTATCTAAATGTCACTGCGATTGCATACACAGAAAAAGTGAGTAGTTGGTCTCATGATATAGTGACCATTCATGCGAGCTTATTATTATATGCGTGAAATAACTTCTGTACAGCTTTTCCTCACTTATAATTTGTTGTTTTGTCATGGTGAAGCAAGGCTGGCTTCCAATATGCAGAGCTGTGTGCAGTTTACACTCTGGAAAACATTAATTGCACAATCCTGGAAATGATGTTCCTCAGGCGTCAGGGAGATTGAAGGTTAGGGAGAGCTTCCAATATTAAGAGATCCTCTCCCCATCCTTCATTCACTTTGTGTTAGAGAAGAGCCTACACCTGACAAAGAGTTTTGAAAATTTGTTTAGTTTGTGAACCATCAGTTAAAGTCCTGTTTCTCACCTGAAACTTTATTATAATTATTCAGTAGTTAAAAATATTTTTTAGTGTTTTTTGTTTTATATCTTTCAAACTTTCAAAAATTCTTTAACTTCCAGCAAATGTGTTCTTTAATATTATGATCTCTCCAATCTGACTACGTTGGAAGTAGATGCAACTCTGAAAAGCCTCAGATTATGTCTATTGCCCGATGACAAACAGTAATGTTTGGTTCCAAAGTCCTTATGACCTCTCAGAAAAATCTATTCTAACATAGAAAGGGAAATTCTTGCATCAGAATTCGGAATGTACCTATTTGACAAGAATTTCATTATTCACACTGACCACAAATAGAAATGATCTTTCCTAAATCTCTCATAAGTATATTTCCATGACTACAATGCCAAATAATGAAGTTCCAAGCGTCTGATGTTGAGGTACAATGCAAACCAGGCTCACAGGTAACTATTCCTGATGTTCTTCGCAGATTTTCAAATCTATAGAAACACAGAAACTAGGAGCAGTGGTAGTCCATCGGTCCTTTGAGCCTACTCCACCACTCAATATGATCATGGCAGATTCTCGATCACAATGCTATATTCCCCACCTTCTTTCCATACTCCTTAATGCATTTAATATACCTGGATCCTAATCATAAGAACTAAAATATTCCTTCAGACATATTCCTCTTAAATGTACGCTCAGGTTTAAAGATTCTCTGATCGGCTAGGCCTGACTGCTGATGCTGGAACCCAAGCCCAGAGGATTCAAAGACCTACCAGCTTTCTACAATCCCGGAATCCTCATGGAAATCCAGAACTGAGGCCCAACCAACATGGGAATACGATCTGACCCCAAGATGACCCGACATTGAGGACATCTGACTACACTGACTGTAAGACCCCACCGGAGCACTCATGAATGACACTGACCCCTGGATGCCATTGGACACACCTACTTATCTTGGCGATGTTGGAATTGCAAGCCCAGAGGCCATCCGGCTTCTCGCAGGCCCGACATCCCTGTCTTCGTGCAAACCCGGAACCAAGGCCTGATCAGTTCAGGGTCAAGAACTGACCTCATGGTGGCCAACATTGAGGAGGCCTGATCGTACTGACCATAGGAAACCCCCCCAACTCCCGGAACATTCAAGGCAGGCCCTAGGACACCATCAGGAGCACACTGTTATCTCTCGGACTAGCAGACCTCCCCCACTGATACTCGGGATCAATTAGGAGCAGCCACTTAGTCAGGATACATGGGAGACGCACTGGACTTAAGGTGAGACTGAAACTTCAAAGTTTCAAGAACACCCTCCACAGCATATTCTGGCAAACATTGAGAACAAAATGGATGAAATTAAAGCTAGACCCACCTTCCAAAGGGAATTGAGGGACTGCTGTTTGCTCTGCTTCCCAGAGACATGGCTCATTCCTGATACACCTGACTACGCCTCACAACCTGAGGGCTTCTCAGTTCACTGAATGGACTGCTTGACATCCTTCAGCATGATAAGTGGCAGTGGTGCCAGCCTCCTAATCAACACCTCCTGGTGTCAGATGTGGCAACCTCGGGAGGCTTCTGCTTCTTGGATCTAGAATATTTAACAGTGAAATGTTGTCCCTACTACCTGCTGCACGAGTTCACTTCCACTATTCTGACAGTGGTCTACATCCCGCCCAGTGCGGAAATGATGAATGCACTTGACGAAGTATACAACACTGCAAACAGTCTGAAACTTTGTCCATCATACTGGTGACTTCAACAAGGCCAACCTCAAGAATGTGCTACCAAAATACCATTAACACGTCTCCTGTCTCACCAGATGTCCAAACATCCTTAATCATTGCTATATAGCCAAAGATACTGTTCTATCCCCCGCCTGCATTTTGGAAAATCAGATCACAATGCTGTGCTCCTCCTCCCAGCTTACAAGCAGAAATTGAAGCATGAGGACAAAGTACAGAAAGTAGTGCAGTGTTAGTCTGAGGCAGTGGAAAAGCTTCTACAGGATTTCTTAGAGTCAGTGAACCGGCCCATATTCAAAAACTCAGCGGTCAACCTAAACGAATAAGCCACTACTGTTACAGACTTTATTAGTAAGTGTGTAGAAGACTGTGTACCGAAGAAGTTAATCCGAATGTTCCCCAACTAGAAACCATGGAGAAACTGGGAGATCCATTCTCTACTGAACAGGAAATCCAGGTACAAACTTCATAAGACCATCAGAGATGCCAAGAGGCAATACCAAACTAAGCTTGAGGCCCAGACCAACCAAACGGACATGTGTCACTTGTGGCAAGGCTTATACGACTTAACAAGCTAAAAAGCAAAGTTGAACAGAATCGTGGGCAACAGTACATCCCTACCTGATGAACTCAATGCATTCGATGCTTAGTTTGAACAAAAGGTCAGTGCAAAATGTCATCTATCCCAACAGCCTCGGATGCACCTGTAACCACAGTTACTACTGCAGACGTTAGATCGGCCTTCTTGATAGAGAACCCATGGAAAACGACTGGCCTGATGGAGTCCCTGGTCATGCACTCAGATTCCAGTGGGAGTATTCGCGGACGCCTTTAACCTCTCCTTAATATGATCTGAAGTCTCTACCTTATTTGAGAAGACCACCTTCATCCAGGTGCCAAAGAAAAATCATGCAGCATACCTCAATGACTACCATCCAGTGGCTCTGACCTCCATAATTATAAAGTGCTTTGAAAGATTAGTCATAGCTCACATCAACATCGGCCTATCGACTTGGCCTTGATCCTTTACAATTCACCTACCGGGGCAACAGGTCCACAGCAGACGCCATCTCCTTGGCCCTACACTTAACCTTGGGACATCTGGATAACAAGGATACCGACGTCAGGTTCCTACTCATTGACTAGAACTCGACCTTCAATGCCATAATTCCAAACAAACTCAACTTTAAACTCCGAGACCTGGGTCTCAGCTCCCTGCTCTATATCTGGAGTGTTGACTTCCTGACTCATAGACCACAATCAGTAAGAATAGGTGACAACATTTCCTCCACCATAATCCTCAACACTGGTGCCCTCCAAGGCTGCATACTCAGCCCCCTACTGTACTCCTTATATGCACGTGACTGTATGGCCAAATTCTACCCCAACTCCATTTACAAGTTTGTTGATGGCACTACTGTTCTCAGTCAGATCTCAAACAATGATGAGACAGAAAACAGGAAAGAGATTGAATGCTTAGCATCATGATGTAAAGACAACAATCTCTCCATCAATGTCAGCAAAATGAAGGAGATAACAAGGTGTAGAGCTGGATGAACACAGCAGGCCAAGCAGCATCAGAGGAGCAGGAAGGCTAACGTTTCGGGCCTAGACCCTTCTTCAGAAATGGGGGAGGGGAAGGGGGTTCTGAAATAAATAGGGAAAGTGGGGGAGGCGGATAGAAGATGGATAGAGGAGAAGATAGGTGGAGAGGAGATAGACGGGTCAAAGAGGCAGGGATGGAGCCAGTAAAGGTGAGTGCAGGTGGGGAGGTAGGGAGGAGATAGGTCAGTCCAGGGAGGACGGGTAGGTCAAGGGGGCGGGATGAGGTTAGTAGGTAGGAGATGGGGGTGCTGCTTGAGGTGGGAGGAGGGGATAGGTGGGAGGAAGAACAGGTTAGGGAGGCGGGGACGAGCTGGGCTGGTTTTGGGATGCGATCGGGGGAGGGGAGATTTTGAAGCTTGTGAAGTCCACATTGATACCATTGGGCTGCAGGGTTCCCAAGCAGAATATGAGTTGCTGTTCCTGCAACCTTCGGGTGGCATCGTTGTGGCACTGCAGAAGGCCCAGGAAGGACATGTCGTCTGAGGAATGGGAGGGTGAGTTGAAATGGTTCACGACTGGGAGGTCCAGTTGTTTAGTGCGAACCGAGTGTAGGTGTTCTACAAAGCGGTCCCCAAGCCTCCGCTTGGTTTCCCCGATGTAGAGGAGGCCACAACGGGAACAGCGGATGCAGTATACCACATTGGCAGGTCTTCTTGGGGCCTGGGATGGGGGTGAGGGGGGAGGTGTAGGGGCAAGTGTAGCACTTCCTGCGAGTTGGTCATTGACTTAAGGAAGTGGAGTGGAGAGCATTCCCCTGCCTGCATCAATGGTGCGGAGGTGGAGATGGTTGAGAGCGTCAAGTTCCTGAGAATGACAATTACAAACAATCTGTCCTGGTCCACTCACATTGACACAATGGTAAAGAAAACACATCAACACCTCTACTTTATCAGGAGACGAAGGACTCTCACCAGTTTTTATAGGTGCACCATAGAAAGCATCCTATCTAGATGCATCACAGCATAGTACAGCAACTAAGACTGCAAGAAACTAGAGAGTCATGAACATAGCCCAGTCCATCATGCAAACCAGCGGTCCATCCATTGACTCCATCTATACTTCCCACTGGCTCAGGAAAGCAACCAAGATAATCAAAGACCCCTCCCATGCTGGTTATACTCTCTTCTGTCCTGTTCTGTCAGGCAGATGTAAAAGTCTGAATGCATGTACAAACAGATTCAAGATCAGCTTCTTCTCTGCTGTTATCAGACTTTTGAATGGACCTCTCAAATGTTAATTCTGATCTGTCTGCAGTTGTAACATTGTATTCCATATCTGTTCTGCTGCCCTGATGCATTTTGTTTGGTATGATCTGCCTGTATAGCACAAAGAACAACACTTTCACTGTATCTTGGTAAATGGGACAACAATAACCCAAACTCAAATGTATGAAAGGATATTATCCAACCTAAGTTCAAAGATGATCTCCACATTGACCACATTCATTTTGATCATATCCAAGAACAACAAGTTCAACAAGTTATGCCTAATGATGTCCAACTGCAACAGCTCAAGAAGATCATCATCAGCACATGCCTGAATAAATTAGCAGGTAATAATATAAGGATTAGATCCAGTTGTATTATATGTCCACTAAAGCACAATTGTAACGTATAATGATTATGTACTGATTTTCATCTTTGATTTTTTTTTTGTCAGGTAGGTATTCTGTTATTCAAAGAAAAGGAGGGAGATGTTATACTACTGCACAGATCTCAGAAAGCATGATACCTATAGGACAACTAGCTGATGTCACAACATATAATACTCTGGTTTAAGAGATCTCCATCTTATTCTGTGTGCGGGCAGTTTGTTTGCAGCTGGTCTGTTAGCAATCAGTCAGTTCGTCACTCACTCAGTCAGTTATGAATGAAATGTAATCGTAGTTTAAATAAACACAAAAAAAAACCGCGGAGTTTCTCATTCTTGTCCACTGGTCACATGGCCCAATAGGTAAAGTGCCTGATTTTGGCGTGATTTGTGGTGCTTGAAAGCGCTTTTGTGATGTAGTGGCAGTGTCCCTTCCGTTGAGCCAAGTTACTAGGTCCAAGTCTCACCTGCTCCAGAGTAATAACATTACAGAAAAGGCTGATCAGAAAGTAGCTATGATCCAGACTGTGTATTCAGTCTGAGATGTCATATTAGTGTACATAGTTGTTTGTAAACTTCCAGATACCTGACTCAGTACGAACCAGATGCTTTGTAGTAAATGTTACAAGGGCTAACATATTATAATCTATTAACAAAGCACATCATGTTGGCAACATGCGGTCACATCATGCTGGCAAAAAGTGATGGGGGACAATTATGCCACTTTATAAGCAATTACAAAATATAGACTAATGTTCTTGGGACATGGGTTCAAGTCCCACCATGACAATAAAAATTTGGAGTTAAAGTCTAACTTAAAGGAGACCACATGACCAATGTTGCTTGCCATAAAAGCACATCTTATTCCTTCATGCCATTTAGGGAATTAAATCTGCTTGATCTGATCTACGTGTGATTCCAGATCCACAGCAACGTCACTGCCCTCTGAAATGGCCTAGCAAGCCACTCAGTTCAAGGAAAATTAGGGAAGGACAATAAATACTGACCTGCCAGCATTGCAAACATTCCATGACAGGGGCATACAATTTCAGCAAGCTCTATGTAAAATATAACTGCTGGAACGTCAAGCTTGATGACGAATGTCATTGTTGACAACGTTTAACACAATCTTTAGATGGTACGAATTTCTGTTTTGAGGATCATTCCTTTATATCTTTAAGTGCGCCAGCATGCTTTCTGCCAGAAAGTAGACAAGAAATCAAACGGATGCAAGAGAGCAGCTGACACATCTGATGATACTCAGAACTATGGTACAGATGAAAAAGACCATCGGTACCATTTAGATAAAACCATGGAGAGAGCCAGGAAAGCTGGTACCAAGGTAAGTGTAAACAGATGGATTATGATGGTGATAAGAATACTAGGAAACTGGAAAAAATATCCTTATAAGTGTGTACTTGCGTGACAGAGTCAAGCAGGATTTTGAATAATCACACCCATTTTTTGAGATGGCAATCCGTTCGCAAAGCAGGCACGACAGGCCAGATGGCCTGCTCCTATCTCGTGTGTTCTACTGTTCTTATGTAATCCCAAGAAATGAGGAAGAAGTTAAAAAGTTTCCTTGGTTTGATATAGCCCATGAGGTCTTTCATAGCTGATGTGTTACAACACACAGCAAACCTATGAGAACTAATAAAGAAGCTGAATACTCATGGTCACAGTCACATGACAATAATCTCAACAAATTCAAAGTAGTATCCAAGGAGATGAAACTCTCGTACTGTAACAAAAAGAAACTTGCCTCTCTACATGTAAATGATTATACATGAAGTATAAGGAAAATGAATACTAAATCCACAAATGAAGGTACAATATTTGACCATCTAAGCTACAATATGAATGATTGAGGAAAAAAAACAAGCTTTAAATGAGTCTTAAGGTAGTCAGTATAATCATAAAAGGTCAACTGCTAACTTTGTTTAGTTTAGACATCAAAGATCATTGATTGAAATCTTATAGTGACATAAAGAGGCTTTTTTTTTTAAAAAGGTCCTATATTGTTATCCTATTCCAAAAATGTTAATGAACTATTGTTGTTCATGCAGATAAATGTAGCCAGAATGCCATATCACTCACTACTACACTGTAGTCAGGCATGTGGAGCAATCATGTACCCGTTATTCCAGTTTGGACGGAAGATACAAGAGGACCATGTGGAATCCCCATTGTCGCACAATCCAAAGGAATTTTCTAAGAAATTGAATTTTCTGCTGAGCCACTCCTCCATGTCTGGAGCCATCTGCAAGTCTCCATTTCAATCGGACACTTTGGATGGTTTCACTAAAATTCGACAAAATAGTTACTTAATTTGGCTCGATCATTCGGATTTCCAGCATATTTTTGTATTTGGTATTTCTGTTAAATTCCACCCTTCAGTCTCAATGATTAATTATTCTATGGATTTGTTAAACTGTTATAATTTCCAGCTCATTAGCATCTTTGAATTATTCAATGTAACAAAAATGTGGAACCTCTGCGGATTTGGCTCTTTATTTTACCAGGAGTATAAACAGAGGCAGCTTCACCGGCTAGAACAAATGTTAATCAGACCACCTGGGGTACACTGATACCTTTAACTCAACCAAGATGTGTTAGTCGAACAAGAGCAGCTGCTTATCTCACCTTTTTTTCATTAGAACCAAAAGGGATTTCTGCTTCAGCAGCTGCTTCTTTTACAGTCCACCAGTACAGCATAGATTTCATACATATTTTGGTGCAAAGGTGTTGGTGCAACACACAGATGAGTGGTACTGGGACATTCAAGCCTCAATGCCAAATCATATATTTGATAGCAATCATTCAATAAATGGTGTGTGTTATTCACATAGAAGCCTTCTTCTGAGAGTTAAATGCCACTGAAGGTCAAGAGATCAGAGCACAATCCAGCAGTTTAAAATTGAGCTTTAAGTATTGAATCTCCAAATTGAATTTCTGCAAATTTTTATAGTCTGTTAAAGTCCATGATATAATCATTCATGGGATAACTGTTTTTGTTTGAAATCTATCAAAGTTTTACCTTGACTTGTAAGCATCTAATCGATCATCATGCTTGTAAATTTCAAACATGAAGCTTAATATAATATCCAAACCGTCATGGTCCATTTGATGACTATATAGCTCACAGAGTCTTCTTTTTCCTGATGTTAGTTTCACTAGGAAGTGACAATGCCAAAGCCATAGTTTGCTTTCTTCTCAGTAGTGGGAATTCTTCAGTTATGGAAACATGATTACTTTGTTGATTTGATTTTCTTATGAAAGTCTGGGTTTGTTTCCATTGAAAACTAGAAAAGTGAGGGCTTACTTGATGAGTAGTACAAGGTCTGGAACAGTCTTTACAAGGTAGACATGGAATGATGTTTCCTTTTGTGCAGGATTCCTAAAAGAGGGGGATAAAGTAAAACTTAGGTGTCATCTTTTTGGACAAAGGCAAGAAGAAATTTTCTCTCAGAAAGTTGTGTGACTTTGAAACTCTCTGTTGCAGACAGCAGTAAATTCAGGGTCATTATTCAGGTAAATAGATTTTTGTTAGGCAAGAAAATCAAAGGTTACAGAGGGTTAAATGGAAGTTTGGAATTCAGACATCAGTCATGGAGCATAATCGAGGCACTGAATGATCTTGATTCATATTTTCATTGCCAAAACTAGCTGAGATTCCATTCTTCTACATGAAAAATAATCTTAATCTCCAGACTCCACCTTCAGGCAACTATTATCTGCCACTATGTGAATTCATTGGGAAGCCAGATACTGAAAAAGAAAACCAGATATCAATTCTTTACTTCTTACTCGATTTATTCACGGAGTAGGCAAAAAGTACTGGTGAATTAAGTATAATGTGGAAACTGTGAAACTGACCAATTTGGCCAGAAGAATAAAAAAGAAATATGATCCAAATGGTGAGAGATTACAGATTTCTGAGATGCAGAGGGATCTTGGTATCCTAATGTCTGAATGCAAATGCATGTATGATATAGGAAGTGATTAGGAAACATAATAGAATTTTATAATTATTGCAAGTGGAATTAAATATAAAAGTAAGGAGATATACTTCAGTTATAAGGGAATTGATGGCACACATCTGGAGAAAAGTGAAAAATATTTGTCTCCTTATTTAAGGAAGGATGCAAAGGCACTGGGAGCAGCTCAGAAAAGGTTTACTGAACTAATAACTGTAATTGGCTGCATTGCCTTATGGGGAAATTTAATACCTGAAATGGGAATGTTGTCTTCTAAGGAAGTTGGAGAAGCCAAGCATGTAGCTGCTGGAACTATGAAGAGTAAGAGGTATTTGATTGAAACATATCACCGTGGGAGGTTTTCATCAGGGTTCTCTTGTTTGACAGTCTGGAACATGAGGTTATTGTATAAAAATAATAGATTGCTTATTTAAGGCAGAAATAAGGAGAAACTTTTTTATAGATAGTCATGAGTCTTTGGAATTCATTCTCAGTAGGTGGAGAAAACAGAGTCTTTTAGTATTTTTATGGCAGAAGTAAATAGATTTTGAATTGTTCTTGAGGGGATGTGGAAAAGTGAAGAAATGATCTTTTTAAATCACAGAGCAGACTCAAAAGGCTAAGTAGTTTACTTCTGCTCTTAACTTGTATATGAGAAATGACAAATATCTGCCTCTCCTCTAACCAACACCCAAAGTTCCATGAATCTCCCTTTATATTGTTTTCAAAATACAATGAGAAATAACCAAACAAATTAAATTGATATTAACTCCTTAGAAAGGGGTACATTAACTGAAACAAAAACTTTGATGGAAATTTAAAATGTCCTTCTGAGGATCAGTGATGCACTGTAGTCCCCTGATGTCCAGTGGTGATGGAAGGCCTCAAGCTTAAGTGGATGTACGAGCCTTACCTGAAGAAATTTTTTTAAAAGTCCGAAGTTAGAGCCATTTTGACAGGAAAATCTAATATCCCGCCATTTGTCATTCACGACATGGAGACATTACACTTTGCAGAAGAGAACCTAATATCAAAACAAGCAGTAGTGGATATCGAGTGCCTCCTCTCCAGGGACACGAGGGTGTGAACCATGGAAGACGGACAGACATGCAGATGATAGAATGACCCAATTAACAGCCTGCTGCCTGGACTTTCTTATGGCCGCCTTGGTCAGGTCCAGGAGAAGATGCTCAAGGAGATCCTCTGATCTGCCTACCCATAAAAGACTGTAAGGAGAAGTCTCGGAACTATAGACTGGTGAGTCTGACATCAGCGGTGGGTAAGTTGTTGGAGGGAATTCTGAGAGATAGCATTTACATGCATTTGGGAGGTAAGGACTGATTAGGGATAGCCAGCATTGCTTTGTGCCTGGGAAATGGTGTCTCACAAACTTGATTGAGTTTTCTGTGGACATAATCAAAAAGATTAATGAGGGCAGAGCAGTAGACGTTGTCTACGTGGACTTCAGTAAAGCTTTGACGAGTTTCCACATGGTAAACTATTCCATAAGATTCCATGAGACTTGGGGAGAGCTTGCCAGCTGGATAAAAAAGTTGGCTTGATGGTACGAGACAGAGAACGATTGTGGAGGGTTGTATCTTGGACTGAATGCCTTTGACCAGCAGTGTTCTGCAGGGATTGATACTGAATCTACTTTTGTTTGTCATTTATAGAAACAATTTCGCCAAGAATTTAGGAGGTATGGTTAACAAGTTTCAGATCACACCAAAATTGGTGGTATAGTGGACACTGAAGAAAGTTATCTAATATTACAAAGAGATTTTGATAAATTGGGTCAATGGGCTGAGGAGTGGCAGATGGAGTTTAATTTAGATAAATGTGAGATATTGCATTTTGGTAAAACAAATAAGGGCAGGACTTAATTGTAGGTCTCTGGGTAGTGTTATCGAATAAAGAGACCAAGGGGTTCAGGTACATAGTTCTTTGAAAGTTGCATCAGAGGTAGACAGGGCAATTAAGATGGAGATTAGCGCACTTAGCTTCATTGTTCAGACCACTGAGTACAAGAGTTGGGATGTCATGTTAAGGTTACATAGGACATTGGTGAGGTCATTTTTGGAGTACTGTGTGCGGTTCTAGTCACCCTGCTATTGGAATTATTTTTAAATTGGAAAAGATTCAGAAAATATTTACTAGGATGTTGCTGGGACTGGAGGCTGTATAGGCTGGGACATTTTTCACTGGAGCGTAGGGGATTGAGGGGTGACCTTAGAGAGGTTTTTCAATCATAAGGGGCAAAGATAGGTTGAATAGCAAAGGTCTTTTCCATAGGGTGTTGGAGTTCAAAACTAGGGGGCACATTTCTAAGATGAGAAGAGAACGATTTGAAAAGGACCTGAGAGGCAACTTTTGATCACAGAGGGTGACTCGTATGTGGAATGAGCTGTCAGAGGAAGTTATAGATGCAAGTCATTTTAAAGACATTTGGATAGGTACATGATTAAGAAAGGTTTAGAAGGATTTGGACCAAACACAGGCAAGTAGGACTTGTTTAGTTTGGAAAACTTGGCCAGCATGTGCGAGCTAGACCGAAGGGTGAGGTTGTTGACTTGCTCACCGAGCTGACTGGTTATAGTTCAGACGTTTTGTCACTTTGCTAGGTAATATCATCAGTGCGGCCTCCGATAAAGCGATGTAGTTCTACTCAGCTTAATATTTATATGATCAGGTCTGTTGAGGTGTTTTGTGTCATTTCCAGTTCTTTTTTGCAAGAGTTTGTATATGGGGTCTAATTCCACATGTTTACTGATAGCATTACGGATGGAGAACCAGGCGTGGGAATTCACATGTGTGCCTATGGTTGGCTTGAGCTAGGATGGTCACGTCGTCCCAGTTAAATTGATGGTCTTCGTTGTCTGAGTGTACTGAAATGAGGGAAAATTCATTGTGTCGTTTTGCTGCTAGCTGGTGTTTGTGTATCCTGATGGCTAGTTTCGCAGTCTTTGTGCAGTATTTTGTAAACTACATTGGTTCTGCATGTCATGGGTATGGGGTCTTTGATCCTTGAGAGTGTTGGTCATAGTGTGGCTGTGGGTTTGTGTGCTATCCTGATTCCTAGTGGTGGTAGGAGTCTCATTGTCAGTTCCAATATGTTTTTGACATAGTGTAGCCAGTGTATTAGGTCCTGTTGTGTCGCCTTGGTGTTGTCTATTTAGTAGGCACATGTGGATGAAGTTGGTGGGGTATCCATTGATAGCAAAAACCTTGTATAGGTGCTCTTCCTCTTTCTTGCGAAGTTCCAATGTGGTGCAGTGGATTGCAAGGACTGCCAAAAACATTAAATTGGCCCCACAGTAAAGAAACTAGCCATCAGGATACGTGAACACCAGCTAGCCGCAACATGATACAATGAACTTTCCCTCATTTCAGTACACTCAGACACCAAAGGCCTCAATTTAACTGGGACGACATGACCATTCTAGCTCAAGCCAACCGTAGACACACATGACAATTCCTAGTGGCTTGGTTCTCTGCCCATAATGCTATAAATAAACCTGTGGAATTAGACCCCGTGTACTAACCCTCGCAAAAAAGAACTGGAAATGTCACAAAACACCTCAACAGACTGGATCATATAAATACGAAGTGGAGTAGAACTACATTGCTTTATCAGAGCTCACACTGATGATGTTACCCAGCCTGGTGACAAAACGTCTGAATTACAACCAGCCAGCTCAGCGAGCAAGTCTACAACCTCACCCACAATCCCAGCTACAAATCTTCGCAAGAACCTGGACTGAAGGGTGCTGTATGACTCTATGACTCTATTTCTGTGCTGGATGGTAAATTATTAGAAAAGAGAGGGATAAACATAACTTGAGGAACAGCTGTTTAAAAAGTTTATTGTTTTGTGTGCCCAAAATAATTAATCATTCAAAGACCTTTACCTAATTATGTACTATAGAGTCATAGAGTCATACAGCGCAGAAACAAACCCTTAATAATACAATTAACGGATAAGTAAATGGTGTCGCACCACCTCCAAGACCTGTTTGTCCATGGCAGTAAAGATGTGGAGGCACTGTGTCCCTACGTTTATTAATTATTGTTCTTTGCTCTTTGTTCTATGCCAGTCTTGATCTCTTTTTGCAGTCATTTGTTATCTTCCATGGTTCCAAGAAGATTCCAACTTTCCAGTGGAGATAAACATAATACCAATGCCGGTGGTCATGCAACAATCAACAATGGAGGTAATGTGAATGCCATTTGCAAAAGAAAGAAGAGCATGAGTAAGTCTTTCAGCTCTTTGAGTCTGCACCACCATTTAGTGGGTTCATGGCAGATTTTCTATTTCAATAACACTTTTCCACACTAACCTGTACTTTTTGATGTCTTTAGTGTCAAAATCTATTAACCTCAGTCTTGAAAAGAGAGAGAGGATTCCAAAGATTCACCATTCTCTCATTGAACAGATTCCTTCTCATCTCTGTTGTACCCTATCCTGAGATGGGGTCTCCAGTTCTAGGATCTGACCCTTTCTGCATTGACTCTCTCAATCCCTTTAAGAATTTTGTATGTTTGAAAGAGATCACCTCTCATTCTTTTCAACAGCAGAGAATAGAGGTCCATTGTATTAACTTTTCTCCACAGAGGAATCCATCAATCTCAGGGACTACTTAAGTGAACATGCATTTTACTCCCTCTATGGCAAGAATATCCTTCTGAAGATAAAGAGATCAAAACTGCCCACAATACTTCAAGTGCGGTCTCACCAAAGCTCCATAGCATTGCAATGACATATTTACTTCAATACGCAAATCATCTTGTAATAATTAGTTTTGTGTCATTTGCAATCTTAAAAAAATTACTATTTAATCCCCATATCCAAATCTTTGAAATCGGTTATACATAACTAAGACCCAATTACTGATTCTTCTGCTATCTCACTAGTAAAAACGAAATTGCAAATGACCCATTTATTCATACTGTGTGTTTGTTAACCAATTTTCGGTTCATGCCAATATATTCCCTCCAATCCCTCGTGCTCCAGTTTGATTACTAATCTTTTGTATGGGACCTTAGAGTAAGTCTTCTGAGTAGACCAGATCCTCCTTAACTATTCTGCTGGTTACATCACCAAAAACTCCCACAGGTTTTTCAAACATGAATTCCCTTTCATATCTCCATGTTAACTCTGTCCGATCCAATGGTTAATTTCTAAGTGCGCTGTTATTACATCCCTCATTATAGACTGATGTTAGACTGCAGTTTCCAGTTTTCCCCCTCCTTTTAAAGGTCTATTTCTTGAAAAGTAAAATATGTAATCCACCTTTCAATTTGCATGAGTTATTTCAGAATCTGTAGAATTTTGAAAGATGACCACCAACCTTTACAGCACCCCCTCCAACAGAGGAACATAGGAAATTAGGTCCAAGCAATTCATCTATTTTAAGTGCATTGATTTCTCAAGACTTTTTTTTTTAAATTAAATACCTTCCTGTTATTCATTTGTACTGGTCCCTACATTTTCCATTAATTCTAGGATCTTTTTAATCATATTTTCCTCTGTTAAGACCACCTCACAGTATTTGTTTACTTTCGCTCCCATTTTCATATTGCTCACTTATAAGGTAGATGGAATGAAAATTAAATGGTCTATTTTGTCCTGGAGAGTGCTGTTGTGTCATCACTTTAATAATTATGATTTCCCTGAGGCTGAGCTGTCTGAGTGACAATGGGACTGGTTAGACTTCGATGCATCTCAAAGCATTCCAAAAAATACTCTTGGAGAAACAGAAAGGCCAACATGTCAATACACTGCTAAAAGATAACAGAAAATATGAAACCATTTTAGCTGGACACCAACATCTGGAAGCTTTAGGTTCATTGGTGCAGTAGCCAGGAATCAAACAGAAAGAAAGGCAAAAAAAAATTGTTCTAAGTGTGGTGTCTTGAACCCACAGTCAAGCTGTCTTGTGTTCCAAGATCTTTCTACGTCATACAGTACACAGGGACAGTGAGCTCACCTAAGCAAGAAATATGGTTCCAAACAGGCAGCCGAAGGTTACAATATGGCACAACCAAATTAAAAACACACACATCATAATGGTAGCAACAATAGGGAGCATGTCAGAGACTTGTACAAATGCAAGGATGCATAAGGTTACCAGCAAGATTGATAAGGGTAAAGATGCAGAGCAGAAGAACCTTCAACAAGAAGGCAAACAAACTTTCCGTATTGTGAATATGACACATTTTGAAGATGAAATCACATAGTTAGAAGCTTTTTCCATAATTAACATCATAGAATAATAGAATCATATACTCATACAATGCAGAATAGACCCTTCGGACAATCAATTCTGCACCAACAAAAAAAATTACTTTAAATCGACACGAGTCCCACTTTCAGCACTTAGCCCTAAGCCTTGAATGTTTTGACACCTCAATTGCTCATTCATGTAGTTTTTAAAGGTTGGTGAGGTTTCCTGCTTCAACTACCCTTACCCCAGTGCATTCCAGACCCCCAAAACCTTCTGGGTGAAAAAAAAATTTCCTCAAATCCCACAAAACTTCCAACGTTTCCCTTTAAAATTATGCTCCCTTATTATTGACTCTTCAGCTAAGGGGATTCCTATTCACCCTGTTCCTGCCCTTCCTATACACGTCAATCATCCCCATCTCTGCACAACCTGAGCTTATCCAGCCTCTCTTCAAAGCTAAACTGCATCAGCCTCGGCAAAATAATCTCCTTTGCAGTGCAATCACACGCTTCCCATGAAGCAGCCATCAGAACTGCCTTTAGTACTCCAGTTATGGCCTAACCAAAGCCAAGCACAGCTCCAACATGACCTCCTAGCTCTTGTAAATCTATGCAACGACTGCTAAAGGCAAGTGACCCATATGCTTTCTTAAGTACCCTATTAACATGTCCTGTCACCTTCAGGAAACTATAGATAAGCAGCCCAACATCCCTCTGTTGCTCTGAACTTCCCAGTGTTCTGCCATTTTTTTTCAGTGCTCCCTGCTCTTGTTATTTCTTCCAAAGTACATCACCTCACATTTATCAGGGTTAAATTCACCTGGCACTGACCTGCCCATCTTGCCAATCCACCTGTATCTTCCTCTAACTAAGACCTTCTTCCTCACTGTCAATTACCCAGTCAATCTTTGTGCCATCCTGCAAACTTACTTATCTTCCCCACCCCTGTGGCCAAAGAAGAATTAAAAATTTGTGTCAGAGCACTGTAATTTCGTCCCTTGCCTCTCACAGCAGCCTGGTATACAATTCATCTGACTTAGGTATCTGTCCACTTTTAAGACTGCTAAAACCCAGAGGACTCCCGATGTCAAACTGCCCAAGTACCTCATAGCCATTCTTCCTGAATTCTGTACCTACATCCTCCTTCCCAAAAGTGAATATAGATGTGAAATACTCATTTAACACCCTACCAATATCCCTGGCTCCATGCGCTGATTGTCCCTTGAGGTCAGTCAGCTAGATCTCATTAATTTGGAGTTTCCTGATTGGATTTGGTAATCTGGTCAAATTAGGGAGCTCTGGCTGACAGATAAAAAGGGGAATGTCAGAAATACTGTCGCTCTGAGAGCTGACTCTGAAGATGCAGTACCAAAGTCAAGGATTGTTCATGTGTAAATAAAGAGTGACTTGGGGACGGGATACCAGGTCCTGTGGAGTTATTTCAGTTCCCATTGTTCCCTAATAAGCCTTAGTCTTTCCTTGGTTATCCTCTTTCCCTTGATATTCTTATAATATATCTGGGGATTCTCCTCAACTTTATCCACCTATGTTTTCTCATGCCCCTTCTTTGCCCTCCTAATTTCTTCCTTAAGATCCCCCCGCACTTTTTATACTCCACTAAAGCCTCTGGTGATGTTCTTATCCACCGATCAAAATGGCTTTTTTAAAAACTGTCTCAAACTTAACGTAAGTTTGCCTATACTGTTTCCTAAACTGGTTACAATTTAAATGTGCTAGGAATAGCATTTTTTTTAACTCATCACAACCTCGAGAACCTTCCTCTGACAGACTTGCATAAATCTCTTGTACTTTTATCAGTTTATTTACTTTGTATTGGTAAGGTCCAGTCTTCTTTTGGCCATGCCATTTGGATTGCTACCTTCTCAAACAACATGACAAATGCTTCCATGTCCTTCTCTTCAAATATTGGCAAAGCCTGAACAACCTTAAACAATTTCTGACTAGATTATGACAGGTTCAGAAAAGATTTACAAGGATGTTTGCCAGGGTTGCAGGGTTTGGGCTGTAGGGAGACACTGAATAGGCTGGGGCTATTTTCCGTGGGGCGTCGGAGGCTGAGGGGTGACCTTATAGAGATTTATAAAATCATGAGGGGCATGGATACGGTGAATAGACAAGGTCTTTTCACCAGTGTGGGGCTGTCCAAAGCTAGAGGGTATAGGTTTAAGATGGGAGGGGAAAGATATAAAAGGGACCTAAGGGGCAACATTTTCATGCAGAGGGTGCTGAATGTATGGAATGAGCTGCCAGAGGAAGTGAGAGAGGCTAGTACAATGACAACATTTAAAAGACATTGGATGGGTATATGAATAAGAATGGTTTAGAGAGATATGGGCCAAATGCTAGCAATTGGGACCAGATTTATACAGGATGTCTGGTCGGCATGGACGAGTTGGACCGAAGGGTCTGTTTCCATGCTGTATATCTCTATGACTATATGACTCTATGATTTATCTCTTCCAAGCTCTCTCAAATTTCTGATTTTTCCTTCTTAGGCTGCATCACATGTAACTTGATTTTGTTTACTTTTTCTGCACTTTCTTTCTCTTGCGTCTCTATTTCCAGTTTATTTTACATTTGAGTTCTCTTTGGAATTCTTTCTCCTTTTCTACTTTTTGAAATTCCATCTCCAATCTTCTCATTTCTAATTGCCTGAACTGCGACTAAATGTTGACTGATTCATCCATTGTGCCACCTCGACTACTTGGCCTGTTTGGTATTTCCATTAAGCCCAACTGCTTTGATATGAAATCTATAATGTCTGCCTTCTGATATTACTCTGGCAATTTATTTCTAGTCTGCTAAATCTGCTACTTTAACTTTAATCATGACCTGCAACACTATCAGTGAAACTTCTGACACTAGTAAAAAACCTTTAATAATTTTTGGTGTGATCTTAAGTCTGCATACAAACTTGATGTCAGATTACCAGCTATAAGTCATACCAAACTCCAATTTCAGACCTACATAGATAGTAGGAACTGCAGATGCTGGAGAATCCGAGACAACAAGGTGCAGGGCTGGATGAACACAGCAGGCCAAGCAGCATCA
>NC_063332.1:89480761-89541367 GCF_021869965.1 Rhincodon typus | reverse complement strand
TGATGCTGCTTGGCCTGCTGTGTTCATCCAGCCCTGCACCTTGTTGTTTCAGACCTACATAGTCTGTTTTCCAATTTCCCGGTCCCAAGTCACCGATTATGTTACGAAAGAAGGATAGCAAGCCGAACCAAATCAGCCTCACTACCGCTGGTTGGAAACACAGTGAAATTAATACAAGGACCAGTAGGGATGAGCAATAGTTGCATACTCAACCTACAATGCCCACATCTCACAAAGGAATCAAAATCATAGCGGTGATTGACAAGAAATTCAGCAACTACTGGAGGAAAATCAAGAGAGTGTTGGAAACAATTACTATTTTTGTTCTAAGGGAATTTGAGAAACATCTTAAGAACAAAACACTGCTAACTTACAAGAGAGAGAGGACAGAGAAATAGAACTAGCTTGCTTGTTGCTGCAGAAAACTGACAGAGTTCCTGCTCCAAGTTGTTGTCTTCTGCAGTACACCCATTCACTGAATTGATAATCCTATTGTATCATGACCATACGAGGGGATCATATCAACAAGCAGTTTTCCAGATAATGCCTAGCAAAGTCGTGATAAAAGGAACATAGTAAATTTGCAGTCCATTTGATAGCCTCTGCAATGCATCCTAGTATTTTATTTTCTTTCACCATGGCCTTCCGGCATGAGTTATAAAACTTGAGATTAATGGACTGTGATACGTTAGATCTTTCTCCCGGTTAAAGGCCTTAAGTTACAACCCTTGTGGACTTACCCATATTAAAAGCCAGCTGTCAGACATGGACTCAAAGTTCCAGCTCATTTAGATTTGATCGTAATCCGTTTTATTCACACAAGTTCTGAGCAGTAGCAGAGATATTTGACGCAGCTTGAAACTTTCAAAATCTTCCTGTTCCATCAACCAGATTGTTGATAAAATAAGTGAGGAACCCAGATTCCTGTAGGCTCCACAGTCTATTTTCCATCTGGAACTTCAAGTGAGACACAGCATATGTCCTGAGTACTAATTCCAATATCTCCTCATGTTGTGTAATAATTTGTTGTGAGTCTTGCCCTGTATACATCAACAGTGGTCTTGTCTAAAATCATCCAGCTGTTATTTTGTGAGTAACATGACTTTGTGATCCTGGAACCTCATTGGAGTTATTCCATAAAAACCTAGTTTCACAAGAATATTATTTTTAATGAATTAATTTCAATTAAAATTTTAAAAAACAGTTTTTCTACCTAATAGGTGCTTTGAAGAGAGAGTCTGTTTTTTTTTATGTCAGCACTTATGTTAGTGTTTACCTTGTTTCTGTTCTCATGATGGGTCTAGCTTTTGGGAAAACATTTAATAGACCATTCCAAGCTGCGAAAAGGCACAAATTGAAACCTTCTGGCTGACACAATTTTATTTAAGAGTTACTATCAAAGTTTCTATGCATTTGCCTCCTCTTGGTAAATCGCTGCACATCTTTCTGCTATTTTAAGATCTATTTGTATGCTGTGCATCAAAAGTTAAGTTTATTTCAACCAAAATGTTGCCCTCATTTAGTCAATTGTTGAATTTAGATTTAAGTTGCATTCTTGCTTTAATGAGCTGTTAATTTGTATTCCACCATTAAACTAGGATTGCCTCCAATATATGAAGCATTATGCACAGAAAAATCACTTTTATTTGGCTCTCATTATTTTCTTTTTCATATACAGAGAACAAAACCAATGCATGCAAATAAAGTTAAGATGATGGGAATTATAAATAACAGTTCAAATTTGGTTTATGTGAATTGACATATTTAAGAATATGACGGATAGAGAAACATTCCCCCGGTGTTTTCCTGCTTGTCCACTTTAAATTAACACTTAGGAAAACCCCATAAATGCTGGTTCAGGAATTTATGACTATTTCCTACTACAGTTGTGGTGAATAACTGAGAGATTCTCACAAAAATCCTATGGTAGTGGAGAGTATTTACTCAGTACACTATAAACTTTTATGCTTACTCATAATGCAAATATTACAAAAAATACATAGTACAGAATCAGGCCATGTGGCCCACTATGCCTGTGTTGGCATTTATGTTATACATGACCTTCCTCCTCTCCCAAGGCATTAAAATCTACTAGCATCATCTTTCTATTCCTTTTTCTCCCCTCACCTGTTTTTTTTTGGCTTGGCTGTACCATCAGTGCTCACTGTCACAAAAAACTCCAAATTTCAACATTCTAACCATTACTAAACATCTGTACCAAGAGTGTAAGATTCTGTAAAGATATTCATAATCCCAGAAATACAGAAAAACAGTAGAAACATTAAAACACTATTTATCAAGGAAGAGTTAGATATGGTTTTTAGGGCCAAAGGGATGAAAGGGTATGGGGAGAAAGCAGGAACAGGGTACTGAGTTGGACGATCAGCCATCATCATATTGAATAGTGGAGTAGGCTTGAAGGGCCAAATGGCCTGCTCTTGCTCCTATTTTCTATAATTCCATGCTTCTAGGCTTTTGACAGAAGTTAGAGTGAATTAACAGTTGAACCACGACGTATAATACCATCTTTTCACATTTTTTTTTTGCAACATCATAAAACTTTACCTGACAGTATTTGTAATGAGTACAATCTTTACCCGAAAATGTTTGAACAGTTTATTTTTCAGCGTGAATCTCAAAGTTGTATTTATGTAGAAATTTTAACCTTAAGGCAATAGATTTGATTTTATTTGGTTGAACTATCAATTTGCTGCAAACAGTTGTTACGATAATTCAAATTTTCCCTTTCGTTGTTGATGGTTCTGAGTATTCATAACTCTTCTCCCTAACTCTTCTCTTCTCCCTATTACATTCCTCACCACATCTGGCAGAATACAGACAAGGCAATTCAACTGCTGTAGCGTATTGTTCATTGACTTCCAGTCCTGATCTGTCCAATTATAAATTGTAGTTGGTAAGGTCACTCGCCTTTATGAATTGAGGCCTTTCTCGAAATGTTCAGGCTGTTTTAGTCAAAGTCCTATGTGGGAGTAATATTGCAAACTCAGTTCTGGAGAGGTGTACCATGATTAGTTTGTTGTGCCTGTCCTGAGAAAAAAAAAATGGCTCAGGTAAATCTAACAGCTCAGCTGGCCACATGTTAATCTGAAGAAACATGACCAGAAGACATCAGAGACAACCGCTTCTGCAGGAACCCAACAGGAACAGTAACCACTGCTGGTTGCCACATAGCATCCAGAGGGAAAAACCACATGAGAAAATTCACCAAGGTAACAGTGAATTCTGTCAAGCAAGTATATCTATAGACATCAGTGCCGGTCTCTGCAAATGACTGAGACTGAGAGCAGAGGGAGATTACGTCTGTCCTGAGCCATTGTGTCATATTTATGCAGATACTGGACAAGGAATTGTGATCTGAAGGACTCAGTGCCAATCCCATCCCAGTACCCCTTAAGATTGGAACCGCCCATTTTTTGTTCTCACCAGCAGGTCTTTTCAGGAGTAGCTGGGGCCTCTATAACATATTGCAGTCCTCCACCTGTAACTGCATTTGGGATGTGTCACTGCTGCAATGTTTGCCAGAGCCCACTTTTCTTTTCTATCTCCATTGATATGGCCACTTAAGCAACAAGGGCATTAAGATTTTCCATTTGCCTATTAGAATCATTCCATGTAGTACTGCAAAGTCTACAGGCCCTGGCAACATTTCAGCAATAGTATTGAGGAATTCTGCTTCAGAAAGTGCCATTGCCCTTGCCAAGCTTTTCCAGTATAGCTACACCACTATACAACAAAATAGCAAGACCAATTCAATCTGGCCCCATCTGTCTACTCTCAGTCACTGATAAAATGATGAAAGGCGCCATCAACAGTGCTATCAAGCAGCATTGCTTCACAATAATCTGCTCATTGTTGCTCAGTTTGGTTTCTGCCAGGGTTATTCAGTTCCTGACATCATTACAGCCTTGGTTCAAACATGGACAAAATAGCTGAAGTCCAGATGTAATGGGATCCTGTATGGAGAAACAAAAGAGAGGGAAACAAGGGAAAAAAAACAAAGGACATAATGGGAAATAAGAAATGTTATAGCAGAGAATTCAATGAATTCAAGAATCAAACACGGCTGCAGTGCAAAAGAATGTAAACAGGATGAAGAATGTTAAAAAGAGAAGTCTTAAGTCATTGTCACTTAATGCTTGGAGGATTAAAATGGATGAATTAATTCCACAAATAGATATAAATGGGTATGACATAGTTGGGATTATGGAGACATAACTATAGAGTGACCAGGGATGGGAACTAACTAACCATTGTGTTCAATTTTCAGGAAGGATAGACAAAAAGGAACAGAAGAATTTGTAGCATTGTCAGTTAAAGAGAGAGTAACATAATTGTGAGGAAGGATATTAGCTCCAATGAAATGCAATCTATGTGAGTAGAGCTTAGAAACACTAAGGGTCAGAGAACAGTAGTGAGGGTTATGTATAGACTTCAAACTGTAGTGGTAATGTTGGGGAAGAAATTAAACAAGAGATTAGAAACCCAAGCAATAAATGTGCAGCTATAATTATGGGCCACTGTAATTTTCATATAGACTTGGCAAATAAATCCGTAACAATGCATTGAGGATGATTTCCTGGTGTACATACAAGATGGTTCTCTGGATCAATATGTTGCGGAACCAACAAGACAGTAGGCCATCCTAGACTGGGTACGGTGTAATGAGAAAAGAATAATTGTCAACCTAGCTGTGCAAGGCCACTTGGGGAAATGAGATCATTATATGATAGAATTCTTCATCAACCTGGAGAATGACATAGTTGATTCTGAGACTAAGATTCTGAATCTAAATAAAGGAAACTGTGATGGTATGAGGCGCGAGCTGGCTTTGATAAATTGTTATTTAAGGAGATGACAGTGGATATGCAATGTTAAATATTTAAAAAGCAACAATTGTCCAATCCTGGCTAGCAAAAAATAAAACAAGAAAGATGGCCCATCATGTCTAAGACAGGAAATTAGAGATATTATTAGTTGCAAGGAAGGGGCATACAATTTGGCCAAAAATAGGAGCAGTCTTCATGATAGAGAACAGTTTAGATTTCAGCAAACGAGGATAAAAGCATTGATTATGAGGTGAAGGACAGTCTATAAGAGTAAACCTATGGGAAATATTGTTTATCATATGTGAAGAAAAATATATTAATGAAGACAAATGTAGTTCCCTTACAATCATAAAGAGGGAGGTTACAACAGGGAATAAAGAGATGACAGAGCAATTAAACACATATTTTGGTTCTGTCTTCCTAAGGAGGACACAAATGATGTCCCAAAAAATGTGGGAGAACACAGGATTTTATTGAGAGGAAGGAGCTACAGGAAATCAGTATTAGTAAGGCCGATAAACCACTAGGGCCTAATAATCTACATCTCAGAGTAAGTGGCCTTAAAAACAAAGGCAGTCATCTTTTAAGATTCTACAGACTCTGGAACAGTTCCTATGGATTGAAGGGATAGCTAATGTAACCCAAATAATGAAACAAAGTGGAGAGAAAACAAGGAATTATAAATCAGATATTGGTAATGGGTAAAATGTTAGAGTCCACTATAAAAGATTTAATAACAGAGCACTTGGAAAACAGAGACAGGATTGGACAGAGTTAACATAGATTAAGAAAATTGACAATTTACTGGACCCTTCAAGGGTGTATTTTGTTGAGTTGATAAGGTAGAGCTAATGGATGTAATTTACGTGGACTTTCAGAAGGTTCTCGATAAGGTCACACATAAGAGATTAGCCTGTGAAATTAAAGTACATGGAATTGGGGTGCTGTACTGACATGGACAGAGAGCTGGTTGGCAGATAGGAAAGAAAGGGTTGGAATGAACAGGTCATTTTCTGGGTTGTAGCCAGTGATTATTGGGATACTGCAGTGATCAGTGCTTAGTCCCCACCGTGCACAATATTTATTCATGTTTTAAATGAGGTACTTAAATGTAACATCTCCAAACTTGGAGATGACACAAAGCAGGGTGAGAGGGTGAGCAAGAATGAAAATGCAGAGATATTTCACTGTGATTTTGACAATTTGAGTATGTGGGCAAACATATAGCAAATGAAGCATTATTTTGATAAACGTAAAGTTATCCACTTTGGAAGCAGGAAGGCAGATTAGCTGAATGGAAATAACTTGGAAAGTGAGGATGTGCCAACAATTCCTGGGTGTCCTTGTATAGCAGTTGCTGAATGTAAGTATGCAGGTACAGCAGGCAATGAAGAAGGCAAATGATTTTGGCCTTCATAGCAAGTACAGGAGCAGTGATGTCTTTCTGCATTGTACAGATGTTGTTCTGAATTTTTGAGATCACACCTGGAGTATTTCATGCAGTTTTGTTCTCTTTATCTGAGGAAGGATGTTCTGGCTACTGAAGCAATGAGGATTTACCAGACTGATTCCTGGGATGGCAGGACAGGCACATGAATAGATATAGGGTTGGTTAGGACTGTATTCACTGAAATTTAGAAGAATGAGGGGGATCTCACAGAAGCTAATAAAATTCAAACAGAATAGACAGGATAAATTCAGGAGGGATGTTCTCAATGACTGGAGAGTCCAGAATCAGACATTACAGTCTAAGGATACATGGTAGGTCATTTAGGACTGAGATGAGGAGAAATCTTTTCAAACAGAGAATGATAAGCCTGTGGAATTGTTTATCACAGAAATCATTTGAGGCCAAAACATTGAATGTTTTCAAGAAGGAGTTAGATGAAGTTCCTCAGATTAAGAGTGATCAAAACATATTGGGAGAAAGTAGGAACAGGGTACTGAGTTGGACGATCAGTTATGATATTATTTTTTGGTAGTGCAGGCTTGAAGGGCTGAATGGCCTACTCCTGCTCGTATTTTCTGTGTTTCTACGTGAGAGTGACTGCTCTTGTCACCATGCACAGTATCAACAGTGTGTAGCATCTCCAATGTACACTGTACAAATTTACTAAATCTCCTTAGACAACACCTTCCAAACTTAAGACTACTGCCATTTTGAAACACAAAGACAACAGATACATGGGAAGATCTGTACATGCAAGTTCCATCCAAGCCACTCACCATAATAACTTAGGAATAAAGCACCACTCCTTCAGTGTCGCTGGGTCAAAATCCTGGAATCCCCTCTCAAATAGAATACAGCGAATCAGGAAGGGAGCTCATCACTTCCTTCTGAAGGGCAACTAGAGAAAGGAAATATATGTTGGCTCAGCCAGCGAAGTCCTCATCCCTTGAATAAATTTTTTGTTTGATCTACGTTTGATTATTTTGGTCTGTTCTTACCTGTATTTAACTGCTTAAACCTGATCCGGTTCTGCTGGAAAGCTAAATAAAACCAAGATTTCAGAGAGGATACTTCAACTGTGAGTGTGTGTGTAAAGAATCTAACAGTATTTTAAGGAATTTAAATACATGTGTTTGAATTGAGAATACACATCATCTGTGCATTATGCTGAGATATGTTAGACATTAAATCAGTGAAAAATGACAGGCATCATTGGTCATACATGCCTTATTCCAACTATGTACCTTGAAAATCAAGTATAATTCTTTTTCCATTGAATATTACGGTGATATTATCAGTTCACTTTAGTTGTGCCCTCTATTACCTTTTACAGTGTGCACTATGCCCCTCACATTACTGTCGTTTGACCTATCTTTGATATTAGTGCAACAAGTTCCCTATGGTATCCAATCTATTTTTAATTCTTGTTCAACTGTGTCCTTTTTGTTCTCTGGCACTCTGACCTCCAGCAAAAAGTTCATTTAAGTTTCTTTGCTTGACTCTGAGTGCAGTTACACTGCAGCAATCTCAGTTTTACATGATGACTGCTGACATATTTTCTTTACAGAAGAACTTCCTTCATCTTGATGTATTTGTTTGATCTTGACTCGCTGTATGCAAACCCACAGAGAAACAACCAGTACTTTGAGATGTTGCATATGGTTATGGACAATTGAGCAACTAACAGGAGAAGGCTTCATCTTTAATTATGGTGTGTGGAAGTACTAAGTAGATGATCAATCTCCCACTGGGCTTCCCAGCATCATAGATGCCGCTTTACAGACAATTCAGTTCACTCAACATGATACCAAAAAATAGCTAAGCTTTCTGAATACAGCAAAGACTATGGACCATGAGAAAAATTTGGCTGTGGTAGTAAATATTTGTGCTCTAAAACTCACCAACTAAACTCTAGAACAGCTACAGTACTGACTTTTATTGAACAAGGGTAGTGCATTTCCCACTTATTTGCCCTCTCACAAAATGCAGAATAAAGTCAATACGACCAATTACGACCTATGAGTCTACACTCAATCATCAGCAAGTGTTATAAGACGACTTCATGAAGCTGAACAAAATGCAAGTAAGTTGTTGCTTCACCTTCATTCAATCTCATCTGTATTCACTGTTCACAGTGTAGTCTCTTCTACATTGGAGAAACTAAGCATAGACTGGGTGACCGCTTTCCTGCTACTTCAAGACACCATGTACCCACCGATAAAATGTAGAGCTGGAGGAGCACAGCAGGTCAGGCAGCATCAGAGCAGCAGGAAAGCCGACATTTCAGATCTGGATCCTTCATTAGGACTGGAAAGGAGGAGGGGAGCCCAGAAATAAATGCAGGGAGGGGGTGGAGCTGGGGGCAGGGTAGATGAAATGGAGATAGGTGGATGCAGGTATAGGGTTTTGAGATTTGGTCAATAGGAATGGTGGAGCTGATAGTGAGGAGGAAGATGGGTAGGCTGTGTCAGGCCAAGGAGTTGGGGATGAGAGGGAAGGTTGGACATGGGACACACATGGGGTTGGGGAGATTTTGAAACTGGTGAATTCCATGTTGAGGCCATTAGGCTGTAAGCTCCCAAGGTGGAATATAATGTGTTGTTCCTGCAGTTTTCATGTGGCCTCACTTTGACACTAGAGGAGGCCCAGGATGGACATGTCACCAGGTGAGTGGGAAGGGGAGTTGAAATGGCTGGAAACCGGAAGATGGTGTTGATTGGAGCATACCGAGCACAGATGCTCCGTGAATTGGTCACCGAGTCTGCGCTTGGTCTCACCGATGTAGAGGAGACCCACATCAGGAGCAATGGATGCAATAGACCAGATTAGAAGATGTACAGGTGAATCTGTGCTGGATTTGGAAGGATTGTTTGAGGCCTTGGGTAAGGTGACAGGGGAGGTGTAGGGGCAGGTGTAGCACTTCCTGCAGTTGCAGAGAAAGATGCCGAGTGTGGTGGGAAGGTTGGTGGGAAGTGTAGAGCTGACAGTGGAGTCACAGAGTGAGCAGTCCCTATGGAAAGCAGGTAGGGGTGGGGAAGGAAATATCTTTTCAGTGGTGGAGTCAGATTGCAAATGGTGAAAATGGCAGAGAGTGAAGCGTTGGATTTGGAGATTGGTTGGATGGTATGTGAGGACCCGGGTACTCTATCCCTGTTATTGTTGGGGTGGGTGGGTTTGAGAGCAGAAATGCAGGAAATGCAGGAGATGCGGTTGAGGGCATTCTGAATCATAGGAGAGGGGAAATTATACTTCTTGAAGTAGGATGATATTTCTGATGTCCAGGAGTGGAACACTTCATCTCAGGAGCAGATGTGGCAGAGGCAGAGGAATTGGGAGTATGGGATTGCATTTTTGCAAGAGTGTGGGTGAGAGGAGGGGTAGTCGATGCAATTGTGGGAGTCAGTGGGCTTGAAATGGATGTTGGTGCTAAATTGGTTGCCGCAGATGGAAACGGAGAGGTCCAGGAAGGGGAGAGAGGTGTCAGAGATGGTTCAGGTGAATTTAAGGTCAGGGAAAAAGATGTTGGTGAAATGGATAAACTGTTTGAGCTCTGCCACAGGCCTGCTGCAGTGTTTCAGCAAGTCTTAGTTGCAAACTCAAAGAACAACATCTTATTCTCTAATTAAAGACCGAAAGAACTGCGGATGCTGTAAATCAGGAACAAAAACATAGTTGCTGGAAAAGCTCAGCAAGTCTGGCAGCATCTGTGAAGGAAAAAACAGAGTTAACGTTTCGGGCCCGGTGACATCAATTCTGAGGAAGGGTCACCGGACCCGAAACGTTAACTCTGTTTTTTCCTTCACAGATGCTGCCAGACTTGCTGAGCTTTTCCAGCAACTTTGTTTTTGTAACATCTTATTCTCTGCTTGGCGACACCTGCAGCCTTTAGATTCAACATCGAGGTCAATAACTTTCGAGCTTGAAACCATCCTTCCAAGTTTTCTACCCACCCCCACACCTGGTCCTATCATGACATGGGTTGCTTTTAGCACAGTCACACATTTTCACACTCTCTCAGGCCTATTATCACATTACATAGGTTGCTTTCAGTGCAGCCAACCCATTCTGTCCTACTCTCAGCTCTCATTATCAGTTTCTCTTCTGTCCTGACTTTCCTTTCCTAATCCCTTTGTTTACTGACATCTTTCATAGCTCTCTGTCTGGGCCCTGTCTACATCTGTCTGCTCACCTTTCTCTTTCTCCCAATCTCGTCATCAGCATAAATATCTTTTCTTTGCTGCAATCAGTTCTGATGAAGAGTCACAAGATTGAAATGATAACTCGGCTTTCTCCCCATAGATGCTGATAGACCTCGACCTGCTGAATTTCATCAGTAATTTCTGTTTGTTTCAAATTTGCAGCATCCACAGTTCTTTGTTTTATTGTAGTAAGAAGTAAGTTTAGTGGAGGAAGAACGGGCAGAACAGATTGGTCTACCAGGACAGTCCTGTTTTTGCATCCTGGGAAGGAGATAGAAGGGTCGCAAAGCGATGAAGTGGGTACATGTGGAGAGAAGGTTTCTAAAGGAGATGAGGTTATAATAGTCCTGGAAACAACGCTTTGAAATTTAGTGGTATAACAGGTAAGAGACCAAAGGGAGGGTCCAAGTGGAGTGCAAATACTGGAGGCAGTTGAACGGGTCACGATTTGAGGTCAGGACATTTGGTCAAAAAAAGCATGATGGAAGAGGAGCTCAATGTCCTACAAAATTCAAATTGTACAGAGGTGCGGTGAGATAAAACTGAGTCCTTTGTTAATCATCATATTTCACTATATTTTCTCATTGGTAAGTGACAAAGAATGAGTAGCATGGGTTTAGTTTGCTTGAAAACCTTATGCAAATTTATTTAATAGCTTAGATTACAACTTGCAGTTATAGATAAATATGTATTTATCCAGATTCTAGCATGCTTCTAATGGATTATATTTGGCAGTTGGTTATTTACTGTTATCCTGGCCCTTGGATCATTCAAAAATCCAACTTTTAAAGCAACACAGTTCTTCAAGCAATGACACCTGGCAGATCATTCAGTGTCAGAGCAGAGAATACTGGACGTTGTTGCGAATACATGGCAAGACATTGGTTTTTCATTAGTTTCTGGGACATAATTATCTCTGGCGAGATCAGCAATTTTTTGCTAACCGTAATTAGCCTGAAAAAGGTTGTGATGAGCTGACTCCTTGAACTCACGCAGTCTTTGAGGAGACACTGACAATCCTTTTCGGAACACTTTTCTAGAATTTTGACTGAATTGTGGTTTAAGGGCATTTCCAAATTAGGATGATATATGCCTTAAGGCCCCTCAGGCCTGAGTCACCATTCAAAAGGATCATGGCTGAACCTACATTCCTCACATCCACTTTCCTGCTGTTTCCCCGTAACCCTTTCTTCCTTTACTGATCAACTATCTTATTATCTCAGCCTTAAATATAGACAAAGATACTGTCCCCACACCTCTCTGGCCTAAGGAGTTCCAAAGATTCACAACTTCTAAGAGAAAAAATTCCTCCTCATTTCAGTATTAAATTGATATCCCTTAATTCTGAGAATATGCCATCTGGCAGTCCTAGACTGTCCCATGAGGGGAACCTTTCATCCTTTCAGCATTTACCCTGTCAAGCTCCTTAAGAATCTTATGTGTTTCAATGAGTTTACCTCTCAATCTTCTAAACTTCACTGAGTAGAGACCCAACCTGTCCAATATTTGCTTGTAAGACAATCCTTCCATATCAGGGATAACTCTTGTGAACCTTCTCTGAACTGCCTACAATGAAATGATATCTTTCTTAAATAAGGGAACCAAAACAACTCACAGTATTCCAGTTGTGGTCTCACCAATAGACTTCCCTACACTTTTACTCAAATGCCATTGAAATAAGGGTTAACATTCCATTCACTTTCCTGATTACCTACTGCACCTGTGTGCTAGCTTTCTGTGTTTCATGCACAAGTACTCCCCTAACCCTAATCTTATCTCAAGTCAAAAACAAAAACAAAGTTGCTGGAAAAGCTTAGCAGGTCTGGCAGCATCTGTGAAGAAAAAATACAGAGTTAGCGTTTTGTATCCAGTGACCCTTCCTCAGAACTATCTCAAGTCCCTTTGTGTCGCAGCTTGCTGCCGTTCTCCTCCATTTAAATAACATTCTGTTCTTTTGTTCTCCTTTCCAAAATGAACAACTTCACATTTTCCCACGTTACACTCATCTGCTAACTTTTTGCTCACTTGTTTAACAGATGAATATCTCTTTGTAAACTGTTTCATTCCATCTCATAACCTGTTTTTCCTCTATTTTTGTGTCATCTGTAAATTTGGCTAATGTACGTTCCCTTGGTTTTTCCAAGTCATTAATTCTGAACAGTTGCAATTCCAATCTGATCCTCATAGAACTCCATTGGTCATCAACCTGAAAAAGCACCCCTTATTCCTATGCCCTGTTTTTTGTGCATTAGTCAATTCTCTTTCCATACCAATGTACCATTTCCAGCACTGTAGTGGGGAACTTGCAGGTGATGATGTTACTATAAGTTTGCTGCATCTATCCTTCTAGGTGATAGACATCATGGGTGTAAAAAGCATTGTCAAAGGAGTCAAGGTGAGCTACTACAGTGCACCTTTGCAGACGGTACACATTGCTGCCTATAGGTGCTGGTGCTGAAGGGAGTGACTATTGGCATGCCTCACAAGTGGATGATGTAGATGTTTTGAATTTTTTGAGCTGCAGCCACCCATGCAAGTAGACAGTTTATCAGACCATCTTTGACTTGTGCCATGTAGATAATGGACAGGAACTGGGGATTAGGAGATGAGTTAACACATTGCAGAGTTCAGAGCCTCCGATTGGCTCTTGTATTTATATGACTGTTTCAGTCCAATTTATGATGAATAGTAGCTCTAGGGTGTTGGTATTGAGGTATTCAGCAATTGGAATATCATTGAATGTCAAGGGATGATGGTTAGATTTTTGCTATTGTAGAAGATCATTGCTTGGCCTTGTGTGGTGTGAATATCACTTGCAGCTTATCAGCCCAAGCGTGGATGTTGACAGGTCTTTCTGCTTCAGTACTTAAAGTGTCACAATGTTGCTGAATATTGTACAATCATCAGAGAATGTCTCCACATTTAACCATCTGCTATAGAGAAAATCATTGATTTAGCAGCTGAAGATGGTTGTGCCTCAGACACTGTCCTGAGAAACTTCAAATTTGTAGTGACAGAACCAGGACAACTGACAACTAGCAAGAGTTGGGGCATTGGTATCCATGTGCTGTTAGATCTCACATTCCAAAATTGTTGAAAGGAAGAGAGTATGTTTGCAGTTAAAGGATTTAATAAAATGAAAATCTGGGTGAAAGAACTTTGAGAAAGTGTGAGTCACTTCTACTGGAGAGAGAGGTTGAGTGTGCACATGTGGGGATCCATTAAGCTGAACATGGATGAAGCACAAAATAAAGTCTGATGGATATTGAATGTCTTGTGGATAGTGTAAATCTTAAAAGATGAAGGATCAAAGTCCAGTTGAAATACATGTGAAATAAGTGAGTGTTGGGAGAAAAATATACTGTAAAAGCAAGTTTTGGTAGACACCTTATCAAACACTGCCAGGGAAATGGACATTAATAAATGCAAAATATTAGGGAGCCTAAATATGGATTGATCACTTTGCAGAACACCTCAGCTCAGTCCACAAGCATTGTCTGAGTTGCCAGTTACTTACCATTTTAACGAATGAGCTTGTGCTCATGTTTATGTTTCTATCCTTGGCCTGCTGTAATTTTATTTCACTCCATTCATTTTGTGGGATGTGGGAATTGCTGGCTGGCCAGCATTTCTTGCCCATCCCTTGTTGCCCTTCAGAAGGTGGCGGTGAGCTGCCTTCTTGAACTGCTGCATTTCTCCTGCTGTGGGTTGACCCACAATTCCATTAGTGAGGGAATTCCAGAATTTGACCCAGTGACAGTGAAGGAACGGCGATATATTTCCAAGTCAGGATGATGAGTGGCTTGGAGGGGAACTTGGAAATGCTGGTGTTCCCGTATGTCTGTTGCCCTTGTCCTACTAGATGGAAGTTGTCGTGGGTTTGGAAGGTGCCGTCTGAGGATCTTTGGTAAATTTCTGCAGTGCATCTTGTAGATGGTACACACTGCTGCTACTGAGTGTCGGTGATGGAGGGAGTAAATGCTTGTAGATGTAGTGCCAATCAAGCAGGCTGCTTTGTCCTGGATGGTGTCAAGCTTCTTGAATGCTGTTGGGGCTGCACTCATCCAGGCAAGTGGGGATTATTCCATCACACTCCTGACTTGTGCCTTGTAGATGGCAGACAGGCTTTAGGGTGTCAGGAGGTGAGTTACTCACTGCAGTGTTCCTAGCTTCTGGCCTGCTCTTGTAGGCACTGTGTTAATGTGGTGAGTCCAGTTGAGTCTCTGGTCAATGATAACACCCAGGATGTTGATAGTGGAGGATTCAGTGATGGTAACACCATTGAATGTCAAGGGACAGTGGTTAGATTGTCTCTTATTGGTGATGGACAGACTGGCATTTGTGTGGCATGTATGTCACTTTCCATTTGTCAGCCCAAGCCCGCTGAAGATGGTTGGACATGGGACACTACCCTGAGAAACTCCTGCAGAGATCTCCTGGATGAATAACCTCCAACAACCACGACCATCTTCCTGTGTGTCAGGTATGACTCCAATCACAAGAGAGTTTGCCCCCTGATACCCATTGATTCCAGTGTTGCTCGGGCTCCTTGATGTCACACTCGGTCAAATGCAGCCTTGATATCAAGGGCTGTCTCTCACCTCACCTCTGGAATTTAGTTCTTTTGTCCATGTTTGAACCAAGGTTGTAGTGAAGTCAGGAGCTGAGTGGCCCTGACGGAACCCAAACTGGGCGTCACTGATAGCTGCTTGATAGCACTGTTGATGACATCTTCCATCACTTTACTGATGATCGAGAGCAGACTGATGGGGCGGTAATTGGCTCCAATGAAGCACAACATAAGCATAAGGAACAGAATTTATATTTTCCATTTGGGTACTTTACATCCGTTTGGACTCAGCATTGAGTTCAACAATTTCAGACCATAAATTTTGTTTCTCATTTTGATTCTGTTTTATTTTTTGCTGTGTGCTTTGAGACAGAGCTCTATTCTGCCATTCACAGTCAATATGGACATTTTTCTTTCCTTATAACTATTTCTACATCCTTCGTCTTTTGTTCAATGACAAATTCATTATTTTATCTCTCCGGCCTTCTACCTTAACCCAAACCTTCCCTTTTTATCTCCCTCTCCACTCCTTTTCAACAATATAAAATACATCACATTTCCACCTTCCTTCAGTTTCTGGAAATATCCCATTTGACTTGAAACGTCAGCCGTCTCCGTATAAATATGCTGCGAGACTTTAAGTTTAGTTTGTTTATTCATTCAAGTAAAAGTTATGAAATTTGAAATCTTTTTGTGGAATCTTTTCAGTCAGCTATTGGCAATTTAAATACTTTTCCTAAAATTACTGGTTTCTGTGGGGTCCATATCAAGTTTTACTTTGGAATCAAGATCCAATACCCAAAGTTGTAATTTTATTGCAATATTTTAAGCCAAAATAAATTCTGATTGGTACCTGCAGATTTGTAATCAACTTGATGCAGAACAGCAATCAACAGGCCATATTATTAGAATATATGTCAGAGGAATTCACTATCAAAATACACTATGCTGTGGTCAGACCGTTCCTTAGAACTGTGTCCAGTTCTGAACATGAGGAACATGTTTCACCTTGGTGCAAATTCTAAGAGTTACTCAACTTCTCCCCAGTGTCAAAGCTCTGAGCTATACGAGTAGAGAATCTTGGACTTTTCAGACTGGAAAGGAATCATCTGATAAGTGAATATTTAAAAGCGCATGAAATTAGTAAAAGGTTTGTATAAGGTAAATCTGAATTTGGCCACTGGAAAATCCAGGCAAAAACAGCTATTCGAAGCACACATTGGAATTGTGCATGAGGACCTTGGAGAAGCCCTCTCCTAGCATGTGTGCTGGAATCTTTCAAAAGTATCTACTTAAAGTAGACAATTGGGAGGTTTCTGTTGAAGTTAAGTAAATAGTTGCTAAGGAAAAGATAGACCAATAAGTATCTTGTTTAACACTTTAGTATCTTTTAAATTGACCCCATACTTACCTCACATCCCCCCCAACCACACTTCCCCTGGACTCCAAAGCCTTCCAGGCTCTGAGCCAACTCCACTGTCTCCCCTCAACTCAGTGGTGGAACATGACCAACACTGCTCCAGAGTCAACAGCCATTTCCCCTGCTCCAGAGCCAAATCCACTTCCCTGTTGCTGGACCAGATCAACTCCCTGATCCAGAGCCAAGTCCCCCCACACCTGCAACTCCCATCCCTTGTCACCAGTACAAAGACTCCTGCTTCCCAGGCTTGAGACCTAAACTCACCTTCTGCCACCAGACTCAAGAGGAGGTGATGGCCTAGTGGTATTATCGCTTGACTTTTAATCCAGAGACTTAGATAATGGGTCAAGGAGTATGGAAAGAAAGCAGGAATGGGATTGTGAAATTACATGAACAGCCATGATCATATTGAATGGTGGTGTAGATTTAAAGGACCAAATGGCCTGCTCCTGCACCTATTTTCTATGTTTCCATGTTTTGGGAACCCATGTTTGAATCCCAACATGGCAGATAGTGGAATTCAAATTCCACAAAAATCTGCAATTAAAAGTCTAATGATGACTATGAATCCATTGATGATTGTCAGAAAACCCAATCTGATTTTGGGAAGGAAACTGCCATCCTTATTTGGTATGGCCTACATGTGACTCCAGACCTACACCAAAGTGGAGGACTCTTAACTGCTCTCAGGTATTTAGGAATGGACGATAAATGCTGGTCGAGCCAGTGATGCCCTCATCCTATAAATGAATTTTTAAAAAATTTCAATCTCTCCCACTCTAGCCCCAACAACACACAAAACCCCCAGCCCCTCCCAACCTGATCTTGCCCCAACCTCACCTTCCTTAATTCCAGGGAGTTGAACCCCTTGCCACATTTTCCCTTTCTGCTATCTTTTCTGATGATTTTAGAAACTCTAGCCTTACCTGATGAATCATTCTTAGATTTGTGATTTCCTTCCTGTCACAATCGTTTTGTTGTTATTTTGCATGTTAATACTTTACCCATTTGTTTAGTCTCTACTCCTTGATATCCCAGATCTTCTCCTTGTCCCTTTTCCTCTGCGTTTAGTTTAAAAGCCCTTTGACTTCCCTAGTTGTGTGGATAATGAGAACATTGGTCCAAGCCTAACTGAGGTGTAGACCATTTCAAAGGTACACTTTCACCAGTACTGGTGCCTGTGTTCCATTCCCAGTAAACTGACGTTAAATATTCCTCTTTAGCCATCCCTGCAAAGGAACTAGTAGATTATTGATCATGCAAAAACGGTATGCATTCGAAATTTAGGTTTCCATTCCCTGAATTATGTATTCATTATAGAAAAAAAATCTATAAATATTCAGCCCAATATTTTATTTCCTTACTCTGGCTCTCAGGCAAGGGACAATTGCAAACCTGCCATTTTGTCTAAGCTTTTTTTTTTAATGTATTTGGCTTGAAACCCTGCAAAATGTGCTTATTTATGATTCAATTATGGTTATGCAGTTTGATGTACAAATCTGCCAGGATACAGATACGCAGCTGTCTTCCACTATACTGCTTTGGAACATGGACACAACTCCAGTGCTAAACTGCCAGGGAATCAGACAAATCCACTTCTGTGTGTTGGCAGACAATTGGATGCTTTCCATTACACGCATATATTATCTTTTCAAGTTAAAAAGATTGGCTTTATTATCTATTTTAACATTTTTAAAGAAGCAGCATTATCTAATGATAATAGACTGCATTAAGGTCAATCTAGGGCAGCAAAACATTTGACAGATAGGGTAATGGAAGTAAACATAATTAAGAGACATTTTTACTGCTTTGTGAATCAGTTTGCTTTTATAAATACAGAAATATATGTTGAAATTGGACAATAAACTACAGGTAATAAATAATACATTCACAAATCTGACTAAAGCTCATTAATTTATTAATTAGAGAGCAATACTGTTTGTATTGGGACAAATACAAATGTAAAGAATACCAACACAGGGTATTTTTGATGTGGAAATCTTGTTTAGTGTTCTTTCTTATTAATAATATCATGAATTTAAGTATCATCAAGGTGGAACCTTAATACCACAAGCAGTTGTGCATTTGTAAGAAATCCCGTAATTGAAACAAAGACAAGGTAAAAGACTACAATTTTGTTTTCACTTGTAGTCTTAGAATCTAGAGCTTTGCTTCAAACTGCATTTTTTTGGTTCATTTTACCTTCCTCTTAAATTCATTTAGTACTTTTCCTGGCTGAATAACCTTCAGACCTTAACCAATGGGATTTATTTGAAACTAGTCCTGTTTGACAATCTCTTTTGGATTTTCATCCCTTCAAAGAAACGTCTTGCTTTTACTGCTTGCTTCATTCTTCATGCATTCCTTAATAGTCTAGTTGAGATTAGGAAGTAATTTGAGAATTAAATATTCCACAGCTCTCCCACTTTATTTTGCGAGGGTGCACAACAGCACAGATAGCTGACATCTAGTCAATAAAATCTGCAAGTTGGGACAAAAAACCTGGATAAGACTCTGAAACCATAACAGTTTCAAAGTAACAATCTTTCATTTTTTAAAGTGCTCCTTTATTAGGGAAGTAATTGCAAAAAGAAAAGCTGAAGAATTAGGTTAATATGCGCTGAATGCAAATGTTCTAATAGTACGCAATTGAAATGAACCATGGAAATATAAAGAAAAGGCAACAATTTAATAAACAAAGAAATGCATTTTCTGAAGTGAAATGGTAAAACTAAATGTTAAAAATAATTTATAGATATTTGTAAAAATTGAAAAATTATGTCCAAACAACTAACAGGCTTTGCAATACTCTATACTCTGAGAACCATCACACATTTTCTGAAATAATCATATTAGCTCAATAAGAATGCCTTGCTGAATACCGAATTCTGATCTATCTATTTTGAATTAAAGATCATTTTCAGCCTGTGGTTCTTATTCAAATTCTTTTTCTTAGATTGTCAAGCAGCATTACAGCTACACACAGCGTATAACCAAAGTACAAGCGTTCTCGTCAAAAATAGTGGAGACATGCATCCGTTAGTGATAGCAACATCCATCACATTAGACAGCAATGTATAAAATGGATGATAGCAAATCAACAGCCCATGTACATCTCTCCTCTTTCAGCTTCCATTTTACAGAAGGGACAGAATAAAAATTGGAGATTGGAATGTAAAGAAAGAGGAGGCCTCCAAATGGGAGTAAGTCAGCTTCAATGGAAATACAAATCTGGCATGATGTAAAATTGATTGCCATGAGTTTATGAGAAAAGGTGGAGAGGAAGAAATTTGGGACCATTGTGAAACATCCAGCTGTTTTGGAGCTTTAATAAAGGGATTTTTCTGTGGGCTTTGTAGTTAATCTGCTTCACCACTTAGTCCCCAAACAAAGCTCCTCCGTGTACTTTAAAAGCTAATCAGGTTTCTCACTTATTGAGAATCTTAATTAAGAACTTGTGACAAAAGCAAGATAATGCAGATGCTGGAAAGACTCAGCAATATCTGAGAGAAATAGTTATGGTTTCAGGTTGATGAGCTTTCAAAACTGAAATTGAAAAGATGGGGCATAGGATTATGAGAAGAGAGAAAGTGGAGAAGTATAAACGGGCCTGTGATTGGGTGGAAGAAAAGGCAGAATAAACAAATAAGAAGGGGTGCACTGTGCAGGGCTAGACTGCTGGTAAAAGAACTAGGCATGGAGGTGAAATGCAACAAAAGGAGAGTTTTGCATTGTGCTGAACTCAACTCAGTGAGGAGTGTTATGAAAGCGTTACCTTTTGGAAGCAGGAGTAGGTCATTTGGCCCCTCACTCTAGTTTCATTTCCACTCTCAAGCTCACAAAGCCTTTCGTCCCCGTGTCAATCAAAAAGCTATTAAACATAATATGTTCAATGATCCAGCCTCCATTGCTCTATGGAAGGACCGTTTCACAGAATAATGGTGTTTTGAGAGAAAACATGTCTCCTAATATCAGTAGGGAAGATCTTTACTTTTTAAACTCTGTCCCTTTGTTCTAGACCTCCTGCCAAGGGGAAACATCCTCTCAGCATTCCCTGCATCAAATCCAGTCAGGTGTGACACTTTTCAATGAGATCATATATTTTGCTTTTAAACTCCAGTGTATAGGCCCAATGTGTCCAACTTCATGATTTAAGCCCAAGCTGCTCAATATTAGATGGACCCACAGCTAGGATGAGTAGGAAGGATGGAGGAAGGAATGGGGTCAGAAGGAAGTGAAGAGAAAATAAAAGTCAGTGTGTAAACACTCATGAGCTGTTAAAGTTGTGATGCTTCACATATGTGGGAGGGGAAGGGGACAATTGAACCCCTCTGATAGATAAACTGAAAACACAAGCTCCAATCTGTTCTGGTGGAGAATAGAGGATCCCTTCTAATAATTATACCTGAAACATCCAGAGAAGCTCACCTCACTTTTATAATTAATTAAAAGAGTGGTTAAATGAAAGACATTTCCTGATATCCACTTTATAAATAACAAGTAACAATTTATTTATTTAGCCTTAACAGTGAACAAATTAATAACCTACTAACAAACTGAACAAGTCCCCCCTAGACTATTAACTACTCCCTAAATGGCTTAAATTCTACTGGAATGCATTTCAAATGAACACAAGTCCCATTTATATAAACCCAATTAAAAGACAACAGTAAATTTAAACTTAATCTCTCCAAATTCTCACAGACTGTGTCTTCTGGAATGCTTTGCCTTCTCCTTTATGCCACAAATGCCTTTCTTCCACTGATTCTGCTGTCAGGGATGTTTACCTCTGTAATCTTTTCAGTGGGGACTTTGAGCAAAAATGCTTTGGTACCTTTTTTAGATTGATGGTGCTTTCTTAGAGATCTCAGCAATTTCTTGTGGTAGCTTGAGGCTTACTTCTCAGATGGCAGGCTTGCTTTCCCCTCAGGTGACCAATGGCCCTCATCCCCATTTTCAAAAACCCTCATGTTATATACCCCCAAGGATGCATCAATTTCTTATAATATGATTGGTTTCAAGTTGTTAAAGCCATCAATTCTAAATTCAATTGGTTTTCTGTATCTAGGTGCTTGGTTTAAATTAATTGGCTAAATTCAAACTAGTTGTCTCGATATCAAAGCAAAATTGCTATTTTGCCTGCCAAATGTAAGGCTTTTTGGTACACTTGTTTCAATTTTGGGGCTCTCTGTACAGTACTTTCAAACTTCCAAGCACAGAGAAAGCATAAACTCTTAAAGGGACCACACACTGCTTTTCCCCACTATCATTTTTACCAACAAATTCTAACTTTCTGCCTTCTAATTCATGAATACTCTACACAACGTTGTAACACATGAAAAGAATAAAAATATTTGTGTAGCTTCATGATTATTTTTTAATTCTTGTCTTTGTTGTTTATATTGTACATTCCATGTTCTGGCCTGTCACGGGACCCCATCACTATTTCCAAACTCTTGATGACTGGAGTTGTGCAATGCAGCTGCTTATAATGTCCCTCATCATTCCTCAACATAAGAAATTGGCATGGATATGTAGTATTGACGAATCCAACAGTTACTTATTACGACCAGCTACTATGTACTAACGTAGCACTCAGAGACATTTCAATTACGACTGAGCAGCATCTTTCCAGTGATCTTGGATGAGTGGATTATGAGACTCCTATGCCCGTGTTACATTGATCTTATCATGAGCATGTTTCTTAAAGGTACACAAACAGGCTGACCAGGAGGCATGAAGCTACAGCCTTAACAAATAATACTGTTTATTTATTGACTTCTTGCAATTGCTAGGATATTGGCATCATGAAAATGTACTGACTTGGTTTTGAGAGTTTTACTTGCAATCCAGAGGTTGCTCTGTACCTTTCAGAGCAGATAAACAGATGGTCTGGTCAGATGGGCAGACATGCTGAAAAGTGTGAGGTGATGCATTTTGGAAGGACTAACATGACAAAGGAATGCAAGATGAATGGTAGGATCCAGGAAGTAAAGAGGATCAGGGGGCTTTGCTGTGCACATCTATAGATCTCGAAAGATAGTAGGACAGGTAGTTAATGTGGTTCAGGCAGCATATGGGATAATTGCCATTCTTCAGTAAAGTATTGAACTCAAAAGCAGGGAGGTTATAATGGAGCTGTATAGTATGTTAGTTCAGTCATTGCGGGAGTACTGTATGCAGTTCTGGTCACCACACTATGGGAAGGATATGATTGCACTAGAGAGTCCACAGAGGAGATTCACTGGAATGTTGCCTGGTTGAAGTATTTTGGCTATGAAGAGAAACTAGTTGAGCTGAAATACTTTTCCTTAGAGCACGCAAGGCCGAGAGGGAAGTCTGAGGTGTACAAAATTGTGAGGTGTGTAAATACAATGGATAGGAATAAAGTTCTCCCTCAGAGGGGTCAAAAACCACAGTACATAAAGTTAAGGTAAGAGGTAGAAAGGAATTGGAGAAAAAGTATTTTACCCAGAATGGTGGAGTGTATCTGGAACTTTCTGCCTGAAAGAGGCAGGAACCTTCAGAACATTTCAGAAGTATTTAGATGAACCTTGAAATCCATAGGACAAAGGGTCATGAGGCAGCCACTAGTAAATGGTGTGAGAGCAATCGGGTGTAGAATGGACTGATGGATCTCCTACATGCTGTAAAATTCTACAACTCTATTAATCTCAAACCAGTGATTCCAGAGCTCCCATCTCTGTCTTTGTTGTGGGTCCACACCCTCTCTGTGGGCATTAACATCTTGTTTTTTTCAACGGTTTTGATTCCAAAGACCTTTTCTCTTTGATGCTCACCTGGTCTTCCTTGCTTTTGCAGACTGCTGCTTCCAAAATTTTTATTGCAAAATTTTTTCTGCTACCAAAGTCTTTTGTTGATCTTGGGATCAGTATCATCTCTTTTTAAAAATCCTCCTTTTCTAGATAATTGCACATCATCTGTCCTATTAGCAGTAGCAATGGGAAAGGGCTCTTAAGTCAACCATAATGGACAACTTACAAACATCAATTGGCAATTGAGTGGGAAGGCAATCCACAGCAATTTCTGCTTCAGATATAATCCATGTGGAGATGTTGGTACAGTAGAGCAGAGTGTCATTATTGTATATGTGAAAAATCATGCCATGCCTTCAGACTGATTTCCCTTTTGTAAATCCATTCTGACTTTGTCCAATCCTGTCAGTGTTTTCCAACCCTACAGTGTGGAAACAGGCCCTTTGGCCCAACAAGTCCACACTGACCCTCAGAGCATCCCACCCAGACCCATCCCCCTTTTACCCACCTAATCTACACATCCCTGAACACTATGGGCAATTTTATAATGGATTCTAGCACTTTCCCTGTATTGACATCAGGATAACTGGCCTACATTTCCCTGTTTTCTCGCTACCTACATTTTTAAGTAATGCGGTTATAACGTCTATCCTCCAGTCTGTAGGAACTGTTCCAGAATACATAGCAGCATGAAAAATCACCATCAATGTATTTACTATTTCTAGGGCCACTTCCTGAAGTACTCTGGGATTCAGAGTATTCAGTTTGATGGATCTTAATCAGTTTTATAATCCCATCAATTCCCCCAACACACTTTCTCTACTGACACTGATTCTACTGTTGACATCAAATTTTGTGAAAAAAGTGCTCTTTAACAGCTTTGCTAGGCTCTTTGACAGCTTTGCGAGGCTGTCACCCATGAGTGACATTGCATGGATTTTTTTTTGTACTGCTTTGTCAGATTGTCAATTTTGCGCAGTAATCTGTATGGTGGCCTGGACTTTTAGCCATCATAGAAAATGTTATTGGAGGATGATATACTTGTGCTGTACACAAGTGATTGAACTTCTGATGTGATCAACTTTTCCAGCTAGATCTTGGGAAATTCTAGGCCTGGATTTGTTTGACTTTTGAGGGAAAATCTACCTCATCATCATAGATTACTGTTTTTACTGGGCAGAGATTTCATACCGCAGCAGCAGGTGCCATGATTAAAGCATTAAAGGTTATTTATTCAATGCATGGAACTGCTGTGAAATAATATCAGGTAATGGTTTGCGATTTGTTAATGAAAGTTTGAGATTACTTGCAGAAGAATGAGTTTAACAATGTAACTTGAAAACAGTGAAAATGCTGATGAGGAAAAATAATCAGGATGTAGTATTTGCTCTATTAAATTCCAAAATAAAACCATTAAGTAATGATCTGTTAATTCTGTAACAGGATTATTAATGGGCAGGAATTGAAAAGTGAAAATTCCATCATAACAAAGAAAAACTGAGATCTAATATGACTGTAGAGCAGCACACTCATAAGCTATGTAGTGGTGTAACACCAGCCACTGAGCAAAAATTCTATCAGCTTTATCAACAGGAATGATCATGATCATATCTACTCAGAATAAGTGCTGGAGTTTTTGTGAAAAAAAAACCAGAAGGCTTCTGATAGTATTAGTACATAAAAGGAATAATCAGCAGGAATACCAACAAAATTAGTAAGGTGATAAATATTCTTCATTGAATTCCTCAAAGAATGTCAACTGAGAATCAAGCATCAAGAATCAATCATTATAAGCACTAGACTACCAGCAGTAAGAACAAGATCAGAAAGAGTGGTGAAACTACTAGTCACAATCTGTGGAAATAAGAGATAGTAGGAACTGCCGATGCTGGAGTCTGAGATAACAAGATGTGGAGCTGGATGAACACAGCAGGCCAAGCGGCATCAGAGGAGCAGGAAAGCTGAAGTTTAGGGCCTGGACCCTTTTTCAGAAGGTGCAACTTCTTCAGACCCTTTCTGAAGAAGGGTCCAGACCCGAAACATCAGCTTTCCTTCTCCTCTGATGCTGCCTGGCCTGCTGTGTTCATCCAGCTCCACATTTTGTTATCTATGGAAATAAGACTCTTGGGGGAAATAGTGGGAATATAAATAACTCAATAACCTTTAAAGATCACTCTGATGTAACCGTGATGTTCAGCAAACACTCTGTGAGGTTTTAAGATGGAGGTAATAGAGTGTTAAAGCAGTGGTATTAGATTGCAGCTGGAACTACTTGGTCATAGTCTCTGATTGGCTGGCAGCTCTTGGTAGGCTGGAACGTCATCCTCAGCATATTTGATCCTGGTAAAGTCCTCTACAATCCTGTAAATACCTGACTGGAACACAATGTGGTCGTCCTTCCCTAAAAGAGATGACCTGGGCCTCTCACCAGCTCCCCAGCCGATGGGTGAGGTCCTTGCCACCTACACCCATTGTTTTCGGTCCCTGCTCCAAATTTCAGTCCTTGGTTATCACTTTTGCCCCACTCCATTAAACAGTCTCATTTTATACCCTTTTGAATGCAATGTTGGTGTTACTTTTGAATTCCAACTGTATATGTGTGCCATCAGGAATATTGACCATTTCAACTTTTGTAAATATCAACTGACTTGAAGGGTCTTTGTGGGTAAATGTCGAAAAACTCCTTAATGAACACCCACTATGATGATGTCATTCATGTTTCATGGGACAACAGCTTAACATCTCGAAGGTGCAACTTCTACAACCTGGTTCTTCCTCATTGTCTCTGAATGTTGATCACGTCATTGTAACTTAGACATAGTTGCTGCCATGCAAGAAACTGCATCTTGTATAAGACATGCGCCTCCTCTTGTTCAATGCTCAAGTGGCTATCCTCAACCACACTAGACCAAGCAGGCCCTGTTAATCCATTGCAGGAAAGAGGACAGTGGCAGCAAATCCACCAGATTAGCTCCTATAACATGATGAACGGTGGTGTGGGTTCCTGTTGCAAAAGTTTTGATCAAGTTGTTATCCGACTAAATGGGTGAATTTTATCCAGCTCCCACCTTCCCAATGTCATCATGTGTGTTTTCAGGAGGGAGTGGGCAAGTACAATAAGACCGGCACCCCACCCACAGTCTTCACACCCACTTTCCAACTTATTCACTGTAATAGTATAGATGGGTGGGCATTGGAATTGGCAGCTTGCCTGTCATTTATACAAAATGAAAAAAGGCAATGAAACTTGTTAACATGTTAATTTACCTAAATAACATGTTCAAATGCCATATATGGTTAGGTCAGCCAGGTCGTTAACATTCAATTTTTTCAATTTGTGGGAAATGTGGGAAGGAAGAGGAATGCATTTTGGAGAATGGGAATGCACTCTGAATATCTGGAGCACCATCCAAAATGTTACCCTCTTTTTGTTTACGCCCACCCCCTCCACCACTCCCAACCCTCGCCAGGTCTTCAAAGTGTGAGTTCCATCGACCCTCCTCAACCACTCCCTCGGCTTTCTAATCCCTTCTCACCTGAAAAGCTCAGGACTAACCTTAGTCCAGGATCCTGTTCTTCTTCCCGGGATATCCCTCCAGTGCTGGCAGTGCACATTAACCAGTTCTGGAACTATCTGGAACTGCTAAAGCCGTCAGCCCATCAAATTGTCTGTTAGCTCTCAGTGGTGGGATTTGCTCTCACTATAGGCTGGAAGTCCAAACATCACCAACCTAAGGCCTGCACAGGCTGGATATCCTATAGCAGCCATGTTGAATGCTGATCGGTACAGGGCTGACATTCTTTCCGATGGGCAGAATTACAATGTCCACACCCCCATTAAATTCAGCTCAATATTCGCTCAGTGTTATATTCAATTTTACTTTGTGAGTTACCTTGGGACATTTTATTGTGGTGACATGCAAAATGAGTAGATTTTTGATTCTGTTGCTATAGAGCCTCGGCCGTCAAACAATGATGAGTCAGAATACAGGAAGATGATAGAGAGCTTGGTGCAATGAAAACAATTTCTCTCTCAATGTCAGTGAAACAAAAGAACTGATTATTGACTTCAGGCAGCAAGGAGGAGGATATGCCCCTACCTACATCAACAGAACTGAGGTGGAGACGGTTGAGACTCTCAAGTTCCTAAGAGTGACAATAACCAACAATCTCTCCTGGACCTCCAAGAAGATGTGACAGTCAAGAAGACACAATAACATATCTTCTTCTTTGGGAGGCTTAGGAAATGCAGCCTATCCATAAGGACCCTCACCAACTTTAACTAATGCACCATAGAAAGCATTCTATCCAGGTGCTTAATGTCCTGGTACAGCAACTGCTCTGCCCAGGAGTGAAAGAAACTACAGAAAGTTGTGTACACAGTCCAGACCATCATGAAGGCCAATCTCCCATCCATAGACTCCATCTAGACTTCGTGTTGCTGCGGAAAAGTAGCCAACATCATCAAAGATACCCCGCACCCTGGTAATACTCTCTTTCAACCTCTTCCATCAGGCAGAAGATACAGAAGCTTGAACACACTCAACAGGTTCAAGAACAGCCTCTACCCTGCTGGTATTGGACAGTTGAATGGACCTCCTCTAATTTCAGTCAAATGTTGATCTTGCTTTGTGCATCTCCTGTGTAGCCAAACCCTGTATGCCTCGCTCTGTTGAAATACCCTATGATCTGTATGTCCTTGCATGTTATGATCTGCTTGTACTGCTCGCAAAACATAACTTTTTACTGTAGTCAGGCCCATGTGACAACAATAACTCAAATCAAATCATCCTGAATCGGTTGTATACATTCCACATGCGTGCAGTTGGAATGTATTCAAAAATGAGCCCTGTCAAATTTTGACCCTAATAATTTTACCTGATGCTAGGATCCATTAGTAACACATCCTAAACTCAATTATATTTTTCAAATAAACATAACATTGTTAAGAATATATTTTTGTTTTAGAATATGGCTAAGGCTGTACCATCCTTTAACTTAAATAATGAAGTAAAGATATAGAGTTAGGAATATGAGGTGGAAAATTGTAATTTTACAAATATCTAGATTACACAAAATGCAGCTACAGAAAAATACATTTGCATCCATTGGAGGTAACCTTCCCTGGTCTCTTCCTTCCCTTTCAACATCACATTGAAATGTCATGTCATACAAATATATCATGTGCCTTTCATTTAACTTTTTATTCACCTGATCTTCAATGCACATTTCACTAATTCTCTTCAGTTTTTATAAAAGTGTTCAGAGATTATGAAGTTCAAATACCTAAATTTTCTTTCTATTATCTTATGGTCTCAATGTTGATCATTCTTGCTAGTGTTTTTAATGTTCATAAAGGATGCAAAGAGAGCTGAGTCCTCAATTTGAAGAGTTTAAATATTTTTAAAATAAAAGTCTGTGAAAGCTCAGTATTGTATAAGCATGTTCTTTTTTGCATCTTTTATCTGTAAGATATAGCTAGAGGAACTAATATTGTTACAACTATTGTTACAAATGTATAAGAATGTTATGCTTTGGGACCATGGATTTAAATATAAGGTAAAATGACGGACACAATGCGACCTGTTCTGAAGTCCAACTGATAGTAAGCCCAGGTAAGTTGATTTGCAGAGATCAAAGAAATGCTTAGCTTGCTTACTGAAAGCAGGTGGAAAGCATTTTTGCTTAGTGACAATGACAGCAGCCTGTTTGCAAATAGTGGAAATTGTTAGTCTTCAAAGGCCCAGAAAAGTATTCAGAATTTTGGGTTCTATACATTTCAGGCTTTAAACTGTCCAATCTGTTTGATGATGAAAGACAGTTGGTCCCTGAATTCTTTGATGTTAATAAGCATTTCTCCTAAATACAAGGCCCCCATGATTCACATTATCATGGGAAAGGTTGGAAGTCATTGTAAAGGTAAGGCTACAAGATTTCTGAGAATATCACTAAATACTTTTTAAGGCTGTCTGGTTCCAGGACAAAAGAAGCAGCTATTGGTCCAAAATGTGTCTTTAGTTTGTTGTGCTAGCATGTGGATGAAAGCTAACGATCAAAATGAAACTCAAATATCTGTATTAAACTGAATTCTGAAACAGTTTACTTACTTGGGTTAGAAAGAGAACCTCTGCAAGAAAAGAAGACCTTACAGTGAATGATCATTTTGGGATTGCAAGTTACCTAATGGAAAAAAGTAAAAGAAAAAGATTAGTAATTAAGAATAATTTTGGATTAATTCTGATAATATTGAATATCTAAAATGAAGTGAGGTGTGAAGCATACCTGCGAACCAGTTTCTTTCCAGCTGGCTGAGAATAGGAAGGGAATGTTGCATTCTGTAGTTTCAAGTATAAATTGCAGGCAAAAATAGACTTTAATTAATGAAGGGTGGGATTTTTCATCTGTCATTTTTCCAGTGTAATGAGGTGTTAATTTGGGGACCCTGCAGAATCACCATTGAAGGGAACTACCAGGCAAATTGAATTTTCCACCAAACAATTCTTCTACACCTGGGGCCTCCTGAAGATCCCCATTTAAGCCGTAGACTTTGGATGGTTCAAATCAAATTAAATTAAATAGTTACTCAGGAAAATTTACACACAAATAAATGCAAAGTTTAACTCCTGAGTAACTACATAACAGACCCTCTACTTACCTCAGACCTGCCAACTACATTGCCCCCTGCTATCACAGTATCTCAACCTTGACATGACACCTCCATCCACATGGAACCGATCAATCACCCCCAGCATCCTGACAGAATAACCTGACACTACAACCTGCCCTGCTGGACTGACTTGACTCCACACTTCCCCCCAGACCCAACGTAGTTAACACCCATCCCAGCTGTTACCCTACTTATCGGGCACCCTATTTACCTAACACCCTACCTCTACTATCCATCTGGGTACACCACCCCCTCAGCACCTTAACACATACGTACCTTATGTTCTTGTGCTTTGGCAGAAGGTGGCAATGTGGTTGTTGCAACCTTAAAGTTTCAGAACACAGCAGCTGACCGCTGTGAAAAGTAGACATAGTTTGCTTTCCTCTGACAGTTCCATGCATGAGATTATCACTCTTTAGATAATCCAAACCAGTGTTTTTAGCTACTTGTTATATTAAATGTCTTAAAATGAAAACTTGTATCTTGTCATTCTTTCAGCTGTAAACTCGAAGTTTCAATTTATTTTAAGAATGATAGATCTGTATGGGGATCATAATAATATACATCGTAACATACCATTTTCATAAAAGATGGACCTCATTACAATTTCACACATTGAGCTCTAGCAACAATAGAAGATTGAATAAAGGTGAAGAATTATCTAAGAGTATCTCTGTTATCTGAAGAATCATTATGGAGGAATGGTAACCACCTGCATATTAGTAACTGGACAGCTTCACTGCATTCTGGAGTACTGGGACGTGATGTGGTTTCCTCGTAAACACTTCTTCTATAAACTCCACAACTAAAACAGATTATCTGGTCATTTATTCATTTGTTGTGTGTGAGAACTTGCTTTGTGCAATTTACTGCTATGTTTGCATATCTAGCCACAGTGACACTTCAGTAGAAATATAAATGTTAAAGCATGTTGATTTACTTTAGGGACATAACAAATGCTGGACAAAACTGTTCAACTGTACAAATCCCAAAATGTGCTTTGGAGATATGCAAGCAGCAATGGTCTGTATTGTTACATTTTCTGACTGATACTATTATAGGCATAATTGAATACATTTTATTCTGCATATGTAATATCTGTATTTGAAACTGTGTGGGTGAAATTGCAGACGTTGATATCTGGTTCTTATCTGGATCTTTGTACTGACTGACAGTGCATAAATGTGCACATGAGTGTAACACACCAGGTAAACAGTTTGCAACAGAGTTGTTCCCATGAGATATGACATTAGAACAATAGCCCAAATTTTATGGAACTGTACCAACATGTTTGGAGGCAAAAGGGCATGAAAAATAAGTGGGTGGCTAGCCCAAAGCCTTCCTGCCCACTTCTACCCTGTCCTCCATTTTACAGGTGTTGGGTAAGATGTTCTATTACCCATTAACCTTTAGTCTACTGAGGCCATTAAAAGGCCAATTAATAATCACTCAAAGACCACATTCCACCTCTGCCACTATAATATAAGCAGCTGAGGAAGGCATAGGAACCGTGACCATTTTGGCAGGTTTCAAAGCAGAGGCCAAAGATGAGAAGGAAGGTGGGGGCACCTCTTCTAGGGATCCCCTGTGCCAAATAGGGGCATCATGCCAAGACAGTTCCCTCCTCCCCCAATTTGTGTCTCCATGCGGCCTCTGAAACTTGAATTTCCATTCCTCCCTCCATTCTTCTTCTCCCAATGATTTGTTATCCTTTCCCAACCCAAATGCTTGGAACCATTTTAAGTCTGGGAGATATCAGAACTCCTTGGAATCCCATTGGTGACCAACACTGTGTTGTGGCACTGCCAGGTCTAACAGCTAGCCAATCAAATTGGCCAGTAGCTTGGAGGATATGACTTCCAGTCCCTGAGCTGTTAAAGTGCCACACAAAATATTCTTGTCTGTGGGGCAGCTGGATTTAAAGTTGGCAAGGTGGTGGCCAACTTTTCAAATGGGGAGGTTGAGCAATTTGTTCCCCCATAAAATTTACCCGAATATGTTAGTCTGTTTCTGACTACTAATGGGCAACATCAATATAATTTTCTGCTTGCAAAGATCTTGTGCCAGTGACTTTGGAAGCCACAGGCAGGGCAGTGAGAGACAGACATTATTTGCTACTAAATAAATAGATTTCAAAAACTGGAAAATGTCATATTAATAAATATTAATGTGCTCCACCCCTAACAATTGCTCTTAACTAATGTTTCAGTTCAAAAGTGGTAACTCACTGAAGCATTAAGCTTCCATTGGAATTGAAGACTGCTGGAGAAAATGTCCTTACCAATCCAAATGAATAAATGGATGGTAAAATGTCTGTTAGTTCAAACAAATCCTTTCTTGTGTTTCTTTTTCCACTTTCTGACATACTCGCTACTTTTTGGGTGTGGAATGCTTAAAACTTTCTTCCGTCAATATTTTTGCACCAGAGATTTTTTTCAGCACTGTGCACATTTCTAGTTTTTTTGGCACAAGCATTTCTATTCAATGTTTCAACTGGCACACACAGCTCATTTAACTGACAGTGGGTATGTGGAAGATATGTGTAATCATTAGTACTATTGAAGTAGTGACAGCTGTTTAAATTGCCATATCTGGCAATCTGTAAGAGGAAAGGTTGACACCCTTTTGATGGAAAAAACATGCCTACCAAAACAAACGGGACCATTGCAAAGTTGATTACTGTTATAAAATTATGATGAATATCAATCCTGTTTAGTGTATGGACATACTCTACAAAGTGACAAGATTGACAATTTGACCAATGACAGTTCTCTGCTTTATGATAATGACATTACAACAGATGTAATTCTGTTGGTTGTGAATTACATCAGGACATCCTGAAATTATGAGAAGATCTACATAACTTTTTTTCTTCTCAATTTGTCTCTATTAATGTTAATTTTGTAAATCTCTGTCAGAGAAACCATGAAATGGGATGTAGGAAATGCTCATGCAACACTAATACAGTTTGAAATGTTTTTTTTTCTGAGCATCGAACTTTCACATTTTGAATGAACTAATGTAAACAGCAATTTAATTTGAGAAGAAAATTGCAACGCCTTTGTCGATCATCGAAAGCACAAAGGGAAAATTATTAAGTTTACTATTCTCTTCTCTTTCTCTTTCATGCTGTCAACTTATGGAGTTCAGTATAAAAGCATAGAATCGGAATTAATCTGGTGAGGCAAATACGCTGTTGTGATTTGCACAGTGACCTGTTTAATAGAATACTGATAGAATTATTCATAATATTATATCAAAGAATGACAGAACTAATTAGTGACCATCTGAATTTAAAGTATCAACACAGTAAAACTAATTAAAACCACTGCCATCTCAGAATCTTTCAAATAGCAGCTGTTTTTATAGTCAAGAAATACGTAAATTGTAAGCATGCAGAAAGTAAAGGTTATTCTTATCCAATGATAATTGGGATTGAGCAATGAAATCAGGAGCTGCTGACAATTTCTTTAACATACTTATAACTCCTTATAATACTGGAGATGAAGATGAACTGTCAAAAAACCAAAGTGTTACTTGGAGGAGTTCAAATCCCTCTGATAATTAAAACTGAAATATCCAGAGAAGCTTGTGGGGCCTCGTAATCTGCTAAAGGAAATGGGAAAATAGGTATAACCTCTCTTCCACATCTGAATCTGTTATAAGGGAGTGGGTAATTGAAATGAGATAGTAAGAACTGCCGATGCTGGAGAATCTGAGATAACAAGGTGTAGAGCTGGATGAACACATCAGGCTAAGCAGCATCAGAGGAACAGGAAAGCTGATGTTTCGGGTCTGGACCGTTCTGAAGAAGGGTCCAGACCCGAAATGTCAGCTTTCCTGTTCCTCTGATGCTGCTTGGCCTGCTGTGTTCATCCAGCTCTACATCTTGTTATCTCAGGTAAATAAAATGAAATCCTTTCACTCACTCCATAAGCAACAAGTAACAATTTATTTATCTAACTGTAACAGTGAACAAATTAACAGAACGACTAACAAACCAAACAATTCCCCCTTAACTATCAATTATCCTATAATAAAACAAAATTCTAATGATATGCTGTTCCAACAAATACAAGTCCCACTTATATAAACCAAAAGAACAATAAAAAATAGATTAAAACTTAGGCTCCCAAAACTACAGTCATGAAGCATCTTCCAGAATGCTCCACACACTCTCTGCCGATCCTCAACAAGGATTGCCTTTCTCTGTTGAAATCTGGTATCTTAAATGCCTCTCTTCACTGAATTCTGATGTCAGGAATATTAGCTAAGAATGTCATGGTATCTTTTAGATGATGCTTAATCAGAAAGCTTAAAGCTTTCTGTTTTATTCTTCTGATAGCAGCTCGCTCTCACCCTGATTTTCAAAACCCCTCTTCTTATATACCCCTGATGACCTGTCAATTTTCTTATACTAGGATTGGTTCCAGGTTGTCAACTGCATCAGATTTAAGTTCAATTGGTTTTCCGTCTTTAAGTATCTGTTTTAAATTAATTGGCTGATATTCAAGCTAGTTGCCTTAACATTAAGACAAGCCTAGGATTTCAACCACACAGCCAATTGATACATATGTGAGGTTGTTGACTTGCTCACTGAGCTGGCTTGTTTTCATCCAGACATTTTGTTACCATGTTAGGTAACTTCATCAGTGAGGCTTCCAATGAAGCAATGTTTTTCTACTCCACTTGGAATGTATACTATCCAGTCTGTTATGGTGAGTAGTGTCATTTCCAGTTTTTGTTCTGTATGGGTTTGTATATGGGGTCCTATTCTATATGTCTGTTGATAGCATTATGGGTGGAGAACCATATCTCTAGGAATTCCTGTGCGTGCCTATGTTTGGCTTGGGCTACTATAGCTATATTGTCCCAGTTAAACTGATGGCCTTCCTTGTCTGAGTGTATTGATATTAATGAAAATTTGTCCTGTCATTTGCTGCTAGCTGATGTTCTTGCATTCTGATGGCTAGTTTCCTTCCTATCTGTCCGATGTAATGCTTGTGGTAGTTGTTGCATGGTATTTTGTAAACTATGTTAGTTCTGCATGTTGTGGGAATGGGATCTTTAATCCTTGTGAGTGTTTGTCATAGAGTTGTTGTGGGCTTGTGTGCAACCATAATTCCTAGTGGTCTGAGGAGTCTCGTTTTCAGTTCTGATATGTTTTTGATGTAGGGCAGTGTGGCCAGTGTGTTAGTGCGTACTGTGTCCTCTTGTTGTTGTCTATTTGTGTTGTTGAAGGAGGAAGAGCACCAATATAAACTGATTTTCAGCTGCTCCCACATTTTGCTGCTGCACCTGACCTATCTTTGTCATTGTATTTCTTTTTAAATGAGTCACTCTAGCATTTACACTTGAAAAATCCCCTCTGCTCTTTACACTTTATTGTTACTTTTTATTGTTTTTACATCAGGATCGATCTTTTACATAAACTATTAAAAAATAAAGAGAAGGTATGAGTAAACACCTACATACAAACTAAAGACCTGACTTTTACTTTAAAGACTAGAAGTACTCATCAATCCGACTCACCAATCAGCTGCCTTATTTAGGTAAAAAGCAACTAAACACATCTTTCCATTTTTCTGCTTAACATTCAACTTCAGGAGTCAAGGAGTCTCCAGGAGAAGAGATATACTAGCACTAGAGGGGGTGCAGAGGAGATTCACTCGGTTGATCCCAGAGTTGAGAGGGTTGGATTGTGAGGAGAGACTGAGTAGACTGGGATTATACTCATTGGAATTCAGAAGAATGAGGGGAGATCTTATAGAAACATATAAGATTATGAAGGGAATAGATAAGGTGGAGGCAGGGAGGTTGTTTCCGCTAGCAGGTGAAACTAGGACTAGAGGGCATCGCCTCAAAATAAAGGGAAGCAGATGTAGGACTGAGGTCAGGAGGAACTTCTTCACCCAAAGGGTTGTGAATCTGTGTAATTCCCTGCCCAGTGAAGCGGTTGAAGCTACCTGCCGAATGTTTTTAAGGCAAGGCTCGATAAATTTTTGAACAGTAAAGGAATTAAGTGTGATGGTGAGTGGGCAGGTAAGTGGAGCTGAGTCTCAAAAAGATCAGCCATAATCTGATTAAATGGCGGGGCAGGCTCTGGGTGCCGGATGTCCTACTCCTGCTCCTAGTTCTTATGTTCTTATGTTCTTATGTTCTTATTCGAAGTCCCACACTGAAGTGTTAGGTCAAACTATGTTAGTGAATTACATATGCTCCCCATAGAAGGACCTGAGATAGTTTCAGTTGGTTCTTAATAAGCTGCACTTCCCCTGCAACCTTTGGAGAAAAAAAATGCTTAATGCTAGCAACTATTGAATTTAAACCATAGTTCGGTGCAATTTCAGTACCAGTTACAAATACAGCCTAAATTTGGTTTGTATAAAATAAAGATTTAGACTTTCTTACCCAACAAATGCATGCAATCAGTCCTAGCCATGCCAATATTTATGGTCCACCCAATTCTTATCCCAGCTTCCGTCATCTCAGACTACCATTGTAATCCTCGATTTTCCTTCTCTCGAATGATTGGATTAGAGCTGGGCCATTTTTATTTGAAATCAGGAAGTGTGTTCTTGCAAAAAAAAATTAACAGAAAACTGGAAGTTATGCTTGCAAAAAATTGTGAAGACCTGATCAATTGATGTTTTAAGGATGCAATAGATTTATTTTTAGGCAAGGACTGCAAGGCATATAGAACTAAGGCAGATAAATAACTTTGAGGTATAGATGAGACATAATCCAATAGAATGACAGTACAGGCTTGAAGGCCTTAGTTTTTACTTCTTTTCCCTTTGTTGCAAGGTTGTGTGGAGTACATGTGAATTGGAAGGTAGGAAATCAGAACTTCTCTGGGAAAATGATAGGGGGAAGAGTGTTTAGTCCCTTTAAGAGGTGATGTGCTTTTCTAAACTTGGAGATTTACACAAAAATGTCTGCAATCAGTTGTACATGTACAGATAGTTCTGAAATTGAAACGTATGTATTAAGGTTTTAGCAAAGATTTGTAGCTCGGGGTGTGGATGAAGTTGTTGACGTGCTCGCCGAGCTGGCTTGTTTTCGTTCAGACATTTTGTCACAATGTTAGGTAACCTCATCAGTGAGGCCTCCGATGAAGCGATGTTGTTCTACTCTGCTTGCAAATTATACTGTTCAGTCCGTTATGGTGACTAGCATCATTTCCAGTTTTGTTCTGTATGGGTTTGTATCTGGGGTCCAATTCTATATGTTTGTTGGTTGCATTATGGGTTGAGAACCATGCCTCTAGGAATTCCTGTGCATGTCAATGTTTGGCTTGGGCTACTATGGTTACGTTGTCCCAGTTTATCTGATGGCCTTCATTTTCTGAGTGTACTGATATTAAAGAAAGTTTGTCATGTCATTTTGCTGCTAGCTGATGTTCTTGCATTCTGATGGCTAGTTTCCTTCCTGTCTGTCTGATACAATTTTTGTGGTAGTCGTTGCATGGTATTTTGTAAACTACATTAGTTCTGCATATTGTGGGAATAGGGTCTTTAATCTTTGTGCGTGCTTTTTGTAGAGTGGCTGTGGACTTATGGGCCACCATGATTCCTAGTGGTTGTAGGAGTCTCGTTGTCAGTTCTGATTATGTGTTTGTGATTGTCAGTTTGTGATTATGGGCAGGAGGGTGTGACTAAAGGTGAGACAGATATGGAATAGCTTCCTCGGAGATTCATTATCTCCAATTGTCCCAACAGTTAAAAGGTTCTTGCAATCTATGTAGACAAGGGTAGGGATTTCAAGGACGATGAGCAAACTAACTATGGCTCTGTGGTACAGGGATCCATTCATGCGGGAAAGGCAATAGGAACACAATATTATTAGACAAGTCGAATAGGAGGATAGATTCTGTTCTTTAGAGCTGTGAGCATGAATCCCAAAGGCTGTGTTACCTGCCCTGTGCCAGGGTTAAAAACATCTCCTCCAGGCTGGAAAGGAACTTGGAAAGGGAGGGGAGGGAAGGGATCCAGCAGTCATTGTCCACATCGGTACCAACTACTTTGATAGAACAAGAAGATAGTTCTGCTGAAAGAATTTGAAAAGTTAGGAGCCAGGTCTCCAAGGTTATAATCTCTGAATGACTGCCCGAGTAATGGGCAATCTATGGGTGGTGTAAATAAAGTTAAGGAGTTAAATGTGTGTCTCAAGGGTTGCTGTGGAAGGAATAGCTTCCTGTTTGTGGGACACTGGCATAGTACTGACGGTGAAGAGAATTGTTCCAGTGGGACAGGGTTTACGTGAACTGTGCTTGGACCAGTGTTCTGGCCAATCAAATAACAAGAGCAATAGAGAAAACTTCCAAGTAAATGGGAGAAGGTATTATGGAGAGGGGGAATGTAAGATTAAAGTAGCCATAGTCATAGCAGACCATAAGGCTGCTCTCTTATTAGAGAGAGAGAGACAATGATGGTGGTTTCACCTGCAGGTCACCATGTCTCAGATGAGGGGAAAGGTTGAGAAGGTCCTTTGGCAGAAACAAGCTGTCACAAACCAGCTATTCAGTCAACTGAGTTAATTGACACCCAGTATGGAGGATTACAAAGTAAAAGGATGTGATATCATTGTAGGGCAGCTATTCAGGTAAAAATACTTAGAGTGGAACAAGAAGGTACAAGGTGTACAAAGTCTTAAAAAAAAATCTAATAGCATCAAAAGAGGTAAATAGGCAAAATTATTGGCCCTTTAATTAAATGCACATAGTATTCAAAACAAAATAAATGAATTAATGGCACTGCACAAATAGAGGTCAATGGCAATATTCTTATAGCCATTATCGAGACATGGTTACAAGGAGATTAAGGCTGGGAGCTAAATATGGTATGCGCCCGTTTTTGTATGTCCTCATTATCTCCTGATTTTTCTCCGTCTTACAGTATAGCCTACTATTAGAGCCCAAAAGATGAATGACACCAGTGTCTTCTGACATTTGTTATTTCTTAACTCCACCCATATGGATTCTATATCTTCTGACTAATAACCTTTATTGCATTCAGAGTGATTCCAAAGCTATCCACCACCCTTTCTTTCCAACTTGAAGTTTTGAAAAGTCTCAAACCCCTGAATATTTAGTTCTAAGATTTGATTCCCAGGAATATGTTGTTGAGATAGAGGATCAGCTCATGACAACTTTGAATGGAAGAGCAAGTTGAATAGACCAAACGGCCTATACTTCCTCTCCTTTTCTTTCTTTCCATGATTACATGTGAAGAAGTTGAAATCATTGTTATAATAAATTGCCTTGCCAAGAGAAGGAAATTTGATCCTTGACCACACTCTAAATTCAAACAATGACTGAAACAATCAATGCCATCACATCTACTTTATAGGCATAAAATTGACACCCAACTGGCCAATATGGCAACAAGGTTTAGAGCTGGATGAACACATCAGGCCAAGCAGCATCATAGGAGCAGGAAGGCTGACATTTCGGGCCTAGACCCTTCATCAGAAATGGGGGAGGGGAAGGGGGTTCTGAAATAAATAGGGAGAGAGTGGGAGGCGGATAGAAGATGGATAGAGGAGACGATAGGTGGAGAGGAGACAGGCAGGTTAAAGAGGCAGGGATGGAGCCAGTAAAGGTGAGTGTAGGTGGGGAGGTAGGGAGGAGATAGGTCAGTCCAGGGAGGACGGACAGGTCAAGGGGGCGGGATGAGGTTAGTAGGTAGGAGATGGAGGTGCGGCTTGAGGTGGGAGGAGGGGATAGGTGGGAGGAAGAACAGGTTAGGGAGGCGGGGACGAGCTGGACTGGTTTTGGGATGCAGTAGGGGGAGGAAAGATTTTGAAGCTAGTGAAATCCACATTGATACCATTGGGCTGCAGGGTTCCCAAGCGGAATATGAGTTGCTGTTCCTGCAACCTTCGGGTGGCATCGTTGTGGCACTGCAGGAGGCCCAGAATGGACATGTCGTCTGAGGAATGGAAGGGGGAGTTGAAATGGTTCATGACTGGGAGGTGCAGTTGTTTATTGCGAACCGAGCAAAGGTGTTCTGCAAAGCAGATCCCGAGCCTCCGTTTGGTTTCCCCGATGTAGAGGAGGCCACAACAGGTACAGCGGATGCAGTATATCACATTGGCAAATGTGCAGGTGAACATCTGCTTGATGTGGAAAGTCTTGTTGGGGCCTGGGATGGGAGTGAGGGAGGAGGTATGGGGACAGGTGTAGCACTTCCTGCGGTTGCAGGGAAAAGTGCCGGGTGTGGTGGGGCTGGAGGGGAGTGTGGAGCGGACAAGGGAGTCATGGAGAGAGTGGTCCCTCTGGAAAGCAGATAAGGGTGGGGAGGGAAAGATGTCTTTGGTGGTGGGGTCGGATTGCAGATGGCGGAAGTGTCGGAGGATGATGCGTTGGATCCGGAGGTTGGTGGGGTGGTACGTGAGGACGAGGGGGATTCTTTTTTGGTTCTTATTGCGTGGACGAGGTGTGAGGGATGAGTTGCGGGAAATGTGGGAGACACGGTTGAGGGCGTTCTCGAGCACTGAGGGGGGATGTTACGGTCCTTGAAAAATGAGGACAACTGAGATGTACGGGAGTGGAATGCCTCATCCTGGGAGCAGATGCGGCGGAGGCGAAGGAATTGGGAATAGGGGATGGCATTTTGGCAGGTGAAATATACTCCTCTATTGGCTGACAGAATTGTGTTGTTCACCACTTTAGTGGAACAGAAAAAAGACACATTAGTGTTGCTGAGGCTACTGTACTGTTGATCCTCCAAATGGTTCAGCAGTACTTTAGAGAGTGGTCTGCCATTCCTAACTTGATCCACCTACACCCCTCCCCCCCACCCACTGCTATGTAACAGACTTTTTTATTATCCATAACCGGTCATGACTGATTTAATATAATTTCAGTGAGCTACTAAAGGAACAATGCAACACTTTTCAGATTAGATATTTAATTGAGGTCCTGCCAGCTCTTTCAGATGAATGGATTGAAAGGAGCCTCCAAATACTCTATGAAATAGGTGATTTCTTCCATATTCTGGCCCATGTTTGCCATTGCCCATCACCTCTAAAAGGCCTGGGGCCTTGCTGCACTGATTTGCTGCTGCACCCATTACATTGTGAATGTACCAAAATACACTTTGGGCACTTTTAAGTCACAATGACTGCTATGTAAACACAGCAGACTAAACCTTTGACAAGGCCTGGTTATTGGCAGAGGGAATGAGATATGTGCTTGATCATTGGATAATGTGATGCAAGCAGCATTAAAATGGCTGCAGCCATTTTTCCTGGCTGTGATTCTTGAAGAACCTGACAACCTGAGTCCATCTCCTGCCAATTCTTTCCATCTCTGCTGCTTCTGCTCCATCACCCTGTGATTCTGCAGCTGATGATGGTCTGCAATTATCACCTTCAAGACTGGGAACAAGTCTTGTGCTCAGAAACCCTTCAAAAGAAAACCATTCATTCAGGATGTTTGTACTTTATCTTTCTGACTGTAGGTACCTATGCTAACTCCTCCAACAACACAGTACTTCCATTCGCTCCAAAGTATAATTTGAGTTACAAAAACAGAAGTTGCTGGAAAAGCTCAGCAGGCCTGGCAGCATCTGTGAAGAAAAAAAATCAGAGTTAACATTTTGGGTCTGGTGACCCTTCCTCAGAACAATCCATGTTAGTTGGTCTGCACAGGGATTCCTTATTATGCTGAAAACATGTTCAACAATGTTTAATAGAGGGCCTTAATAGCACTAGAAAGGTCCAAAATGGCTGGTTTTGCACAAAATCAATATTGCATGCTGATTAATATCAAAACTCTTCTGCCACATTTGGGCTCGATAATGTCAAAACCAGTGGTGTTATGAAACCAAAGTTTGTGGCCAATGCATTTCTGCGATCGACACAAAGCGCAGAAAGCTTATTTTGCTTTAGGCGTATCTCCAGTGTAATCAAGATGAAATCAATATTGATTGTTGATGATTCGATGCTTGTGTAATATTAAAACACTAATGTCTGTTTAGTATCCTAGATCAATTTACCAATGAGATGTCTGTTAACCTATGGTTCAAAAGTCTATGTACATGTATAAAAGATAGTGAATCTAACACTGCCAAATTGGATTTGTTCAATTAGAGAAATACGGGTCACACTGTCTAAACCTTCGGGCAAAATATGTTACAATGGATTGTGATTATGCTTTCAGTGGCAACTCCTGCAGCAACTCACACTGTTTGTGTAGGCTAGGGCCATGCTTTATTTTATCACTGGCAGCATGCCATTGAGAAAGAAATAGCTATTTTCATTAAGAATCTAAATTATGGTATACACCATGACCCAGTTAAATCATAAAGCTTCGTTTTTAATTCTATTCCATGAATTTAATCTTGAGATCTAAGTACACAATGTTCCCTTCTATCATTAAGAAGGTAAAAATACTTTACAAAGACAAGGTCATTCAATTCAACATTGTTAATTTCTTTTATTTGTTCGCAGGATGTGGATGTTACTGTCTAGACTAGCATTTGTTGGCCATTTCTAATTGCTTTGGAACTGAGTAGCTTCCTAGTGTCATTTCAGAGGGCAGTTAAGAGTCAACCACATTGCTGTCAGCCTGCGGTAACATGTAGAGAAAAAATACTTTCACTAAAGAACATGAGTGAAATGGGTATGTTGTTACAGCAATCGGCAATGATTACATGTCACCATTGGACTTGCTTTCAATTCCAGGCTTCTTTACCCCAGTGAATTCTAAATTTCACCATCAGCTCCAGTTGGATTCAAAGTCATATCCCCGGAACATTAGCCAAGTGTTCTGGATTACTTGTCCAGCAACATTACCACAATGCTGCTGCCTATTCTGACTTCTCTGCTAAATCAATCTTTCCTAATTTTGCAAAGTTGGGTGGAGTATTTATGGACTGGAAGGCAGGATGTTAGAGTATTTGATATTTGTAAAATGATAGCGGGGTGCATGGTCGTTTTAAAAGATGATGTGTTTTTTCTAGGTTTAGAGATTTTTCAAATGGGCAGGTGCACAGAGAGCTCCTGAAATTGAAACATTGTATCAAAAGGCTGTGTGGTTAGCAACCTAGGCAGGTTTTGTTGTTAAGGCAAGCGGTTTGAAAATCAGCCAATTAATTCAAACCAGGCATTTAGAAACTGAAAACCAATTAAATTTAAATTTGATGGTTTTGACAACCTAGGACCAATCCTATTGTAAGAAATTAATATGTCATCAAGGGTATAAAAGGAGAGGGCATTTGAAAATTGGTGTGAAAGCAACTGCCATCTGTTAGAGTTAACAACCAGCAGCTCTAAAGAGAAAATCACTGGCTCTCAGAATATCATCATTTGACAAAAGGTACAGCGGTACTCTTAGCTAATACTCCTGACACAAGAATTTGACAGAGAAAGGTGCTTTTGACTGAAGAACAGCGGAGGAGACACAAAAGAATCCGAAAGACATATCCTGGCTGTGATTTCGAGAGATGAAATTTTATTTTATTATTATTTTGGTTTATATAAGTGGGACGTGTATTTATTGGAACAGCATACCATTAGAATTTTGTTTTATTTGGAACCAGTTAGTAGTTAAGGGGGAATTGTTCAGTTTGTTAGTAGTTCTGTTAATTTGTTCACTGTTAGAGTTAGCTAAATAAATTGTTATTTGTTGATTATAGAGTGACTGTCAGGAGTACATTTTATTTAACCTCTCCTTTATAACAGATTGGGGGTGGGGGTTGAGTGGCAGGTTATTCAATTTTTCTCACTTCCTTTAAAAGATGATGAGGTGAGGTGAGTTTCTCTGGATGCTTCAGTTTTAGTTATCAGAGGGGTTTTGAGCTCTGCTTTATAACACTGGTCATCTTTTTACCATGTTCCAAAATTCTCTCTTTGTAAAGAAAGCTACTTGCAGTTTTAACTCATTTACACCTATAATGGTGTGTATTCATAAAAATGTACCAGACCATTATTACTATTCCAGTGGAAATATTGGGAGGAATTAAATTCTTCCACGACCCTGAGGCAGTGAGTCAGATGTGTGCAGCTACTTTAGATAGAAAGACAAGGATTGGAGACCCTGCCACCTGCCTAACAACTCCCCACATCGCTATCACCAACATTTCTCTTAGTTTATGTTCATGGACGGAGAATAACTGAAGAACTCCTCTGGACAAAAGACAATTTGACAATCAGTAGGCAGATGTCATGTGTTGTGGGGGTGACCTACCAGGAGAATCCCCAGTGGGAATATCTGCAAGATGTCTGGGGCCTTCCATTCAAGCAACTCAGCGATAAAGGAGTGATCTATATGAGGTGAGGGCCATCCACAGGTGAAAAACCCTTACCTTGAAAATGACCCCAATACTGGGATGCTGCCGACCTTTGATTGGCTGTAACCCCTCAGAGGCAGGATATCAGCTCAGAAGATGGTGAAGACCCTACTGCTGAGGGGTATATGCTGATTTGCACTAAATAAAGTTGCAGGCATGGAATGGCTGATTGTCACCAGGTCTTCAGCTAGTGGAGAAGTTGTCACGAACATCAAATTCTGCCTATTTTTTTGAATTCCTATCTTCATTCTTCATTTTTTTTAACCAAATCTCAAAGTATTGACCGCTTTTGCAGATTGAACAGTTTCCCTGGATCAACTCTGTCAACTTTCGGTATAGAACTTGCCTAATCTATCATTTTGCCTATTTCTTTTGAAAGAAAATGCGACCTCAATTCAACTTTTCCCTTAACCCAGTATCAGAAAATAGATCCTTACGTTGCAACGACAGATGGTGGGATTCCAGGAGGGACTTCATACTGTATTAGTCCACATCTCAAAACTGCCAACTTAATCATGAATCTGGCATTTTGACAGCCTTGGCAAGGCCACAAATAAAAGTGGCTACTTTAAGGCTGCAAGGAAGAGAGGGCACCTTCACACTGAGATGCCCTCACTGTGAAGGTAAGGAGTAATTTTATATTCTGGGGCCAGACAGGTCCTGGTGATTGCAGCACTGAAGTGTCTCGCAATGGCATCGAGCTGCAGGGCAATCATTACTACTGGATGTTCCGACACAGGCCAAAGAATAGACAGAAATTATGGCCCATCCAAGAATAAACCAGGACATGCCCTAGAGATAGTAAAGAGCATTGATTCTGATTGGAGCAAATATGCAAAGGTTTTTGTTTATTGGTGGTTAATTAGAATGATGGGTGATTCACTGAGTGAAGAGTAACATGGGTGACCCAGTGATGGAAGAAAAAGATATTCAGTTGTGTGTGAAAGCACTTCTGAACAGAGCAAAACAAAATCTTTCTTTCCTCTCCCTCTTTCCCGGCCTCTATTCTCTTTTGTTGGCGTTGCACGGCCTCTGTTGGACAGTTCTTGTAAGTTTTCTGTTTAATTTGAAACATAGATGATTCACTGGTAGAAAAGTAACTGTTCAGTTGTGTGTAAAAGCATCTTTGGACACATAAAGAAAGAGCAAAAAATGGCTTTTATTTTCCTTCCCTTATTCATGATCTTTCTGGTACTTATAATTTTTCTTAAAATTAGGAACATGGGTGATCAAGTGTTGATTATACAAAAAATTCGGAGTTCTGTGACAGCATGTCTGGATCGGGGAAGGAAAAGGGTTGTGTTTCACCATTGGGCACCATGGGGGTTGCAGTACATTACTTCCCCCTCCAAAGTTATTTTAATTTAATCCCATCTCACTTTTCCTCACCTCCCACTTCTCCTGTATTTTGTTATTGCTGCTCTACCTGTGGATGTCAGCACTTGTTAATTGTTCTTTTAACTGGTGAAATGAGTGATTCAGTGGAAGTTTGATAAAACAACAGGGCTGCCTTTTTTCCTCCCCCAGGAAGAGGAGTTGGTTAAGGAGAGGAGAGAGTATACTAAAGTTTGTATTGAACTATGAAATGTCAATGAACAGTTTTGCAAGACAGATTGCTTCAGGAAGTGGATGACTAGTAATACAATATTGTAGCAAAGGATTAACGTTGATCCCTTCAAGTGAGAATATAAAGAAGAATTTTCTTTCTACTGCAGGGATTCTAAGATTCTTTGATTCCAAGAGTATTACTTCTGGAATCTCTTGATGCAAAATGGCTGAGTCATGCTGCAGGCTCTCTAACTTTGAATATGCACCAATTTTGTTTAACTTTTGGGAAATTTGAGCTATACAAACAACAAGAGGGAGGTGGAAATGTGGACTTCCTGGGGGAGGAAAAAAGGCAGCCCTGTTGTTTTATCAAACTTCCACTGAATCACTCATTTCACCAGTTAAAAGAACAATTAACAAGTGCTGACATCCACAGGTAGAGCAGCAATAACAAAATACAGGAGAAGTGGGAGGTGAGGAAAAGTGAGATGGGATTAAATTAAAATAACTTTGGAGGGGGAAGTAATATTTCACTAACCAAGAGGAATCAAAATGTGGCCTTGGCTTCGTCCTTACCAGGAGAAAAATACCTTTGGAAGTCAAGTCTTTTCATAATGGATATATTACTTAGATACTGAGGTGTAACTGTTGGTTGTACTAGAATTTTTTGACAAGATTTTAAAAATAATTATTAGATTTTTACAAGGCGTGTTCAATCGTCGATAAATGTAAGAATATGAATGAGGTATCCAACGAAAGACATGAGGGATTTTAGCAGATTATACAAAAGACTACAAATATAACTTAGAAATTCATGAGTCTGTGCTTGAGTTCATATGATTAGGTAATGGCCAAATCTCTCATATGGATAAACTTTTGGTTTTGACAGAGCTTTGGCCTTATGATGAAGGTTATCTCTTAAAACAAATGACTGGGTGACCCAAAAATAATTGGGAAAACAGTGATATATGGTGACCTGAGAAGATTTACCCCAGTTGCCAAAAATAGAAATGATTTTCCAAGATTGTAAAGCATGCACAACTTGAGCCATAAAAATGTCCACACAATTATCTTGTATGCAATATTGCCTTGGGTACAGTGGAGATTGAGGGTGGGGTGAGGAAGAGGTCCTCATTATTGCTGCAGATAAAATCTGCTGCTGTACATCTGCCAAAAGGCTTGAGCAAGATAAGGCTGAGTCAGGACAACCATATGCACTGTCCATGTAGGGGCATCCCACTGGTTTCGTTCTCAGGGACCTACATGTCACAATACTAGGACAATGTTGTTTAAATGTTATTTATGTGCTGATACTGCTAAATTATCACATTATTGAAATTGCTTTGTTATGATATTGTCCTCTTGGGTTATTGGAACTGTCCCTAGTGGATCTAGGCACAGAAGCAATGATTATCCTTGTGTCTGCTGCACTACGACCTCCTACATGGATGGCTGAGGAGCATGTGTATCTGCAAGCCCAGAATTGGTGTCAATCTTTAGCTGGAGCTGTGCATTACCATGGACTGCCCAGTCTTGAGTGACCACAAGATATGGGAAAGATGCAAGAAAGCTATAGTCTGTCTACTTTCATGGAATGCTGTGCAGATGAGAGAGGAGCATCTGTCCAGAGGTAGAGGTAAGAATTCTATGCTAGTCTGTACAGCATTCCTACATTGCTATGGCTTCTTGCAGCAGGTTACTTGAGGGACCCCTCCATATCAGGTTTCACTGCAAGTCATGTCCAGTATTAGCTTTGTACCAGTACTATTCAAACAGAGAACACTGCCTCATTGTTTGAATCAGGAGCTCAATGGAACTGAGTTGTGTGCAATTATCTTTCACTGGTTAAATGTTTTGAAGCTGCTGAGGCTATCATCTCTTGAATAATCCCAAATGCAAATAAGTTTAATGCTTTGTGGTCCATACTGTTTAATAAAAGTTAAGGCTACAAATCAGTGGAAAAATTCACAACATCCAGTGCTTTCTCATTTGGTTGTTAACATTTCCTGCTAGTGTGTACTTTTTGGAAAGGAAACTCTTGTTCAGACAGAGATCATACAGAGTGTGGTATGACAAACGTCTAGATTTTCTAATTTCATTCCTGTTGCAGCTAAAATGATATTTGTTCATTCGCTAATTGTAAAAAGCAGACATATATTTACGTATGATAATGCATTTACAATGAAGTGTGACTTATACCACAAACGCTCTCTCATAAGTTCTTCTTTCTTTCCCTCCCAGTCTTCAGTTTCAGTCCTGGTGTCTACAGCTGGTGGGACGAACTCTGCTCTATTGTGGAGCCCATTGACTTTTGAGTTTTGGGCAGGAGACTCTGAGGCATTTGTGGCTAGTGGGGCTCCACAAGTTCTGTCCAGTTCATTGCAGGCTCAATCTCCTTGGTTTGAACTACCATGGAGTCAGTGGTGGCAGACGAAGTGAAGATGGAGAGTTCGAGAACCTCTGAATTGTTCTGGGAGCCTGCGGAGCCTAATTGTGGTTCCTCCTCCAGCTAGATGCTTATTGGCACCACTCCATGAGGTTTGCGCATTGGTGACGGCAAGTCAGTAAATACATTGCTTGCAATAGTGAGACTTTGAGGTGTGATGGAAGTTTGAGACATAGAAACAGAGTCTGAGTGAGTGAATGGTCACAGAAAGACAATAGTTGCACTTGCCCTAATGGAACATGTAGGTCATTAATCTGCTTCCTGCACTGATAGGCAGTCCCCCAATTGGTAAACGCTGTCCCTACCCATTGGCAATTTCACATCAGACTGGCACGGCCTGGTGCCATTTTCCTCAGGCCTGCCAGAGGAGACAGAGGAATGTCCTCCTCTGCACCACCCTGTCCACCAGGATGTTCAGGCCCCTGCCTCTGAAGTGCGGAGATAGCTTCCCTTTCTCTGTCATCTCTGGGGCAATTCTTCCAACTGTGGAGAGTGGTTCCTGCCTGACATTGCGTGACCCGTTGTGTGACTGCAGTACTTCTGCCATTGCTGAGCAAATGAGAGCACAAGTGAGACACCTTGGAGTGCTGCATTACTAATGAGGCAAGCTGAGAAGAATTGCGCTAGAAACTCCCGAGGACTTATGGAGATAAATCCTCCATAAAACTCCCTAAAATTGACACTTGGGACTGAATTTTCCTCACATTCGGCTAAGAAATTAGTTATTCACTTGATGTAGAGCCGCACATGACCTCATAACTCCTACACTTGATGTACTGTGTGCAGTTATTAATCTATTCATCTTTTATAAGAATTTCTTGTATGTATTAAAATACCTTTTCATTAATAACTTTAAGTATTTTATAAATTCTTTTTGTGGCTTTTTTTCTCAATATTCTATTTTTCCAGTGAATATTGTTGACATCCCAGCTGATGGTACTCCTGGACAAGTCACATTTCACAATGAAACCTTCCTTGACAAATAATGTTTAATTTTGTTTTTGTTAATTAATGCTGTGGTTAGTCACTAAAACAGATTCACATGAGGCTGCAGATGTTGTTTAACAGCAGACATTATTTCTTTCTTTTGTGTAGTAAAAACAAAGCAAGCTATTTAGAGTCATAGAGATACACAACATGGAAACAGAGCCTTCGGTCCAACTCGTCCATGCTGACCAGATACCCTCAACAAATCTAGCCCCATTTGCCAGCATTTGGCCCACCTCCCTCAACCCTTCCTATTCATATACTCATCAAGATGTACTTTAAATATTGTCATTGTACCAGCCTCCACCCCTTCCTCTGGCAGCTCATTCCATACATGCACTAGCCTCTGCGTGAAAGTGTTGCCCCTTAGGTCCCTTTTAAATCTTTCCCTCTCACCTTAAACCTATGCCCTCTAGTTTTGGACTCCGCCACCCTGGGGAAAAGATTTTGTCTGTTTACCCTATCTATGCCCTTCATGATTTTATAAACTTCCATAAGGCCTCTGATGCTCCAGGGAAAATAACCCCAGTCTATTCAGTCTCTCCGTTTGGCTCAAACCCTCCAACCTTGGCAACATACTTGTAAATCTTTTCTGAATCCTTTCAAGTTTTGGAATATCCTTCCGTTAGCAGAGAGACCAAAATTGCACATTGTATTCCAATAGTGGCCTAACCAATGTCCTGTAGAGCCACACATGACCTCATAACTCCTATACTCAATGCACTGACCAATAAAGGCGAGCATACCAAATGCCTCCTTCACTATCCTATTTACCTGCGATTCCAATTTGAAGGAACTATGAACCTGTGCTCCAAGGTCTCTTTGTTCAGCAACACTCCCCAGGACCTTACCATTAAGTGTATAAGTTCTGTCCTGATTTGCCTTTCCAAAATTTGCCTTTCTAAATTACTTCTGCTGGGGTTTGCTTTAAGTGAACTGAAAGCTCCTATGAAGAAAGAAACACTAAGACTTGTTTCTGAACTCAACTCTAATATTGACTGAATTGAAAACAAAGCTAATGGCCTTAATGTGTTTACATTATTTGTGATAAAGTCGAAACTATAAGCCTATTACCCAACTAACACAAGAGTCCATATTACATGCTTTTTGAGCAATACTGGATTTAGGTCACTCCCAGAATTATTTACTGACATTTGTTTAAAGAGAAAAACTTCAATGAACTGACCGACACCAATCTTGCTCTCTTATTTCAAAATTATTCAAATTCTAGAATTGATACACACACTTGTTAACATAATATTAGTGTAGTACAGTAAACATTCACTCAATTGGTTCCTGGAATAAAAAAGGCGTATCCTATGGTGAGAGACGGAGTGTATTCTCTGGATTTAGATTGAGAGGCAAGCTTTTTAAAACAAGAACAATTCTAAACGGACTTGTCAAAGTAGACACTGAGAAATTGTTTCCTCTGGCTGTGAAATTTAGAACATAAGAGCCCAGAATTCTAAATTAATTAGTTTAGGGTTGAAATGGAGAGATTATTTTTCATTCAGAGAGTTGTGAACCTTTGAAATTCAGAAGGTTATGGATGCCCCATTATTGAGTATGTTCAAGACTGAGGTCAAAAGATTTCTGGCCTCTCATTGAATGAAAGGTTGTGAGTGGTCACAAAGTTAGAGTCGATAGAAAAGGTCTCTATGGGAATGAAACTTTCTCCTCCATTGTGTGGTGTGACTAATGGTGAGAAATTACAGAATGGATGAGAAAATAAGATTTTAAACATTGAGTAAATGCTTTTGAGACTTTTACTTCAAGCTTTAAGTTGTTACTTCAGAATCTCACCACTGAGTGGCGAATACATTGTTCCACGCATTTTCATTCCATTAAAGCCCCAATTTGCCTTCATGTCTATTTTCCTTTCCTTCCCTGAGAAATGAGATGGTGCAAATATCCATCACTTTCAGGTTCTAATGTGGATAATCTTATAAAGTAAACACAACATAGTTTATTACATCTATGCAATGAATTACATTACTCCAAAGATTGTTGTAAAGACTTAGCCTTTGATCTGTCTCCCATGATTAGTCTCTTTTCTCTCCCTCCAAGTCCTAATGACATAATCACTGCACTCAAACAAGTATTAACCCTTTTAGAACCATATGCAATGCCCATCCCCAAGGTGCTTTTCTGATTATTATTGTTATGTGTTTGTTTATATATATGTATTTACATTCAACAGTATCGCATTACCCCAATTTTTGTCTTTACAAATTCAGAAGATTTGGAGGTACCTCTGTTCTTGTTGAAAGTGTGATCTTTGCACTTGGATTGATGGTTGTTTGTTGGGTAGAAAGTGTATGTCTCGGACTGTGTTGCTAACAATCTAAGGTTCTCTTCTGGACTGGATGATTTTAATCTTCCGTATTTATTTTGTTGAGAGCAGGCACAGTTTTCTTTTCAATATCTTAAATCTTTAGACATTGCTTTTCTCTTCTTAGTGATATTATTATCCATAGAGTTGTATGCACCACATCTTCAATTTTCAGAGAGGATCTCTGTTTGTAATCTGCTTGTCGATCTGTGCTGAAGGAGGTAGATGCATTACATCAACTTTTTGATTAATTGGAATTCCCCATTTACCCTCAGTGATTGAACTGTTCATTAGAAACCTATCTGTTTTACTGCCTCAGTTGTGCTTCCGGGAGATTCCTTCTTGATTTGAACAGTAGAACATTCTTCTTTTGAAGATAGGGAAGTCAAATATTTTGTTTGAACTCACACTTCCTTGTTTCACAGCAACTAATGTGCAACTTGAAACCGTCAGAATGAATTTTCCACTGTTCACCATGTTGTAATGTGACCTTGGTTCAGTTGCAGATGCTTCAGCTGTCAGGGTGGAGTGTACTGCTCATTGACTGCCTTATTGCTTGCCATTCTTTTCCATTAATAAAGACTCAGAATCTGAAATCTCTTCAGTGTTGGTCACAGTGGAAACAGTTCCACCAACCAATATAGCCACAGCTTTGATATCATTAACATGAAACACATATCTTATTCCAATATAATTAACACCAAAGGATTTTGCTTTTTTGTTTGAATTCTACCATGCACCTATGGAGTCCTGTAATATTTTGTACAAGTTATTTGTTGACTGTCTGTGCTTTAATAAGTTGTTCCTTGACCCCTTGTTGCACAACCACCTTTGGTTTTCAAATGAGATTGAGGTCAATAAACACTTTTCTACTCAGGAATGAGAATTCATGGTTGTGAAACACACGTAGCTTTTTTTCTAGTATTTGAATTTCCTGATGTTGGAAAGCTGCTTGTGGCATAATTTTAATGTTATGCATAATGCCTGCAGTACATGTAACTCAACATCTGTCAGCTGTAGACAAGATTTTGTCAACGAATGCTCACTATTTGATAGTATTATGGCACTTATTCCCATGTCTAAATTGATGTTCATGAGATGTCTATTGATATAAATGTCAGTTTTCCAAAATGGTTGTTTGGTCTGAATCATCAATCTCTCCTAGGAAATCTTTTGAGCTTGTATCCTGCTGGAGACAGTTCAGCCTAATTTATCTCTGTGTAGGTAATTCTTTGGTCTTTCATTCTTCTGTTGTTGTGTTCTGCTTCATATGTTTTCTGAAGTCATCAACTGTTTTTGAATAAAAGCATTTCATATAGCTGTTCAGATCTGTGAGGTTTCTTTGCTTCACATCATTGGCAAGATTTTCTACCTGCTGTATGTATTCTACCTGCTGCATTGGATTATCGTTTCTGTCTTGTGGTAACATATCTTAAGGGTTAAATGGATTCTGATTTACTGCACCAAAGGGAAATTTTACTCTTAGAATGGATCTGTGTTGCTTCCTGACTGCTGCTGCTCTCACCCTCTGAATTAATTTTTCTGGAGTCAGATCTTTTCTGGTCTCAAAAAATCTGACAGAGACTCATCATTGATGCTTACCACAATTTTGTTTCTTATTGATTCTGACTTCAAGTCACCCATTGTTCCTTCTCTCCATTCATCTGTTGACATCATTATTGAAGTTATCTGTGCGTATCCTAAATGCAATGTAAGAGTGTTAAATCTTATTCTGTCAATTTTATTAGTTCTGAGGTTGAAATAATTACCAGATGCTTTCAATAGCTCTTCAAATATCTGTTATTTATTCTTCCTGTTGGAAGTTAGAAAATCATCTCATCTATTCCCAGTTGTGTTCAGAAATGCATTTACTTGTTCAGCTTCTGTCTTCCTATCTGTACTAGAAGCTATTCCAAACCTCAAGAATTGTTTTGTTCAGGATGACCTATTTCATGATCTATTTGGTCCATCTCTGAAATTATTATTTTTCTGGCAACACTATTTTTGATGTCATAATTTCTTAATATGATTAGATATTTATCTTCCTCACTGGTTTTTATTTTGTAAAAATGAACATACTTTGCTGTTACAGCTACAATGGAGGATACTCATCTTTCACAGTTGTAATGAGTATTCTGAAAAATTTCTGTGCTAGACCAGAAATGCTTCCTTCCAGAAATTGTACCATGCTTATCTGCTTTCAATGACTGGGTTCACATTTTCTCCAGTTATCTATTTTCAAATTGTGAATTTCTCTTTCAAGCCTATTAGTTCTGAATGTTTTTCATAGCCAGAACTTGTGGTATCCATATATACTATAATACCATACCTGACCTTAGCCGAACTTTTTTATAGTCTCACCCTTTCAGCCTAAATTACTCTGCCATTTTAAGCTTTCCCTTTGGACGAGAGATTTGAAGTTTGACTTGTACAATTTCTGGTGTCTATTCACTCATCAGCTAAACTCATCAGGACCACACCCATAGATTCTCAGCTAACATGATGCAGCCTGTAGCTACATCTTGGAGCTGTAGATGTCTTCTGTTCCAGCATGTCTCTTATAGATATCTGAAATGGTGTCTGTGTCATTCTTTGAAGTATTCTTCAGGGTTGAATCTTACTCTGAGATATTTTGCTGTCTTCAGCAATCAGCAGTTTACCTTGAAGTGTTCTGGGTTACCAATTTAACTGCTTCACATGAACTGGACTTGCTAAATTAGTGAACAGAGTGGAATTTAAAGGTTTACTTTGTGTGCAGCCAACCATATCTTCTAAGTGTGTCAGTTCTTTGCAGGATTCTGTGATCTAGTCTGTGGCAATGGTAGCCACTTTCTGGCTTAATAAGACAAAGAACAGGTGACTAGATTTCTGCCATTATTTGTGGGTTATTGGAATAGGTTGTGATTTTGTGGCACAGTGGTCATGTCCTCACGGATAAGATCTGGAGATGTGTCATAATGTGTATCCGAACAGGCCCAATGTACACAATCTTTCCTCAAAATATTCTCTCCATTCCCAGGACAAATCTGGTGAACCTTCCCATGATGATTTAGAATATTTTAATTATATGTTTTCATAATGCTTTAAAATACAATTCCAGAGATTGCTGTATTAGCAAATTCTTAGCATCATGAGAAGTAATTCAAATTGACTGAAGGGCATTATCCAAGGTGTTGGGCACCTGGGAGTTGTTTATTCTGGCTGCTCTGTATCTCACTGCTGAAGGTAAGGTGTACACACACGATGCTCTTGTGCTGTATGGCAATGTACCATAAAGCTCAACTTCCATCTGATGCAGGCTGTATGCAGTACAGACAATTTCAGAATCATAAGCTGTGACATAATGACTCAAGAAGATACAATTGAAGACAATTTTGCATGCACAATGTTTAAATGAGGGAATGTCACTAACAAGATTTAATATCACATCTAAGCAGGTACAGAAAGCCAAATGAATTGAAAAAGAAATGAAAGATTGTGTTGTAAGAAAGTGTTGAGAGAGATGGGCTGAAAAAGTAAAGAAAAACAGAAATAGACTGCTTTCATCAAAATGTGTCTTGCCACTTTCTGTTCCTATCTATAGTACATACCTAACTTAATAATGGGTTGTTCATTATTTACCACTATTTTAGTAATCCTGACAACAGTAAATATTTCCCACATATGAGCAGAAAGCGCAATAAATTCACACAACTCCAGCTAAGTTGCAATATCACTCAGAAACTTTATGGTTATTTATGTGGGAAGCAGAAAAGAGGAAGTTGTTTCAGAGATAGTAGGAACTGCTGATGCTGGAGAATCTGAGATAACAAGGTGTAGAGCTGGATGAACACAGCAGGCCAAGCAGCATCAGAGGAGCAAGAAGGCTGATATTTCGGGCTTAGACCCTTCAATAAATAGGGAGAGAGGGAGTTGCAGATAGAAGATGGATAGAGGAGAAGATAGGTGGAGAGGAGACAGACAGGTCAAAGAGGCGGGGATGGAGCCAGTAAAGGTGAGTGTAGGTAGGGAGGTAGGGAGGAGATAGGTCAGTCCAGGGAGGACGGACAGGTCAAGGGGGCAGGATGAGGCTAGTACGTAGGAGATGGGGGGTGAGGCTTGAGGTGGGAGGAGGGGATAGGTGGGAGGAAGAACAGGTTAGGGAGGCGGGGACAAGCTGGGCTGGTTTTGGGATGCGGTAGGGGGAGGGGAGAATTTGAAGCTTGTGAAATCCACATTGATACCATTGGGCTGCAGGGTTCCCAAGCGGAATATGAGTTGCTCTTCCTGCAACCTTCGGGTGGCATGGTTGCGGCACTGCAGGAGGCCCAGGATGGACATGTCGTCTGAGGAATGGGAGGGGGAGTTGAATGGTTTGCGACCGGGAGATCCAGTTGTTTAGTGTGAACCGAACATAAGTGTTCTGCAAAGTGGTCTCCAAGCCTCCGCCTGGTTTCCCCGATGTAGAGGAGGCCACAACAGGAACAGCGGATGCAGTATACCATATTAGCAGATGTGCAGGTGAACACCTGCTTGATGTGGAAAGTCTTCTTGGGGCCTGGGATGGGGATGAGGGGGGAGGTGTAGGGGCAGGTGTAGCACTTCCTGCGGTTGCAGGATTGCAGGTCCTCACCCTCAACAACTTCTCTTTCAATTCCTCCCACTTCCTACAGACAAAGGGGGTGGCCATATGTACCCGCATGGGCCCAAGCTATGCCTGCCTCTTTGTAGGTTACGTGGAACAATTCCTCTTCTGTATCTACACTGGCCCTAAACCCCATCTATTCCTCCGTTACATTGATGATTGTATCGGCACCGCCTCATGCCCCCACGAGGAGCTCGAACAGATCATCCACTTCACCAACACCTTCCACCCCAACCTTAAGTTCACCTGGACCATCTCTAATACCTCTTTCTCCTTCCTGGACCTCTCTGTCTCCATCTCTGGCAACCACCTAGAAACCGATATCCATTTCAAGCCCACCGACTCCCACAGCTACCTAGAATACACCTCCTCCCACCCACCTTCCTGCAAAAATGCCATCCCCAATTCCCAATTCCTTTGCCTCCACCGCATCTGCTCCCAGGATGAGGCATTCCACTCCTGTACATCTCAGAAGTCCTCGCTTTTCAAGGACCGCAACTTCCCCCCTCAGTGGTCGAGAACGCCCTCAACCGTGTCTCCCGCATTTCCCACAACTCATCCCTCACACCCCCTCCCCGCAATAACAACCAAAACAGAATACCCCTCAACCTTACGTACCACCCCACCAACCTCCGGATCCAACGCATCATCCTCCGACACTTCCGCCATCTGCAATCCGACCCCACCACCAAAGATATTTTTCCCTCCCCACCCTTATCTGCTTTCCAGAGGGACCACTCACTCCATGACACCCTTGTCCGCTCCACACTCCCTCCAGCCCCACCACACCCAGCACTTTTCTCTGCAACCGCAGGAAGTGCTACACCTGCCCCTACACCTCCCCCCTCAAATCCATCCCAGGCCCCAAGAAGACTTTCCACATCAAGCAGATGTTCACCTGCACATCTGCTGATGTGGTATACTGCATCCGCTGTTCCCGTTGTGGCCTCCTCTACATCGGGGAAACCAAACGGAGGCTTGGGGACCGCTTTGCAGAACACCTACGCTCGGTTCGCAATAAACAACTGCTCCTCCCATTTCAACTCCCCCTCCCATTCCTCAGACGACATGTCCTTCCTGGGCCTCCTGCAGTGCCACAACCATGCTACCCGAAGGTTGCAGGAACAGCAACTCATATTCCGCTTGGGAACCCTGCAGCCCAATTGTATCAATGTGGACTTCACAAGCTTCAAAATCTCCCCTCCCCCTACCGCATCCCAAAACCAGCCCAGCTCGTCCCCGCCTCCCTAACCTGTTCTTCCTCCCACCTATCCCCTTCTCCCACCTCAAGCCTCACCCCCCATCTCCTACTTATTAACCTCATTCCGCCCCCTTGACCTGTCCGTCCTCTCTGGACTGACTTATCTCCTCCCTACCTCCCCACCTACACTCACCTTTACTGGCTCCATCCCCGCCTCTTTGACCTGTCTGTCTCCTCTCCACCTATCTTCTCCTCTATCCATCTTCTATCTCCTCCCCCTCTCTCCCTATTTATTTCAGAACCCCCTTCCCCTCCCCCATTTCTGAAGAAGGGTCTAGGCCCGAATTGTCAGCTTTCCTGCTCCTCTGATGCTGCTTGGCCTGCTGTGTTCATCCAGCTCTACACCTTGTTATATCAGAGAAGAGGAAGTGTTCTTTTGAGAATGGAAATGAAGCTCTGCCTTGAGGCAGAATAAAGCGCATCATGCTTCATCATTAAATGTTGTATCTGACTTAGGAGTCTTGGAGATGGTTGTCTAGAATAACTAGTTGCTAATGCTCAACATGCTTGAAAATAAATATGTTCAAGGAAAAGTCCCAAATTGACATTATGTAGTTGTAGGTTTTATCTCAATTTACTCCTAGAGTCCTGGGACACTAGCATCATTATTTAGTTATGTGAGTCATAGTTGTTTGTGGTCTCTGTATAAAATGAAAAGTTGTCTTGTTGCTTTCATTTGTGCAACAAATAGCAAGTGTGACATTATTACTATGAAGAACCTCAAAGCATCAGATTTATGATAGTAATGGGGAGAAGGAAATAGTTTTGGTTGCAACACAATGGGTGATAAATTCTATTACAAAAAATCAGTGTTATCAAAATTCTCCCTGTACCATTTTCAATTAACTCAGCCAACAAAAAAAAAATGCTGATCACATTGTTTTTCTTCCATTTTTCACCAGGATCTGCTGTACAAATAGGTTCCTGTTTTCTTTGCACTCATAAAACAGGAGCAGTCTGCCAACCTTGTGATTATATATATGGGGCATATGGGAGTCAATCTGTGCCCTGAGGATTCTCCATATTTTCAGGGAGTTTTTTTTTGTCTTCAGGGTTATTGAAAGTGAATGGTTTTGGATAACAATAGCCCAGAACCTTCAGAAGTAATCAGGTTTCAATAACATCATAATTCAAAAAAATTCTGTTGACATGAAATAATTTGTCTGCTTTTACCATGCTGTATTGGTGATTCATGTTTGTTGTACCACATTCAGTTGAATTAGGTAAGTTTCTTTTGAAAGAAAAAGCAATTGAATAAGCTGCTTAAAGGTAAAGATTGAGAAGGATTGGGTCTGACTTGTAATCTTTATGGCATTAGTTAACTTTAACTAAGGAAATCCAAGAGATACTGTATTTGAACACAGGACTAATTGCAAGGAGAAATTGGCAGGATTTAGCAGAGTTAGCAAACTAAGCCAATTAGTGATATCCAAAAGTGATAGTGTATGGTGTGGCTTCACCCACTTAGCGTCAAAAAGCTGGCTTGCATCACTGTTATAGTTCTCACATCAATGTCCTTTAGGGTAATATGTTAGAGATTGATCATGGTTCTTGCAACTACACCCGAACAGGCAGAGAGGATGGAGAAAAGACAGCTAGAGAATTTTTAATTGGAAACAATATTGTACTTCGAAATTCTTAGAATTGCCTTTTTTACATGATTTTTTTCCCATATACTATATCCAGTTTTTGCCACCTCGGTGGATTACAATAAGAAAATTTGGTTGAGAAGAATTGGTCACTCACAATGAATGCTACTTAATTTTCAAACCTTATTTTTTTGAAAAAATATCTGCAAAATTTTCATGACAGTACAACACTTTCTTTTTAAAAAATTAATATTAAATGGTGGAGTGGGAAGTAAGAAGGGATTTTAGGGGGTGAGTTCCAAAGATGGATTGCCAAATTAACTAAAATATTACTACAAATAGAGTGAAATTAGAAAGTGGATGCACATATCATGGAATAAAGGAAGTCATGAAAGATTATAAAATGTAAAAGGTTGGAGGAAGTAATGGAAAGATTTAAAGATGAATGTCAGTTTCTGAGGTTTTATTTCACATTTTTCTCCAAGGATACTTGATAGAAATATTTACTTTCAATACATTTTTTGAAGCACTGTATATTTTCTCAAGTGCTTTTTTCTTTTGATCAGCTAGAGGAAAGGTACCTCATGATTTTTTTCCTCTTAAAGTCTAAAACTGAATAATTTTCTAAATTGGTTGAAAATTTGCAAAAATGAAAAATCCATGAATTGTCAGTCTGGCAGTTGAAGGATAAGTAGAGATAAAACAAATCAACAAACGTGCACCCACTTTTTTGTGCAGAAATACAGTCATAAAGTTATAGATTTGTACAGCACGGAAACAGACCCTTCAGTCCAACTTATCCATGCTGACCAGATAACCTAAATTAATCTAGTCCCCTTTGCAAGCATACCATAGGTGCACCATCCTCTGTGTGAAAAAGTTGTCCGTTAGTTCCCTATTAAATCTTCCTCCTCTCAACTTAACCCTATGCCTTCTAGTTTTGGACTCAACTGCCTTGAGAATAAGACCTTGGCTATTCACCCTATTCATGCCCCTCATGATTTTATAAACCTCTCTGAGGTCACTCCTCAGCCTCCAACGCTCCAGGGAAAATAGCCCCAGCCTATTCAGCATCTCCCGATCGCTCAAACCTTCCAATCCCAGCAACATCCTTGTAACTGTTTTCTGCTTTCTTTCAATTTTAACAGCATCTTTCCTGTAGAAGGGAGACCAGAATTGAATGCAGTATTCCAAAAGAGGCCTAACCAATGTCCTGTACAGCTGTAACATGACATCCCAACTCCGATACTCAAGGCACTGACCAATAAAGGCAAACATACCAAATGTCTTCTTCACTACCTTCTCTACCTGTAACTCCACCTTCAAGGAACTATGAAAAAGCACTATTAAGTGTATGAGTCACGGGACATCCGGACACAGCAAAAAAGTTTTCAAGAAGAGGATGATTTGCACTGAATTGTGGAATGGAAGCAACAGAGTTTTGTCTGTATAAATAAGAAAGCTTACAGTAAGGAGAAATGTTGCCAATTTGGCAAAGTGAATGTGATCGCAACTATTACTCTAGATGTAAACATTAATGTAGAACAGAGCAGCTAAGGATTCAATCTAGATCATTGCTCATCTAACAGTACC
>NC_063332.1:89417807-89480361 GCF_021869965.1 Rhincodon typus | reverse complement strand
GCTTGGCCTGCTGTGTTCATCCAGCTCTACACCTTAGCACCATTTATCAGTCTGCTTTCAAAGAGATTCAATGGAGTATTTGCAAAAGGCATGGACCTTTAATTCAAGTCACAGAGGTGTCATTGCTGTGTATTCAACAGATTATTGCATATTTGATATGCCCAATTTGTTGCAGAGACTACAACAGTTCTAAGTCTTCAACAAGTTTATTTAAATTATCTCCTCACTGAAAAGAAACACCCCCCCTCCCAATTTCAAAAAATATACTTTATTCATTAAAAAAATCTGATGTGTATATATACATAGTCACAAAAACATTTCTGTTCTGTACAGTGGTACATCAAGCAAACAAACAAACATTGGAGTTTGTCATTATCCAAACATGATGGAGGTGCTGACGTTGGACTTGGGTGGGCAAAGTCAGAAGTCACACCACATCAGGTTATAGTCCAACAAGCTTATTTGAAATCACAAACTAATGGAGCACTGCTCCTTCACTAGATGAAGTGGACTTTTGTTGGACTATAACCTGGTGTTGTGTGATTACTCACCTTGTCCACCACAGTCCAACACCAGTACCTCCACGTTGTCATTTGCTGATGACATTTCAAAGACTTTTTAATTCCTGTGTATCTTTGCAACACAGTCTGTATCCCTGCTTGATCTCTTTTGCCCAGCCATGAATTACTGGTAAGTACAACATGCACTTTTAAATGAAAAAAACAGGGGCTGACAACAAAGTGAGTGTAGCATTTTGTGATGAAAATGGGAATGAGCTACACTTATATGTTATATGGAAGGATATGGATGACAGAGAACAAGGGGAAATAAATTGTGACATCTTGAATAATGTCTATATTACAGAGGAGGAGGTGGATAACTCCCAGGCACCTGATCAGGTGTAACCTAGAAACTTGTGGGAAGCTAGGAAAGTGATTGCTGAGCCCCTTGTTGAGATAATTATATCATCAATGGCCACAGGTGAGTTGCACTATTTGAGAAAGGTGGTCAGGAAAAGCCAGGGAACTATAGACCAGTGAGCTTGACATTGGTGGTGGGCAAGTTGTTGACGGGAATCCTGAGGGACAGGACTTACATGTATTTGGAAAGGCAAGGTCTGATTATGGATAGTCAACATGGCTTTGTGTGTGGGAAATCATGTCTCACTAACTTGATTGAGTTTTTTGAAGAAGTAACAAAGTGGATTGATGAGGGCAGAGAGGAGGATGTGATCTATATGGACTTCAGTAAGGCATTCAACAAGGTTGTCCATGGTAGATTGGTTATCAAGGTTAGATCACATGGAATACAGGACGAACTAGCCATTTGAATTCAGAACTGGCTCAAAGGTAGAAGACAGAGGGTGGTGATGGAAGGTTGCTTTTCAGAATGGAGGCCTGTGGCCAGAGGCATGCCACAAGGTTCGGTGCTGATCCTACTGCTTTTCATCATTTATATGAATGATTTGGATATGAACATAGGAGGTATGGTTAATAAGCTTGCAGATGACACTGAAATTGGAGGTGTAATGGACAATGCAGGTAATCTCAGAGTACAACGGGACTTTGGTCAGATGGGCCAATGGGCCGAGGAGTGGCAGATCGAATTTAATTTAGATGAATGTGAAATGCTACCTTTTGGAAAGGCAAATCAGGGCAGGACTTACACACTCAATAGTAAGGTCCTGGGCAGTGTTGCTGAACAAAGAGACCTTGCAGTGCAGGTTCATAGTACTTTGAAAGTGGAGTTGCATGTCAACAGGATAGTGAAGAAGGCATTTGGTATGCTTGCTTTCGTGCACTCAGTGCATTGAGTCTCAGAGTTTTGACGTCATGTTGCGGCTGTACAGGACATTGGTTTGGCTACTACAGGAACATTGCATGCAACTCTAGTCCCCCTGCTGTAGGCAGGATGTTGCAAAACTTGAAAGAGTTCAGAAAAGATTTGCAAGGATGTAGCCAGTGTTGGAGCGTTTGAGCTTTAGTGAAAGGCTGCATAGACTGGAACTGTTTTCCTTGGAGAGTAGGAGGCTAAGTGGAGATCTTATAGAGGGGTATAAAATCATGAGAGGCATGGATAGGGTGAATAGCCAAGTTCTTTTCCCTGGGTAGGGGAGTCCAAAACTAGAAGGCATAGCTTTAAGGTGAGGGGCAAAGATTTAAAAGGGACCTAAGGGGCAACTTTTTTCATGCAGAGGGTGGTGCATGTATGGAGTGAGCTGCCAGAGGAAGTGGTGGAGGCTGGTACAATTACAACAATTAAAAGGTATCTGGATGAGTATATGAATTAGAAGGGTTTAGAAGGATATGGGTTAAATGCTGGCAAACAGGACTAGATTAATTTAGGGTATCTGGTCAGCATAGACGAGTTGGACCGAAGGGTCTGTTTCCATGCTATACATCTCTATGACTCTATGATTCTATTGTGTATGTTCAAAAATGTGATTTTAAGACTCAAAAAATGAAGATGTCTTCAATATCTCATATGCCATGATTTATGATAGTCACATTCTAGCAGTTCAAACAATGCGGATAAAGTTAGCATCTAAAACTAGAATTTATAAACCCAAGAAATAACTCTTTTGTAATTCTATCCATCATACCTGAATGTGCAATGAAGTTTCCCAGCTTGCTCTTAAAATAAGTAAAACTACAAAGTGTATTTAATATTAAGGGAAATTACATTCTGCATAGTTTTGTATTACTTACAAAATTGGACCCACTCAATTCCAGACCAGAGAGGTTTTATTTTAACATATACCTTAAGCAAACAACAGAATCACAAGTAAGACAACACATAATGTAAATTAACAGCTCAATGTAAAACAAACATAGTTGCAGGAAATTTACAACGGATTGATCAGTGCTAAGAGATAGAGAGTTGTCAGCACATCCTTTGGGAACCATTGAAATGGAGCTCAGAATTCATCTTTCAAATATTGGTTCCCTGGCATTGTCTTTCCATTCTAAAGATGTTATGCCTTTTATGTAGAGCACTGATCAGTTTGGGCATTAGGCCATCAAATTCTATACCATTAAATACAAAATGTAACTAATAGTTTTATGTCTAATCAAATATTTAAATAAAGAAGAAATCAATTAAATTCTTAACAAAAAAAATTGCTTTTTGCAGCAAATCCTGGAATTATACTTAAAATAGATTGTTTTGCTCAATAATCCAGCTATGCAGAAAATTTAATCAAATTAACAACCTGCTGTGATTCAATAATGTTGACAGCAGTTGTATAAATTACAATGTGTAATGTGAATGAAATTTACCTGTGCAGATAGTAACCATGGACTAGACTTGTTTTATACAATCATCAATAATTATAACTGTGACTATAATTCAGGAAACTCGAGGCTTGCTTCACAAATTAAAAAAAATTATTCAACATAAATACTTAATGATTACTTATAGTTGATTTATTTTTAGTTTCTTCCACTGGAAAACTCAACAGAGTGTGAGGGGATTAATTATTTGTTACTATAGCTTTGGCATTCTCTGAGAAAGCTACCATCATTTCAAATGTGAAATTGTCTCAGTTGTCAAAAGACTTTAATACCTACTCCAAGACTTCAGCATATCATGCACAACGGCACTTCAGTATTAAAGAAATGCTGTACAGTTGGGAACGCTCTTTTTCAATTCAAGCATTAAGCTGAGATGTTCTCGGCATAAAACACTCCATGGTGTTATTTTTTAAGAATAGTTAAGATTTCTCTTGGTGTCCTGGCTGGCATTTCTCACTCACTTAAAAATAGATAATTGGTTTCATAACTCTTTGCAGAAGTGGAAAGGTAAGTCATTACATCTGAAAGATGATTGATGCCAACTTAAAAATTAAATGGTAAATTAAGCACAAGAAATTAATCTTATTAACCACAGCCCACCTGTTACAGAGGACAGCTCCCCTTATCTTGGCCTCTCAACTGACCACTGGCAGATATGTTTTCAAAAAACATTAAAGGTTCAATATTCCCAGTCCCCCATTGATGTATGCTTTATTGGATTGCTCTTTTGCAAATCCTGCACCCACATTCACAATTGCACTGCATCCTTTCCCAGAGACTGCAGCTCCCAGTCCCAAAGAATAACCCACTAAGACTCAGTCCTGCTGCAATGGCCACAACTGAGGCAGTTGGCAAAGTTTGGAAAGTTTAGAAAAATTTTCAATGTCAAGAAAAGAAAGTCCAATTATGTAACCAAGTTTTGAACAGCAAGATGAGCATCTCAAAAGTCAGTGGTGAGAAGGTAATTTGTATGCATTTAAGAGTCATTGGTACCGAATGTCTCTTCATTTATATTCAGCTTCCTATGCTTTAATGCACTGCACAGTAACTGCACAATCGTGACAATTCCTGACATGAAGGTCAGAGCAGCTCCACCTTGGACAGCAATCCACAATTTTCCAGTTACGCTCTATGAGCAGCTACAACCTGAAGTACCTCCCACACCACTACCCCATAAACCAGCATCTAACAAGCACCTACTTCATCACGTCCTCATCGTACATCTCTGACTCACTTAGAATACAGTTCTCCTTGTCAATACTCTGCTTCATTGTGCAGTGACTCTGACCATTGTTATGCGATTGCCAGGTCACTTTGCACACAGGGAAGGAGACACATTTCATGGATTGGATCAGGATGAATGTCAGCATTCCAGTTTGCTCTATTAGCATTGGGTCAACCCGTAGAAACTAAGGTAGAAGGAGATTTGGAGAGGGAGGGGTGTTCACATGTGGTCGTTACAGCAGGACTGAGTCTTGGCGAGACCATGCAAACGCTATGTTAACAGACGAATAGACACCGCACAACAATCGCCAGACTGGAATATTCCTTCCCAGTTGGGGAACACTTCAGCGGTCAAGGACATTCAGCCTCCGATCTTCAGGTAAGCATCCTCCAAGGCGGCCTTTGAGATACACAACAACAGAGCCAAGCAGAAACTGATGGCCAAGTTCCATACCCATGAAGATGGCCTCAACCATGATCTTGGGTTCATGTCACAAGGCGTGTAATCCCACCACACTGTTCTTGTTTTGACACCATCACCTGGATAAATTGTTATGATTGCTCTACTTTGATTAGTTTTTACAGTTTTGGTTTACTTATTCCTTTGGTTAGACCCGCAGTATGCGAGTCTTATACCTATTATGTTATTTGATCACCTGCAGAGACTTTTTATTCAAAACTCCATTCACACCATTTGTATGATCTTTTGATCTCTCTGCCCATTGACTTCTCTGCCTATAAATTCTGTGCCTGTGTACTTGTTTCTCACTTCACCTGACAAAAGGGTAACACTCGGAAAGCTTGTGATTTCAAATAAACCTGTTGGACTACAACCTGGTGTTGTGTGATTTCTGACCTTGTCACTTCAGTCCAACACCGGCACCTCCACATCATGAGTCTCAATAGGTAATTCTTTGGGACTGGGAGCTACCATCTGTGGGAAAGGGTGCTGTAGAATTGTGAAGATGGTAGCGGGATTTGCAAAGGAACCATCCAATAAAGCATGCTTTGAATGGTATGGGGTGGGATGGGTGAGGGGGAGGTCATCCTTGGATTCAGTGGGTGCAATAAATAACCATCAATAGCACAGTCACCTCATATACCAGGCACTGGGTGGGAAAGGTATACAGGTGTAGGTGCATGTAGTCAAGTTGAGTGGGAGCTTGGGAAAGTGTGAAGCCTGTGGGGTTAATGGACAGGTTATTACTAAGGGGATGTGGATTGGGGCTGGGGGAGCATATTCACCAGCACTTTCAGGATGACGCTAGAAGTTAATGGCAGAGGACTGCTCACACCTTCCATTGTGCTGGAAATTGAAAATGCACAATGGAGAGGAAACTAGTTGTTACCACTCTTGGAATGAGTGGGATAAGTGATTTGACCTATGTGGCGTTGCTTTGCAGCCACCACTGATCATCGGGCTTTTAAAAGGAAAGAACATTGGTCACTGGCTGCAGTGCACAGCTCACAGGAAAACAAGCTACCCACTCCCTGATCAGCCACAGCATTAGCCATTTCTGTAAGTTGACCCTCCCTGACACAGCCACTATTGGGCAACAATTTGACAGCTAAACCTTTATGAACAGATGGTCCCTGACTTCTGGGATGTTATACAAAGGTGTCAGTTCCATATGTACACATTGATCCCTCAGTTGCAGATGGTGCAGTTGTCTCTCAGCACAGCCCTCAATCCATGTGACCATAAAGAGCTGTAGATGGTTTGCAGATGTTTTTGTTTAGCACATACACAGAGAGACTCACAACCATCTGAACATTAAGATCAGGATTATTTCTGCGGAAAATAATAGCCATATACAAGCCTTGTTCACCTGTGTCACCAAAGTACCTACAAAATGAGTTTACTTCTTTCTTTCCCTTCCATTATGTCCAAGTGTCATCCCTGGTGGAGTGAGCCTGATCAGAAGTGGAGCCCATTGGCCCTGGAGATTTGGTGAGGCATCCCCAGGTGGAGATGGGTCAGACAAGTTGAGGGTCTTGTTGCAACAACACAAGTTGACCCTCCTCGTTTTGAACTTCCAAGAGTTGGCCACCTCTTCAGTGTCTCATGTGGAAAATACAGAGGAGCCTGTGTGTGCATCCATCTCTGGCTGAGTGCCTCCTGACATCACCCTGCCTCCTTGTGACGAGTGGGCACCTGGACTGGGGTCAACTTTGGCCAACCTGCTGTCACATGTCTTTCCTAAGGATCAATGGCTGGGGCAATGTAGTGTGTGTGCTGGGTGTAGCTCTCCATGGATTTCATGACCAAGGGACATATTTTAAGGTGCATGGAGAAAGATTTTTTAAAAAATGAGGTTTTTTTTTAACACAGAGAGTGGTATGTGTGTAGAATGAACTTTCAGAAAAGAGGTGGATATGGGTACAGTTACAATGTTTAAAAGACATTTAGATAAGTACATGAATAAGAAATGTTTGGAGGGATATGGGCCAAGTGGAGGCAGGTGGGAATAGTTTGCTTTGGGAATATGGTCAGCATGGACAAGTTGGACTGAAGGGTCCGTTTCTGTTCTGTATGACTCCATGACTCTACGACTGTCGATGGAGGCAGCCAAATAGTTGCAGGATTTACTGCATTGCTGCAGCTTCTGGTCAATGAGGGCTATTGAGTCCCGTGTGTCTGTCTGCCTCCCTGTGAATGTAGATGGAATTCCTGACTGCTGAAAGCACAGGGTCATCTCCTATCTGGTGCTGACCAGACACCAGGTCTCGGGCTGTCCATTGAATGCCAGAGACATGGGGCATTTGCACCCCCCACACCACCCCGCTCCCCCCCCCCCCCCCCCCCACCCATCCAGCTACAGAGCTGTCACAGCGAGGCACTCACCAGTTTGTGTTGGTGGTTGCCTATGGTTCCCCCTGAAGTCTCAGTATCTGGGCTAGTGGGGGTGAGGTGCAAGAAGAAGCCTTTCTGATGCTTCCTCTTGTCTTGAGAAGGTGTTTTTAATGGATCCAGACATTTCTCTGTGTAGGCTGAGGGTAGGCTAGCCCATTGCACAAGCCAAAAGATGTGAGGTCATGGCCAGTCATTAGCAGTGGTATGCAATGATTGAGAGTGACAGCAGGACTAATGTGAGAGTTGCAGTGGACTTACTTGCTTGGCAGGACGTGGATGTTTCTGCATCCCGGTGGAGTCGTCCCAGACTTCTCCTGCAAGTGTGGATTCTCTCCTTTGGGGGGCACGAGAACACAGGATACTGGTTACCTCTCCACTGATATGGGCTCCCTCCGCTGTGTTGTGGCCTGTCACCTCCTGTAATGAACAAAAGGGAATGAATGAATGAGATTACAGTGAGGTAGCTCAGTTATTGGTGCAGCTGCATATGGGGGAAAGGTGGTGAGATGGTGACAAGGTACGCCGATGCTCATTCAAAGATACAACAGTCTTTTAAAAATGACAGATGCCAGGATTGCTGGTCTTCCTGAAGGTATCTGCTGAGTGCCGCATTTTTCTGGGAATGCTGTGTGATAAGATGGGGTGGAAACCAAATATGAAAGATGCCACAAGGTCATTATCGTGACAACTCTGGGGAGATTGGATGAGAAAATTTGCTCAGTCCTGCAGCAAAAAGTATTCCAACCAACTTGATGAACTTTGGAATTAACCAAAAACTCAGCCCAATATATTAGAAAAAGCTTGGAGAAGTTAGGGTGGGCAGAGGGAGCAAAGAGTAAACAATAAGTGGCAATGGAAGCCAAAGATTCAGAAGAATATTTGGACAGACAAAGGAGTGGATAACAATCAACTGAGGAGAATGAGTAGTAACTAATGGGGACAATAACTTACTAACAATGGGTTGTGTGTAATAACAGATTATGAGATGACAACGCCTGATGTGTGTGGTATGGGGTAATGATCCTCTAGATGTTGATGCTGGTTTGGATGGTAGGTAAGGACGAAGGGAATCTTATTGTTGTTTTGGAAGGGAAGAGAGAGGGTGAGGACTGAAGTGTGGGAGGTGGGTCAGACCCGGCTGAAGACACTGCCAACCGTGGCACTGGTGAATCCTCGGTTGAGGAAAAAGGTTGACATTTTGGAGGCTCCCTTGTAGAAGTTAGCACCATCAGAACAGATGCGCCAGAGAAGGAAGAACTGGAGAAATGGAATAGAGTCTTTATCTAAATAGTCAAGGTAATCGTAAAGGACTCTCCCGATACAATAAAAGTTCTTGGAAGTCATTGTTTGATCATCTCTGCTCCTCTAGAACCCACAAATATAAGTATTACATTTATTTTGCTGAGACATTGCTGTTTCCTGCTAAGTTTTAATAAATGGAGTGCTCTCCAGAGCAGGTGTAATAGCAACTTTGCCATAAGGGAATGACAGCAGTCAATTGTAGATTTGTAAAAGAGTCTAAGTAAAGCAATTGGACTTTAATTGTCAATCTGCCTGCTTTCTGTTGTGCAGAGGGAGTTAAATTTTCCCATGTGTGTTTCTTTAAATTGTTAACTATTACATGAGGCTGGAAACAATTTTCAGAGCAGATGTCACAAAATAAAGTTTGCAACAGCTTGGGTGATTCTAATTAATTTCAAATGTTCAGACCATTAATCACATCCATTTTAATATTTAATTCCGTCCATGTAATCAGGACTTAATACTGTGACATGCAAATAAAACATCTAGCAAGTTTGGTTTTCCTAATAACTCATTTTTTTTTTACAACAACTGTACTTTCATTGTTCACATCTGTTTTAATATTTAATTCCATCCCTGTAATCAGGACTTAATACTGAGACGTCCACATAAAACATCTAACACGTTTGGTTTTCCAAATAACTCATTCCCTTCACATTTTTTAAACAAAAACTGTGGTTTCATTGCTGTAACAAAAGTAATCCATTGAGTCACCAATAATCTAAAGCTAAAACTTTTACTGTTTAAACTCTAGAATTATTGAATATCATACTTTTTCTTGCTATAACTAAATAATTGTTAATTTATTATCCCCTTTTACTTGGATACAGAAGAGCATTTCCTTGGGCCTTTTATTCAGGTACTTCTCACTTCAGACTTGAAATTAGGCAATGTGAAAAATATATTGATGTGACCAAGTGAGGAATAGTAGACTTGGTTTTATTCTTTTCCCAATTTTCCTTTGAATATAGAATCATAGAGTCCCCACAGTGTGGAAGCAGGCTAGTCAGCCCATCAAGTCCACACTGACCCACCATAGAGCATCCCACCCAGACCTACTCCTCCCACCCTATCCCTGTAATCTTGCATTTCCAATGGCTAATCTACTTAAACTACACATCCATAGACAATGTAGGCAATTTAGCATGGCCAATCCACGTAACCTGCACATCTCTGCATTGTGGGAAGAAACTGGAGCACCTGGAGGAAACTCACACAGACAAAGGGAGAATGTGCAAACTCCACACAGACAGTAGTCCAAGGGTGGTGCTGTGAGGCTGCAGTGCTAACCACTGGCTAACCATGCCAAAGCAATCATTTAGTCATAGCAAGAAAAAACATGATGATAATCTATAACTCTAGCGTTTTAACCATGAAAGCTTTAACTTTACATTATTGGTAAGTCAGTTGATTACTTTTATTATAACATTTCGGAAGATGTAATGCAGGAGAGAAGTTTACAGTAAATGGCAAAACCCTTACAAGCATTTAACATCCCGAGAGGGATCTAGGCTTACGGGTCCACTGTTCCCTGAAAGCGGCAACATGTGGACAAAGTGATCAAGAAGGCACAGGTAATGCTTGCCTTCATCATTTGGGGCATAGAGTATAAAAGTATGGCAAGGCATGTTGCAATTGTATAGACCTTCAGTTAGGCCACATTTGAAATGTTGTATACAATTCCGATTGCCACACTACCATAGAAATGTGGAGGCTTTGGAGAGGGTAATGGAAAGGTTTCCAGACTGTTACCTGCTTTGGAAGGTATTAGGTATGAGGAGGGATTGAACAAACTTGGTTTGTTTTCATTTGAATTTTGGAGGCTGAGGGGAAACCTAATAGAAATTTGCAAGATTTGAGAGGTATGGATAGAATGGACAGTTAGGGAGTCTTTTTCCCAGAGCAGAAATGTCAATTACAAGGGGGCATAGGTTTAAGGTAAAACAGGGAAAGTTGAAAAAAAAAGTGTAATAAGCACCGAGAATGAGCTGCCAGAGGAGGTAGTGGAAGCAAATAAAATAACAATGTTGAAGAGGCATTTTGACTGAGGCATGAATAGGCAGGTAATAGAAGGACACGGACTATGTAGACGCAAAAGGTTACTCAATTAGATAATCATCATGTGTTGGCACAGGCTTAGTGGGCCAAAGATCCTGTTCCTGCACTGTAATGTTCTTTAGTATTTAATATGGTACTTTTAATAAAATATGTATATAAAACATTAACATGAATGTCCTTTGGGCACTACTTTAATAGATATTCCATCATAGAATCATAGAATGGTAAGAAAACAAATGGAATCCATGCTGGCTCTCTGTAAAGCAAAGTAGTTAGTCCCAATTTCTCACCTTTCCCGACAAATTGTTTTACTTCAAGGGCCTATGTATACCCGTTTGAAAGCCTTCAACTCATTTTCAGCCACATCCAAAGCACACATTATTTAAAAAAAAATCTTGTTTCACACTTTGTTCATTTATCACCCACCAAAAAAAAGTGTCCTCTGGTTTTTGAAGGAGGAGTAGTTTCTTTGTCCACACTGTCCAGAGCCTCTCTACAAAGGTTCCACATCATTCTGAAACAACAGTCCAATAAAAGTTCATCATGATTTCCATTCTCTTGTATACTTTTTATGAAGCTTGAAAATCCATGTGTTTTGTCAACCACTTTTCAATGTGAACTATTATTTCCAAGGAATTGTGCATGCAACTCTTGGGTGTCTCCATTCCACTGTCATTTTGTAGATTTGTGGCTTTTGGTTTACATTACCTTGCCTTTTCCCAATAAAATGTATCATTTTGCATTTCTCTGCACTACATTGCATTTATTGTGTGGTTCACCTATTCTACCACCCTAAGTCCTCTTGAGTTAGTCTGCATTGTTTTAGAATATTTCCAATTTTAATACCTTCTGCAAATTTTCAAACTGTGTTCTACACACCCAAATCTAAGCCATTAACATATATCATGATAAAGAGTATTCCTAGTGCATCATCTGAATTTATTTTTGAACAAGTGCATAACATTTGCTATTCTCAAATCTCTGAACACACCTCTGTAAAAATGGAGATTTGGATGTTAATTATCAGGACCAATGACTAAAAGACTATAAGACATAACAACAGAAGCAGGTCATTCAGCCCGCTGAATCTACTGCGCATTCAATGAGAGCATGGCTGATCTGATAATCCTTGACTACACTTCACTGTCCTTTTTTTCTCAAAACCCTTAAGTGTTATGTTTGTCTGACATTTCCCCCACTTTGTGACAGGTAATGGTGGAACTTGGTGACCAATGACTCACCACCACACTTTAACTTCAGATGGGAAAATTCAGCCCTGGGTCTCATTTTAAAGAGACTAAATTTTGTCGCTAGTGAATAGCTTGAGTCAGGATATTTCCCATACAGTGAATCTTCCTCAGGATAAAATGTCCCTTTCTTACTTTGGAGTGAAGGATATGAAATGGAATTGGCATGTCGATTCCAGAAGCAGCCAAGTGGTGAAGTAGGTTATCTTAAAATTCATCACAATAAACTCTTTACAAATCTGTCCCTCTAGCCATTGTCACTCCCACTCCACCAACTGGCTCATTCAGTCATCATTTCAACACATGACCCACCCATTCTTGATGGACGCTTGTCACTCCTGTACCAATTTATGGACCTTCTTTGCCCATGAGCCATAGAAACACAATGTACAGAACTAACACAGACTAAAGTAACAATGACACATGAAACTCCGTAAAAAAAATCACAATTTTCTGAGAAGAAGCAAACTAGAGTTCCTGCAGTTCCATAAATATGTCAATCAATCAGACCATTAAAATATCAGATCTATGAATCTTTAAGCACTTGACGCCTCTTAATCTTGCGCAAGTGAACTTTGAGATATTGACAAAAGCCTGCTTAATGAGATTCGGCCAAGAGCCCAGGCTCTTATCAAAGATTTACGTTGAGTTTGTTTTTAACAGTGTTGAGAAGATAGAGAACACCATTGACATTACCTGCATTGAGCTTCAAGTTGCATTGTTATTTTGTTCTGATCTCCTTTGTCCATCTGGTCTGAAGTGCTTGAAGCTTTTGCCATTGCTGCTGAATCCAGACTGTAGTTAGTGATATCTGAGAGGGACTGTTAATCATGAGCTGATACTCCGATGCAGATTAGGAGGCTTGGGAGTGAAATTTCATGTGTCCGTTTCTCAATAAAATCTGGTCAACGAGCGTCAAATTTACATAGGAACAACAGGAATGAGCTGATGATTAGAAGTAAAATGAAGGAGTTGACTAACTGCATCTGCAGAGTCATGATGGTGTATTTCCTGTGGCCTACACTGGGGAGACAAAATGCAGGCCAGGTGACTGCTTTGCGTTCTCTCCATGTAAATGAACTTAAGCTTCTAATTGCCTGCCAGTTCAACATACCACCTTGTTCCCATGCCAACATTTCTGTCACAGGCCTGCTACAGTTATCTAGTGAGCTTCAGTTCCAGCTCAAAGAGCAGCATCTCATTTCCTGCTTGGGAACACCGCCTATTTGTGGAAAACCCATGCATTAAGTCCGGCAAAGCCTATCTTGACATTGGGAGCATCTTGCTACCTCTTCGATATTTTTGACAAGTTGAGCAGTGGGTTGCAAATTAAGGAGATTGTTCCATGTTAAAATCCATCTTAATGGTCCAACTCACATCATTAATGTTCAGATTTCTACTTCACCAAATGTGCCACACAAGGTTGACAATGAGAAACTTTGACATGGAAATCAAAGTGGGTACCTAACAAATTCAGTTCACTGCTTACTTAAACGAACCTCCAACTTGGAGACCTAGCATCAACATCTCAGGGCACAATCCATGGACACTGGCCACATGGCCTCACATTTCTGAACATGTGCATCTGATATGTGCTAGCCGCTGAAAACTCTCATGGTACATCTTGGAGCTACTTTTCTGGATGCATGTGCACGTGGATGCAATGGCAACTATCATCGCAATGCTGCAGCAAGGACATTGGGTGTTCGGGAACTCACAGCTAGGTCATGGACTGGACCAGGCTTCATCTCTGGGCTCTTTGGACACTGTCAGAGTGTTCACTCACTCTGAGCCTCCATGGATGCTTAGAGCATCCCTACCATGAATTGCCTTCCTTGCCTCTATGAGCTTTTTCCCCTCAGTGAGAGAAAACAGGCCAGTAACACTTCTAAGACAGTAAGAACTGCTGATGCTGGATTCAGAGACTAAACAGTGTGGAGCTGGAGGAACATAGCAGGCCAGGCAGCATCAGAGGAGCAGAAAAGTTGACGTTTCGAGTCGGGACCATTTTTCTGCTTTGCCTTGTCATTTCAATCAGGCACAAAGCAAGGAAGCTTATTGTGGTTGACAGCTGGTGTCAATCAAGCCTTCGGTCACAGACCCCCAGCACAGTAAGTCAAGGGCAGACTCTGATATTTTGGGCATGATTAGTCAATGACTTAGGGAAGTCAGAGTTAGGATACTCTCCACCTAAGTGGTTAGAAGCTGAATATCAGGCAGCACAAAACCCATGTTGACTCTCTGTTGTTCTGAGGTTGTTTTTCCCTGCGACTGAGAGAGAGCCAGGAGTTACTGCAGCGTAAAGTGGGTGGTACAGCTGTTGTTTTGGAGCAGAGGGTGAAGTGCCCTGAGTGAGTAGGCAGCGTAATGGGCAAGAACCACCCCTTTCAGCAGGACCTTTCCTCATAAGATTGAATTCTCTCTATCCCTCATGTCCGGGACAAATGTCAGAAATTGAGCAGGGTGGCTCCAGATTGACAACACTTGTTCAGTTGCAAGAATAGATTTTTAAAGATGACACAAGGGTTGCTGGTCAATTCCAGAATATTCCAGCAGTGGAAAGTTGTTCTGGAATGCTGCCTTGTAAGATGAGGCCGGAATCAGATTTAAGAACGCCAGAGATGCTGGATAGGTAGTTAATGAGTTGGCTTTGGTAAGATGCAGCAAGAAAACTCACTAGGCTTCACTGTGAAAAACCCTCCAAAAAAACGTAATGGAACTTGCATTTAGCCGAAAGAAATAAGTAAGATACAGCACTGCGTCTAAGATCCAGCAGCAGTTATGCAGCCTCTCACCAACCTCTTCGTATACATGCACATGTAATAGAACAGAGTCAAAATATAGTAGCACAATAAATGCAGCTGACAGTAGGTCCATATTAACATTTCTGAGAAGAATTGAAAATCAGTCCCAATAGATTCCTGACAAATCCTGGATAAACGCCACATGCACCTCTCCTAATTGGTCAAAGATGACACACATTGCATTGGAAGTAGAGTAGAGAAGAATTCATAAGTGCACAAGTGAGTATATAATAATTAAAATTATACTTGTAATAAATTAGTGTGCATGTTAGTTTTTATTTAAATACAGTTTTCATGCAGCTTTCATATGGATGTGAATTGATGCGCACCAGAGAATTTTCTGTCGACAATTTAATCTTCATGGTGGGAAGGGCAAAAATGTAAATGTTCATGCAGTGCACAGATGTAGTAGTCAGGGGAAAGACTACCAGATTGTCATGAATATGCCTTGCATCCAGCAATGGCTTGTGCTCTGAGTGTTGACATGTTGCTGTTTCTTGTCTGCCTGATCCATCATTTGTATGTTAGGAGCTCTCCCCTCTAGGCTTTCAAATAGAGATTTCATTAATGCAAAATTGTGGCGTCAAAACCATAATCTTCCAGCCCCTCAGCAGGTTATGTGATAGAACATTTTCTGAACTATTCAAAAATAAGAAGCATGCCTCCATAATTCCAATAGGTACACTCTTGGCTGAGTCTGCTGGCATAATATGTCATATTATAATGTTAGGTAATTGATGTTTGGGAAAAGTGAATAACTGTTGTCAGAAGGGAATGTTGAGAGTAATCTTGATTTTTCAGGAGCCATTCAGACAGATATCTAAATAATAAAAACATGATTTTAACCAATCATCTTAGACTTCACCCAACCACCCCATCCCCTCCACATTCACCCATCTCAAACCGGATAAGAAACGGTGCTAGGTTTGTGCATCATTTGAATATAACCAGGGAGCTTTGGCAATGAATTGTTGTTCTAGTGCATTACAGACTTATGTCAACTTTACAGCCTTCTCTCACCATACTTCATCTAAAAGAACCTGCACATGTTTTAACGAGTTTGGGAATGATGAATGCAGGCTGATTTCTTTAAGGAATTGGCTGGCATGTTGGATCTGGTGAGGGGGGAATAGTGAGCTGAATTTGGGGGTGGTCAAGAATAGGAGCAGCAGGTTGCTTGAGTTTTCAGATCTGAAGAAGCACCTTTGTTCTCTGCAATCCAGAAGAATTGTCAACCAAACCTGCCAGGACACTTCACAAATGCCCTACACAAATAATTTTTTTTTTGTGAATTATTGGTTAAGCAGTGGCTAAGGCAATCAATATCTGAACAACAGAAGATTTTAATGCCTTACTAGGTGAAAACAACAAATGGAGACCTTCACAATTCACCAATGTAGTTGAATTTCATTATCTTCTGAAGTGATCTAGCAAGTAACTCAGTTGAATCAAACTGCAAACAATATTGCGATTCCAACTGATGTTAATCCTGGAGAATCATTTCCCAACTGAAATCTGGCTCGAAAGATATTCTTTTATTATTTAATGAGGTGGTATTTTATTGGAAGACAGGCACACCACGCTGCAGATTTGAATTTAATAATAAAACATAGAACATAGAACATTACAGCGCAGTACAGGCCCTTCGGCTCTCGATGTTGCGCCAACCTGTGAAAACAATCTGAAGCCCATCTAACCTAAACTATTCCATTATCATCCATATGTTTATCCAATGACCATTTAAATGCCCTTAAAGTTGGCGAGTCTACTACTTTTGCAGGCAGGGCATTCCACACCCTTACTACTCTGAGTAAAGAACCTGACTCTGACATCTGTCCTATATCTATCACCCCTCAATTTAAAGCTATGTCCCCTCATGCTAGCCATCACCATCTGAGGAAAAAGGCTCCCACTGTCCACCCTATCTAATCATAAACAGAAGTTTATTATGCAAAATTAATGAAAATAAAATAGAATAAATCAAATCATTCAAATATAACACAATTTGAAAGATTTTGAAAGGCTTAGTAAAGTACAATCCTCTCTATCCCAATACTACCATGTTACAGTACTCAAATACCAGAGAGAATTTCCTTCTCTATCACATTTTTTGATTTGACTTAGTTGTTTAATTCCTTGTTATGAGAGATTGATAGCCTTTTCCTCAATTATTCAGATAACTGACCTTCAATGTATTCAGATGTAAATAACTCTTCAGGGTTCTGATAAACACTTCTGGTCTGGAATTTCAAATTAAAAACCTTATGCACAGGTAACCTACTCACCAATTTTTTCTTAACTATCTCTTTTCTTCAGGAGAAACTTTGTTGTTACATGTAATTCCAACCAGAATTTCTACTACTTGCAAAGCAAACACATTTTCTTATCACTCTAGAAACTCAATATCATGGATCCAGGAATATTGACAAATTAATCATTAGCCTTCTGAACGAACACATGCCAAAACCCACATACCACTAGCTCAAAATCCAAACTCTAAAATCTGGAGGCATCTTGACAAAACAAATTCTACTGATGTTGTCAAGATCTTAAAATAATGCAATTTCTTTGATGCAAAAAAAATTGCAATTGCTCGACTAGCCACTTATGAAAACAAATAATTCACTCATGTACTTAATGTCTTATGTAAACAAACATCTCACATAAGTGCTTAATCCTTTAAGTAAATAACAATTTCCAGTTGATAAGCAGCTGGAGCTGTCCATCTGTAGGCATTCTGTAATGTGAATGATAGTTTGAGAAATCAATCATGTAACACAAATTGTCTAATGGTTTTAGTTACCAAATTCTGAAATAACTAGCACCATTTTGTTTAGACATTTCTTTGGACAACAATCTCAAACGGTTTTTATAAGTTTTCATAATGTTTAATGTATTTTCACAATCCTTATATCCACCAAAGACGACTTAACCTCCCCTAAGGTTTCCTAGAGCGAGATCCAGGAGGATAATTTACCTCTTCAAAAGACGGTAAACATTCTGCTAGTCATCATCCCTTACATTCCATCAGCCCCACGTACACCCCAACCCCCACCCACACCAACATAATACATCTACCTGTACACCATGGACTCTCATTTTCCTGTATCAACTTTATGCATAATTTCCTAACCACCCTTTTTCCCTTTTACCTACCATGTCAATTCTTTAAGTATCTATTAGCACAAATGCACGAGAGAAAAACTATTATTTTACTTAAATTCTATATTGCATACGGTGGGTCTATTCGAAAAAAAAAGCACACTTATGCATAACTGTACATCTTCCTATTTTTTGACACTTTTTGACTCTCCCTAACAACTGGAAATGTTTTGTTACTTCTTAATTCATAGTGATTTGTATTGAATAGTTGGACGGATCTAAAGGGTTTATGCACATTTTGCATACAATCTGTAAAGAGATTTGCTCCCCAAAAGGATTACTGATCCTCACATCCAAAATTTACCTAATGTGCATCCCTAAAGTATACCAAACACCTACCCCAAAGTCCCTTTACTGCTAACCCTGAGGTATATAAATGATCAAATCCATGAAGTAACACCTCAGCTCCCCAAGGGGATACAGAGGCTATCCAGATGAAATAAACAGTGAAACCAATTAACACTCCAGGCTCCAGACATCAGGCTGATGTCAAATTCTTATTTCAGTATGGGCAACTGATGATTTAAATGGCCAGATTCGATGCAAACTGCGCATGTATGAAGCTTGAGGCATCTCCACTTCTGTCCTGAGAAAGTAGGAAATATGGGTTGGGAGTTGTGAATTTGGGCTATTTTTGTACTTCGAGGATGCTTTTCTTCATGGTCTCAAGATACTCAAAAGCAAGATACTATGGATGCTGGGAAGCTAAAATAAAAACAAATTATGAGAGAAACTCAGTATCATCTGTGGAGGGAAAACACTTGGACATGAGTCCTTAGACATGTTAATACACTCACCTTTGAGAGCTTGACAAGTTCCACCTCCAAAACCTGAACTCCATCATGCACAGCAAATAGTGGCACAGAATTATAAATTGTGACATCCTCGGAGAACATTCCAATTTGTGCTGGCAATGAGTCCATGATAATATGATCACAGATTCAATGGTCAGAACATGTCCATATGGTCGATTCCCAAATGCCAGGACCCAGGACAATGAATTGGAACAGACATGTGACAACAATGTGGCCAATGAGAGAGACATAAGGATGCATTCAAGCAAAACCTTGAGGTATATCATGCCAATGCCAACAGCTGTGGAAGTCTCATAGCCTTTTGCAGGAGCTGGTAAACAGCTATGCATGTGGTGTCAGCTGGTGTGACTATGTTGATCTCCCAAAGAAGAAAAAGTAATAGCAGAAATATGAACAGTCGCAGTCTGCTGAACTCAGATAAGGTCTTTTAATTTGAGAAATGCAAAGGAAAATGTTCTCTCAATGTTCTGGTCCTAATAGTCAAGAGCATAGACACCAAAGTGGTTCACTCCCGCCAAGGTTTTGACATCTTACAAAAGAAGGGACTGGCACCATCAAAGGACAATTACACAATGAGCAATAATTGCTCAAGAAATTGATGAAATTAACAATGAGCAATGCTGAACTTCAAAACGACTTTGCCTTTTCAACAGTGAGGTAATCCAGGTAGAGTCTCAGAGTCTTAGAGTCATATAGCATGAAAACAGACCATTTGTTTCCAACTCATTCGCACCAACCAGACGTCTCATTCCGACTGACTCCCATTTGCCAGCTTTTGGCCCATATCCTTCTAAACTCTTCCTATTCATGTACTCATCCAAATGCCTTATAAATGTTGTAACTGTACGTGCCTCCACCACTTCGTCTGGCAGCTAATTCCATACATGCAACACCCTCTGTGTGAAAACGTTACCCCTCAGGTTTTTTAAAAATCTTTTCTCTCTCACCTTAAGCCTATGTTATCTAGTTATGGACTTCCTACTCTAAGAAAAAAGACCTTCAGCTTATCCTCATAATTTTATAATCCTCTATAAGGTAACTTTCATTCTCCAACACTCCAGGGAAAAAAATTCCGCCACATTCAGCCTCTACTTATAACACAAACCCTCCAGTCTGAACAACATCCTTATAAATCTTTTCTGCACCCTCTCAAATTTAACAAAATCTTTCATATTGAAGGGTGAGCAGAATTATACGCGATATTCTAAAAGTTATTCTACAAGCAATTTTAAAGTTCAAAATGAAGTTGCCTTTCCATAAATGAGGTAATTTTTATATCCAAACAGGTAGCTTATTGATGTCCTTAAAAAAAGTTATTTCCTACAAAGGAGTTAATGGTACACTGAAAGTTGTGATCTTCCATATAAATTATGCATTGCTTCCATCAGAAATAGTGTACTTTAACGCTCATGAAAGAATTTATGCTGTACATTACTAAAAACAGAAACTGGAAAGTCACCTTCAATCACCAGTGCTGCATTGCTGGAGACAGCAGAACTTTCAGACAATAAATGTTTTTCTTTGTCTAAGCTACTCTTATAAGCAATCATTTACGAATGCTGCAAACTCAGACAAGTATCCAGGTGTATTAAGCTCTCCACCAATCTGAACAATCAGTACTTAAATTCTTAACTGTTTCCTTTGTCATTCCCTCATTTGCTTACTCCAATAGTTATGCCACTCTGTTCAATAAACAAGGTGACATGAAATATTTTGAACATTTTTAACAATATCACATCAATAAAACACACTTTGCCAGAATTGGTGAAATAACTACAGAGAGACTTAACATAAAAACATTTATGGTCAAAAAACTCATAATAAATTCAATCAAAATGCCATTTTTCCTGACTCTTTGTTTATATGGAGTGTAACCACAGAGGCATCCATGACTGACAAACTTGTTGCTATTTATTTTCAAAAGAGTTGCTGGTTGGAAATGAAATAATAATGCTGATTTTCACTTCAGGCTAACCTAGCCAATGTCATAGGGAAGATTAGATACTTTGGACAGGCATTTCCTCTTGAATTACATTGAGGTAGTTTATTATCTTTATGGCTTTGACATTGAACATAAATTGAGCATCAGAGAGCATTTAAAAGTTTAATTCTCATGTCACGGGAAGGAACATCAGGCAGGGTTAGTTATTGGCCTGTGATTCGCTTTGCTCGATCTTCCTTTCTTTTCTCTATCCAGATGGTACTTAGTGCTCAGGTGGTAAAAGATAAGTCTCCAACAGAAAAGCACATGGGGCCTAAGTTTATAAACTCTCCAACATTTCTGGCCTTCTTACAATCTTCTGGCATCAATTAAGCTAGCATCACATCTATAGAAATGGTTGTGTGAATTTCAGTAAGTCTTAAGAATTTGAGTACTGATTGTTCTCATTGGTGGAGAGTTTAATACAGCTAGATACTTGTCTGAGTTTGCAGCATTCATAAATGATTGCTTACAAGAGTAGCTTAGACAAAAAAAAAATATTTATTGTCTGAAAGTTCTGCTGTCTCCAGTAATGCAGCACTGGTGATTAAAGGTGGCTTTCCAGTTTCTGTTTTTAGTAATGTACAGCATAAATTCTTTAATGAGCATTAAAGTACACTATTTCTGATTTCCTACATCATAATCACTGCCCTGAATCATACATGATGCTGGATTCTGAACATTCATACCCTTTACCGATTCATACCCTCTACCAATGAGTGGGATACAAACCCAATGAGTCCAACTGGCCGTCAATATATTCCCTTCCTCAGAGGTAGTGAAGGATGGGCCTTTAGCTTTATTGAAGACTATATTAAATAGATTTTTGACAGACAAGGGAGACAAGGCAAGGTGGGAAATTAGAGTTGAGACCACAAGCAGATTAGATATGAACTTATTGAATGGTGGACTATACTTAAAGGGTCAAATGGCTTCCTCCTGTCCATATCTTCATCCCCATGTCCCTAGGCCAGCAACTCGTGCGTGCGGCATTGGATAATTTGGCTGTCTCTCCAGGTTCCGTTATCAGGCTCTCGTGATGGGGGCTGGGATTTGAGAGGCCCTGGGGGACGACAACCTCAGTACGTATAAAACCTGGAGGCAGCTCTCTCACTGGCTCAGAGGATCTATTGGCCATGACTGCTTCCCTTGCTTGCCAGCAGCCTGCATGGGAAAATCTTGCAAAGCAGGACATTTGGCCATCTGTTAAAATAAATAAGTTGTCCACTTAAGGGTCTCAATTGGCCTACTGGCATACAGACTATGTGATGCCAATCCTGTCACTTATAAAATTGCATTGTAAGCATCATTCTCGTGTGTGTCTGATTTACTTACTTACTGACTGGGACTCACTTTACACTAGTAACGAGACATGGTTTACCGTGAGACATGGTTTATTATCGTTGAAACACAAGAGATATATATATATGTGCAATTCACTGAAACTTGTCTTTTCCTTTAATTTCCTGAGAATCATTAAAGTTTTCAAATTGCTATGTTCTCAGACTGATTTAAAATCTGCCTTGGAAGTGCAAGAAAATAAAAAAGTTCATACTAACCCAATTAAAGGTGGTCAAACAGGGGATGAGGCTGTTCTTCTCGCTCGCAAGGTTCCTACTTCTTTGCTGAATCCGAAGTATCTGCCCCCCTGATTTAGGTGGCCTCTTTAAATAGAGTTCTCCGGGTGTAGTGATTGGAACCAGGTTGACGTTGTTGATTACAATGTCATTGATTGGGTTTGTTAACCTGGGCCAATCAGGAAAACCCTGGCTGACCAATGTAACCAGGAGATGAGAATCTCCTGCGTTCAGGGGACTAACTTTGAGCTGGCTGACCACAGCCAGTGTACCATGCACAATTAAATAAAGGGTGATTTGGTGCGGGATACCAGCCTCTGTGCAGTTATTTCAGTGGTGACAGGAGATAATAGGACATGCCTGAAGAACGTTCATTTGCAATGGTCATCTTGGAGTTGGGATAAGCATTTCCAGCATCATGCCTTTGTTTGGGAAGCTGGAATCATTTGATCCTGCTGTCAAAGACTGGGACCAGTGGCTAAAATGTTCTTCAGGATCTGGGCTGGCAAGCCATTGTAGTCGCTGCCAGCATGCGAATTTGAGACAGGAAAGAGTCCTACTAGGCCTGACTTGAGTAATAAAACTCGTAGGCTGGGACCCGGGAGAGTGCATACCCTGGAAAGTGCCCCTACATGTGGGTTGGAACAATTAAATTGCTTAGTGACATCCAAATTGGAACTGATTAAAATGTATTTTTGGTTAAATGGTCACCCAGTTCTTATGGAGGTCAAAACCAGCACAGCTGTATCTGTGGTTGCAGAACCTGTCTTTAACAAGATTCACTCAGGACTCCAACCCTTAAGTTTGCACAAGACTCTATCTAGACTGAGAACATACACTGGGAAACCATTGCAGATTAAGGGTATGACTTCGGTTCCGGTCTCCTATGAGAAGCAGTTGGTGCAGTTACCACTGATAGCAATAAAAGGCTCAGACCAAAGCCTATCGGGGTGGAATTAGTTGAGAAAGATGTTCACTGGGATTGGCTCAACATTTTTCGATTAGAAAATGGCTGCCTCTGGGAAGTCCTCGTAAAGTACTCAAGAGTATTTCAGGAAGGGCTTAGGACTATCAAAGGGGCCAAAATCACTTTACATGTTGACCAGGAAGCAATTCTGAGATTTTGCAAGGCCTGCCCACTGCCATTTGCCTCGTGGGCAAAAGTAGAGGCAGAAATCAGAAGGCTGGAGAGCAAAGGAATCATCAAACCAGTGCAGTGTACAGAATGGACAGCACCGGTCGTACCAATTGTGAAGTCTGATGGCTCAGTTTGCCTTTGTGGGGACTTTAAGCAAATGGTAAATTGCTTCTTGCAGCTGGATAAATACCTGATTCCTCACATAGAGGGCTTGTATGCAAAGGTGGCAGGGGGGCTGTCCTTTATGAAGCTGGACATGAGCCACACCTACCTGCAATTCCAACTAGATGAGGTGTCCCAGAATTACGCTACAATTAACACCCATAGGGGTTTATACCTATATATAAGACTGCCATTTGGAGTATCATCAGCCTGCATGCTTTTCTAGCGGACCATGGAGAACATTTTACAAGGGCTAACCCAGGTTGCCATTTATCTGGATGGTGTACTAATAACGGGGAAGACCAATAAAGAGCACTTCGAGCACTTGGACGTTGTGCTTAAACATTTCTCCCAGGTGGGGGTGTGCCTTAGAAGGGAAAAATGTGTGTTCCAGGTGCTCCAAGTGACCTACTTGGGTTACAGAGTTGACAAAACCAAAGATAAAGTCCAAACTTTAAAGTCCACAAACTTCAGTTGTGGGTAAAGTGTTGGAAAGGATTATAAGAGATAGGATTTATAATCATCTAGAAAGGAATAATTTGATTAGGGATAGTCAACACGGTTTTGTGAAGGGTAGGTCATGCCTCACAAACCTTATTGAGTTCTTCGAGAAGGTGACCAAACAGGTGGATGAGGGTAAAGCGGTTGATGTGGTGTATTTGGATTTCAGTAAAGCGTTTGATAAGGTTCCCCATGGTAGGCTATTGCAGAAAATACAGAGGCATGGGATTGAGGGTGATTTAGCGGTTTGGATCAGAAATTGGCTAGCTGAAAGAAGACAGAGGGTGGTGGTTGATGGGAAATGTTCATCCTGGAGTTCAGTTGCGAGTGGTGTACCTCAAGGATCTGTTTTGGGGCCACTGTTGTTTGTCATTTTTATAAATGACCTGGATGAGGGCGTAGAAGGATGGGTTAGTAAATTTGCAGATGACACCAAAGTCGGTGGAGTTGTGGATAGTGCGGAAGGATGTTGCAGGTTACAGAGGGACATAGATAAGCTGCAGAGCTGGGCTGAGAGGTGGCAAATGGAGTTTAATGCGGAAAAGTGTGAGGTGATTCACTTTGGAAGGAGCAACAGGAATACAGAGTACTGGGCTAATGGTAAGATTCTTGGTAGTGTGGATGAGCAGAAAGATCTCGGTGTCCATGTGCATAGATCACTGAAAGTTGCCACCCAGGTTGATAGCGTTGTTAAGAAGGCGTACAGTATGTTAGGTTTTATTGGTAGAGGGATTGAGTTTCGGAGCCATGAGGTCATGTTGCAGCTGTATAAAATTCTGGTGCGGCCGCACTTGGAGTATTGCGTACAGTTCTGGTCACCGCATTATAGGAAGGATGTGGAAGCATTGGAAAGGGTGCAGAGGAGATTTACCAGGATGTTGCCTGGTATGGAGGGAAGGTCTTATGAGGAAAGGCTGAGAGTCTTGAGGCTGTTTTCGTTAGAGAGAAGAAGGTTAAGGGGTGACTTGATAGAGACATACAAGATGATCAGAGGATTAGATAGGGTGGACAGTGGGAGCCTTTTTCCTCGGATGGTGATGGCTAGCACGAGGGGACATAGCTTTAAATTGAGGGGTGATAGATATAGGACAGATGTCAGACGTAGGTTCTTTACTCAGAGAGTAGTAAGGGTGTGGAATGCCCTGCCTGCAAAAATAGTAGACTCGCCCACTTTAAGGGCATTTAAATGGTCATTGGATAAACATATGGATGATAATGGAATAGTTTAGGTTAGATGGGCTTCAGATTGGTTTCACAGGTCGGCGCAACATCGAGGGCTGAAGGGCCTGTACTGTGCTGTAATGTTCTATGTTCTATGTTCTAAACTATCAAAGGAGCCCTGGCTCCCATGTCTGTACCGGTGCTCAGGTCTTTCCTCGGTTAGTGAATTATTACAGAAAATTCATACATATGCTGCCCCCATTTTGGCACCCTTACACCTGCTATTGAAAAAGGGTTAGCCTTGGAAATGGTCACGTGGCCAAGAGTAGCCTTTGGGGAAGTGAAACAGCAGCTGTTGCCATCTAAGGTATTGGCTCACTGTGATCCGAAGTGAGACGTAGTGCTGACATGTAATGCCTCCCTGTATAGTATCAGGGTAGGGTTGGCTCACCGATGGCCCAATGGAGAGGAACGCCCAATAGCGTATGCTTCCCGGACTTTGGCTGATGCCAAACACAAATGTGCCTAGATAGAGAAGGAAGGTTTGGCAGGAGGAGATTCCACACCAGGTTAAACCTGGTGATATTCCCAGAACTGGTGGGGGGGTGAGGTGGCGGGGGGGGTGGTGTTTGGAGGATTAAGGATTTGGACAATTTAATTCAGGGGATGAAGTTTGGTGCTGGAACCATGGAAATAGCACTGTACAGGTACTAAGTGAGGTTGATGCGAGGTCAGGTCCCGTGACTGACAAAGGTTGGGTCGGTGATACAGTCCTGAACAAACATGTTGATCACCTGTTACCTCGCAAATGCGGCGGGAGCAAAACATACCTGGCCCCTCAGAACAGCCAGAAGGTTTGGCAGAAACCGTGGGTGCTCCCTCTCTGTCTCGTGTTGAGCAAACCTCAGAGTCTGAGAGGGATGCAGCCTCGATACCATTCCCGCTGGAAGAAGAGGAGGAAACTCTCCCGAGATGTCATGGACGTAAGAGATGGGCCACGGTCCGGTACATGTCACCTGTGTCAGACTCGGAATTAGAGGAGCCGGACTTGAGGCAAAAATGTAGCAGGAAAAGCTCCAAGACAAAGACCAGACCTACATCTTGGGCTGTGGGGGGGTGTGGTGCGGCTGGGGGAAGGGTTGGTGTTGGATGTGGTGATTGGGACCAGGTTGACCTCGTTGACTTTGAGATCATTGATTGGGGTTGTTAACCCGGGCCAATCAGGAAAGCCCTGGCTGACCAATATAAACAGGAGATGCAAATCTCCAGGATTGACTCCGAGATGGCTGGCTGCAGCCAGTGTACTGTGCACAAGTAAATAAAGAATGACTTGGTGATGGGATACCGGCCTCTGTGCAGTTATTTCACAAGGTCATCCTCAAGTACAGTGGCTTACTATCGCTTACAATGTTGGCATGATAACCAACACACAGATTCTTCCCATGTAGTTACTGCAGTTTAATATAGCAATATAATTAACATTATTCAGTTACTCCCTGTGAATGAGTTTCTGTCCCAGGAAAACATGTCACAAAAGGCAGTACTGGATATTGTAATTTCCCTGTTGATTAAGCCAATCCTGGGAGTCAGACTGTCTCAAAAAATGTTCACCAGAAACTCTAATCTATTGATCCATCCAAAACCTCACAGCATTGTCACATCAACACGTATCCAATATAGTCAATCAAGATAAATGGCTTGCTTATCTGTCTGGCCTGATCCCATTTGACAATGAATTTTTCAACCTTCCTGGCTTACAATCTCAGTTCCCTACCCAGCATGCCATTCCATTGGCCAATTTTTTTCCAGCGTGCCGTTCATTTGGCCAAAGCTGTTTCTCATGTTCCAAAAGAACTGTTAAGTTCTTTGAAAGTGACAATCCATTACCTACAGCAGTGTGAGCAGGGTCAAGTATGTGGGTGGGAGATAGGTGGCCAGTTGGATTTAACAAGATCCATACTTCAAATCCATTGGGTGAGGTGCGTTAAATCAAACTCATTGCGACTTAAATATTGCTAGACACTGTAATAAAGCAGTATTTAAACATTCAGTGTTGCAATAGTGTAAGCCATATATTTTATAAAATTTAATTTGTCCTTCCCTTCCCCATGATGGGGGAATTGGAAACATTTACATGATACCTCTTTGATTTCTCTTTTTAGAGGCTTCTCATTACATTATTTTTTGGAGGCCTCAGGCAGCTTTTAAGCTCAGACAGGTGCTCAGGTTCTGTGGTCGAAATACATTTCCTGGCAGTCTCCTTGCAGTAGAAGTCCTGCCAAAGAAAACAGGCAAATTGGGTTGACCCTGCAGGTTAGCAGTACATCTGCTTTCAGAACTCTGACTTCGTCAAATGGGTTTTTATTTGTGACACAGTGGTTAAGCCTGCACGCATAAATTTCTATAAAAATACAGTCTAAATTCTATGAGGAAATAGTGACCAAAACATAAACGGATTGCAGAGGTAGGTCAATTCAGAGAACTGGTTCGCGATGCAGGGTGATGCCAACAGCATGGGTTCAGTTCCTGTACCAGGGAGGCCTCACCTTTACAACCTTGCCCTTGTTCTGAGCTGCGGTGAACCTCCAGTTAAATTTGTTACCAACTAAACTCTGTACTCCCACGCTAGTCTTTTTTTTACTATTTTAATTCTATAACAACACTTAAAGTATCTGTACCTCGGTACCCTGTACCTAAGATGGTACCGAGAGGAGACATTACAAACATTACACTGCAATCATTTGAGTGCATGTGACAATAAAGGCGAGTCTATTATTGTCTTTCTCTAATGAGACAGCAGTGTCCAGGACTATGGCAAATATCACTTTCTTGTTCTTGAATCATTTCAATTTGTTCTCATTTATAAATGCAAAAGGATGCAGACTGCTAAGCTGTATTTCCTGCCTCTGTTCTTGAATATAAATATTTACTCCTGCGTTGAAATTATTTTCATTACAGCAGGTGATATCGTGTTTAAACATTTTCCTTTAATGCCAGAACTTTAAATGAATAATACTGTTAAAGGCAAACAGGCATAGAAGCAAAATACATGTCAACATGTTTTAATAATGCGTGATACAAATAAATTATCAATCCATACAGATTTATTGTATTTCTTCGTAACTGCGTACACTCATTTATTTAACATTTTCATACAAAAAAAAATGTGAAATTCTTTAGGGAGAAATATTGGGCTCAGTATTGCTTGATTTTTGGGTGATTTTAAGTGTCCTAAAGGTGTAAAATGGTGTCCACAGTGAATATTTAAAGGAATCCAATTTGGTAAAGAGGTTAACAGCATAAACCTAGCCTTTCATAAGTATGCAAAGCAGGCAGATAATGGTTAGCACTCAACACTGATTTGATGCTCGTGCCGTCATTTTGAAATTCCATGCTCAAGCCAAGTACCTTTTCCCAAAACTGGAGAGAGATGAACACATATTAAATAGTATGATAGATGAGCAGGAAAGATTTGGCTGACGAGGCTGGTTTCCACAAAAGTTTAAAAGAGAGAGTCATCACGTGACTGAAGTAAATGAGATTCCCAAAAGTCTAAATAATTATTTGGGACACCTTCTTACCTGCACCAAAAGTAAGTTCTCTCCCTTATTTCTCTCATTCCAGGAGGACAACAGCCTCAAATAAGTTAGAAAGTTTCAAGATGGATGGTGGGCTATGTGACATTTGGTTCCTCACCCTTTATATGTAGAACATTCTGACGCTGACTGCCCCAAGTGCCTGATTGACCTTTTCCAAGCCCTTGACTGGTTTCAAAGGCTATTCTTGACTTACTCTGCCAGGACCGCTGAATAAAGGTTACTCTCCTTGACCTGACTGAGGCCTGCTGACAATCCAAATAAGCTTTCTTCCTCTTGTGTCTGCTCTAAATGGAAAGGCAAGGCAGAAGTAACATGTGTCTTGTGTCTTTGGCTGAGGGGCCAAAGGTCAAAAATGTGAGGCAAAAAAAAATGTAAGGCGGGGATGTTGTGTGCATCAAGGTATGTTCAAGTGGTAGAATGTTAAGTGCATTGAGATGCAGCCTGATCTAATCCATTAGCTGGGAGTATGTCCCAAAGTACTCAGTGTCCTTGCAGCGACATTACAATGATAGTTGCCGTTGCAGCCCAAGGTATAGCATTTTTAAGATGTGCTGTGAGGGGTCTTAGAGATTAGCACAAATCAGATGCCAAGCCCATGGATGAGGGTAAGTGTGACTAATACCCATTCAGCATGTCCTGACATTTCTATGCCTGGTCTTTAACACAGATGTCCTTCAGAGCAAGTGGCAAGCTGGATTCATCAGGAACCTGCCTTGGTTTCCATGTCGAGTTTTCTCGATGTCTTGCCTGTTTGGTGAGCTTGGTGAGGCAGAAAGCTGAATATTAATGAGACCACTTGGTCCATCAACAAGGTGTTTAATAAACCATAAACTCTGTTCTTTGGTAACTTGCCACTGCCTGGTGAGAAATTCACAAAGTCACTTGTAAAATGCAGACAAGGAATAAGCTGCTCCTAACATAGGGATTGGCCTCATGGGATTTCTCGTCTGGTTCGGCCACAACTGTTGTTTTCATTCACATCATTGCATTTCAGGGCCTGATCCCTGGGTACCAACCACAATTGCCCTCCATCTACAGACATTGACATTCAGCATTTACCAACCCCTCAAGACCATCATGGCATTACTCTAAAACTCTACTGAAGCACAGACTTGCAATGTAGAGTACAACAGGAACTAACATTGAAAGGCTGCAGCAGGGATATTTTTGCGCACACAGACAGGCATCCAGCTCAAGGCTTTGACTAAGCTGCATCTCAGGGCTGCTGGCTTGCTCTCTGAGCAATCATTCACTTAGCACATATGTGAATGTTTGCAGCACCTGTGCCAGGCCATGCCTGTGATTACATTGGCACTTCAGCCCGAATCAAAGGTTATTGGCACTGCTATTTTTATGCAATGTTTATCATTAGCACTCAGTGCTTCTTATGCTTGCTGGTAAGGATCTGTACAGGATGGCTGTGGCATGGGGAGTGTGAAGAGTCATCTTGATGTGCGGCCCACTGAGGCATCAGTTTGACAATGACAGATGTGCCAGCTGCAAACACACTGCAAGTGTGCACAACCAAATAGCCATGTTGAAAACTGAGTGGATCTAGTACTCAGTCCAGTCAAGCCATAGTCAGGGATTCACTGTATTGTCAGTTAAGAGTACAAGGGGTGACTCAGTATTGGCACTGCTGCCTCACAGTGCCAGGAACCTGGGTTTGATCCAGTTTCCTCCCACAGTCCAAAGATGCGCAGTTTAGGTGGATTAGCCATGGGAAATGCAGGGTTACAGGGATAGGATAGGGGTGTGAGTCTGTATGGGATGGTCTTCGGAGGGGGTGTGGACTCAATGGGCTGAATGACCTGCTTTCACACTGTCGGGCTTCTATGTTTCCATATACCGTCAGGTCTTGGTCATGGTCAGTTGTCCATTTGGGATGCTCATTGCCAGGAGATCTGTCCAAGTACAGCGTGGGCAATGCTCAGTCTTCTTGCACAATCACAAGCTGTTGGGGAATTATGTTGCATCGAGCTGCAAAATCAATGGTCTGGGATCTGGTCAGCCATGTATAGGCCGGTTATCAAAGTCAGTCCAAGATCTTGTCTGAGCAAAGTCCAGGGGGCCCGTCCCTCGATCGCTCAGGGTTGGGCAAAGGCCCCTGGAGGCAGCGAGGCCAAAAGGCAGAGGCATCAAGAGGGGCAAACAGAGTCATTTGCAGGAATGGTGACAGAGGAGTCTAAACATGAATGGGGCAATATGTAGAAAAGCATTAGAGGGGCTACGACCATGACTCACCTTAAGTGTAATATGTAGAAGGAGATGACAGGGGCACAGTTGGAGATTAAATTCAATGTGGTGGGCCTTCACATGGGAGGGCTAGGTGGAAATGTGCTGTCAGGGTAGTGTGAGGTAATAAAAGAAATGCTGGCATTATGGGAAGGGAATTGTGGGTTTACCTGACAACTAGGAAGGGCTTGGTGCTGATGGTACCGAGCATAACCTGCATTTCCTGCCATCATTTTCTGCTTTCAAGATACAAAGAACTCCTAGAAAATGGCTGCATGGTGTCAGTGTCATTTTGATGAATGGAGGTACAGGATCCAAAATGACTGAATGCTATTTACTGGACATTGAAGAGACAAACACATGGAGAAGTCATTTGCAAATCCAAGATATAGATGATTTACAACCATTCTATTTCCCATTTGCTATACACACAAATTGAAGATGCTCCGAGGTTGAATGCAGGTTGAAGGTGATATTTGTACCATTTCATCAATGCTTGCAAATTGAACTTGGGTATCTTAATGATGTTATAAAAGGCTGACCATTATTTGTGTATCTTTGAAGGATGCTATGGGAGCTGTGACCAGCATCCTTCATCATCTGTCATGGAAGTTTAATAATAGTCTGTGCTGAATGCAATGAGAAGTTGAACTTTTGATGTGTCCAGCATAGGAAGTGTATCAGATGAGATTGAGTGGTCAATCAGCTGATGAGTTACCTTCACCAAGTTTGTGCACATGCTGAATCTGAATGATGATGGATTATGTCCCTCCTTATCAGGCTGCAGCATGTCTCACCACGTGGAGAGGTGGGACCAGGCCTCATCTACAGTACATGCTACTGAAGACTCTTTTGAGAACTCACGAGCTCTTTTGCTCTTTTGTTCCCACCGTAGGTCATTTCCACCTGTGCCATGCAGCTGGTGGGATGTTGGCCGCTGCAGCTGCCTCCCTAAAGAAGGTGAAGGAGGAGCAGGGCCAATTGCATGTCCAGGAGCAGTAGCAGTAGCAGGCTGGAGCAGAGAATGAAGGGCAGGCAGCTCAGGGAGAGTCGCTACTACAAGTCCTCTCAGGATGTGTGGAATTCGCAGGAGACCTGGCCCCAACTCCATTTCCTGGGAAAAAGTGAAGCGCAGTATCAATGCAGGTTCTGTACTTCCCTGGGCACCATGAGGGAACTTTGCCTAAGGGCTGCAGATGTGGGAGACCATCCTTTCCTGGTAGCTGTGACAGTGACAACCACTTTGTGCTTCTATGCAGCTGGCTCCTTTCAGGGAGTGATGGTTGAACTGTGTGGGATAGCTCAGTCATCCACCCACAAATACATCAGTTCAGTGACTCATGCCATCTGGACAAGACACATATTACCCACCCTGGTTCATCTTCTAACCCCCATGACGAAGTCACAGCTGCAATCCAAGATGTGTTTGTTCTCATTTCTCCGAGATCTATTATTATGTGACTCAGCGCTTGAGTGCAACCCTGTCAATTTGGTGAGTAACAAATTTGTTAACCGCTTTCTAAAATTCTTATTTTTGTTCATATTGTGTTTTTAATATTTACTGCAATTTACTGCTTACATTCTTAATTCTGCTTTTTAAAAGCAGAGCTCATTACATAGGAAATAAAAACCAAAAGAACTGTGGATTCTATAAATCAGGAACCAAAACAGAAGTTGCTGGAAAAGCTCAGCAGATCTAGCAGCATCTGTGAAAAGAAATCAGAGTTAACCATTCCTCAGAGGAAGGGTCACCGGACCCGAAACGTTAACTCTGATTTCTCTTCTTTTGCTTTTCCAGCAACTTCTGTTTTTGTTACTCGTTACATAGGAGTCACTGAATTTAAGTAATTAAGCAATCCAACAAACTTTTTGTTCTGTGGTTGCAGATGAGCTAAATCCTGGCATAACAAAGAGAGGCATTTCAGTGAGACCTAGCGTTAACAAGTGTAACTCGGAACAGAGTTTGGTGAGCAAGGAAGCTAGGGGAACAGGGGACAGAGGTTGTCTTTTGCTTTATTTTTTCTATGTTATCATCCTCTAAAAATTAGTTCTTGCTCTACTCAGCATCATCATCATCATCATCATCGGTGGTCCCTCGCAGATGAGGATCACTCTCTTCCACTCTCAGGATGAGTCCGTAGGTGCCTGTAAAGAGTGATGCGGCTACCACAGTCTCTGTTACACTTGAGGCAGTTGGTGGTCGTGGGAAGGGGTGGGTGGGGTGTTGGTGTGGCAGTGCGCTCCTTTCACTGTTTTCGCCTGGCTTCTGCTTTTTCCTAACAGCCATTCTCGAGGAGCTTGACACTTTCCTGGATGCTCCTCCTCCGCTTTGATCAGTCTTGGGCCAGTGATTCTCAGGTGTCTGTGGGAATGCTGCAACTTCACCAGTGAGGCCCTAAGGGTATCACTGAAGCCCTTCCTCTGTCTACCTGGGGCTTGCCTGCTGTTTCTAAGCTTGGAGTAGAGCACTTGCCGAGTCTTATGTCAGTCATGCGGACGACATGCCCAGCCCTTTGTAGCCAATCAAGGGTGGTCTGTGCCTCAGTGCTGGGGATGTTGGCCTGTTCAAGGACACAAACATTGATGTGACTTTCTTTCCAATAAATTCGGAGGATCTTGCACAGGCAGAGTCGGTGGTACAGCTCCAGCGCCTTGAGGTGTCATCAGTCCACATCTCAGAGCTATATAGAAGGGCAGGAACTACCACACCTCTGTAAACCATGGTCTTTGTGTCGGATCTGATGTTGTTCTCCTCGAACATCTCAGGCGACTGAAGGCTGTGCTAGCACACTGATGGCAATGCTGAATCTCTTCATCAGTAGCTGCTTTCGCCGAAAGAACCATTCTAAGGTATTGGAAGTGGTCAACATTCTCAAAAGCCTCCCCGTTGACCTTGACAATTGGGGCTTTGCTCCACAATGCCAGGCCAGGCTAGTGGAGGACCTTCGTCCTGCGGATGTTTAGGGTGACACCAATGCTCTCTGATAGCAGAGAGAATTATCTGATACAAATCTGTTAAGTGCTGAAAGCTTATTTGATTGCGAAGATCTAAGATATTACAGGTGATGGTGATAGGCTTAGTAAAATATTTCAAATAAAGGAAATAAAGAATTAATTTAATTATTTAAGGAATTAATTATGAATGGCAGAAAAAACACATGGTGTGTCATGACTGCAGCATGTTGGAGATTGTTGGGGAATGCCAGTATGACAATTTGGTGATATTTGAATGTTGATCTGATTGTATTTACCTGACTAGTCCATGTCTTCCACAATAAAATATTAAACTTTGGTATTTTTATTGTTTGTTGAGCATATTTTAATTGCTTTTTGGCTAACTAACACATTTTGATTAGTTTTTCTTGGAAAATTGATACATCGATGAGAATTTTTGCCCCTAAGTTTTGGTTGAAAATTCTCTTTCAATTGATTTAAGGGTTCTTTCACTTCATGTCTCTATATCAGCTCAAATGGACTGAATCCTGAGGATTCGTTAGCAGCATTGCTAAGGACAAACATCAACAACTGATTTCCTCTATCCAATTAGTAGGACATGCCTAACAATAAGATTAAATCATGATTTTAAACTTTGATGTCATCTTTTCAATGCTCCTTGAAATTGTAGACAATAAGCTGAAAACATATATTTCTGATTTGACTATTTGTGACGTAGAATGTAAATGCCAGTCTAATTGTAATATATAATTTGTAATTGTAATGTCTTCAGTAATATATATTTTGTAAGAAACATTGAACTAAATTATTCATTGCCATGCTATTTTAATTTTCCCCAAAGGGACTTCTTCAGGAAATATTGTGCAAACATTCATAATTATTTATAGGTACTGATTCCCATTTCTGATCTTAGGTAGGAGCCCCACATGAAGGCTCGTATTGGAATTAAGAACACAGGTTAAATTTATGCTTGGAATTTTCCCACCACTTAATACGTAAGACATGCCTGACAAAATGAAATCGCACCTTTTTGTAATTCTGGCCAATACAAAATGTTCTAATATGTTATCCTCCCTTTTCCTAGCACATAAGTGACTGTCATTTGAATTGCCTAATGTAAAATTTCATTCCTCTTCAGATGGTGCTTGAGATGGTTTCCATTACTTTGTCTCTTAAATAATAATAGTCATTGGCTGAGATTGGTTCAGATTCAATTTCTGAGTAGGGGGTTTGATCACACCTTGTCAACTCAAGAGCCATCTGTTACATCTCTATTTAGGAAGATGGGATTAACAAGTTATGATGTAACATGTTCTACATGTTAACATGCATCATTCTCTACAAAATCCTCCTTTTTACGTAAAATTTCTACAATTGTATATTCTATTTTACTACAGTGGAAACATATCTTTTTTTTCCTTCACATCACATTGTGGTTCTAACTTATTTTCTATTTAGGAATTTGCTGTGTGTTTCCTTTACTAACACTTTTTCCACCTCATGCTTTCTATTGATCCAGTTCCATTTGATTCCCACGTGAGCATTTCTTCACTTACAATAATCCCCACATGTATCCTCAGAACTGCTGCTTCTTAGATATTGGATTGTTGACGCTCATTTAAATACACCTTGAGAGTTCTTGGAACAAAAAAAAAGTTGCTGGAAAAAGAGAGTTCTTGGAACACTTTTTCAGAATACTTCTAGAATCAAGATTTCTGGCATATTTTTGTTATTTGTCTCTAATGTCAGTGATCAAAATCATTATTCCAAACTAGCATCTCCTCTGCTCTGTTAGTTATTTTCATCCTTGAACAAATCTTTTTCTCTCTCTCTTTGGATCGTAAAACTCAAATCAGCAAATTTCTTAGCAATTATTTCCCCTGACTGAAAGAATTTTACTTTTCATTTTGCTAACATCGCATTATTTCTTGAAAATCTTGGCTCAATATGATTTTCACAACTTTAAAAAAAATTCAGACCTTCACAGAGCTGATAACTAAAATCCATTTTTCTTATATCTTATATCCTAAAATTCCAAATCATGACAGTACATTATAAGTATCATCATGCATTTGAGAAGATAGAGAAGCAATTGTTTTTGTTCTTTTTTTTACACAGGTGCATCAGAATTGACCTTTTTTTTGGTCAGCACTGACAATAAATTCACATTTTAGCAAGATTTATTAAGTTAACTGCTTCAAAATTAGACTCAACCATCACTGCAAACAACAAAGGCTGGAGATCACAGCAGATCAGGCAGCATCCATGGAGAGAGAGCAAGCTAACGTTTCAAGTTTAGATGGCTCTTAATCAAAGTTCTGATGAAGAGTCATCTAGACTCAAAACATCAGCTTGCTCTCTCTCCATAGATACTGCCTAACCTGCTGTGATTTCCTACATTCATTGTTTTCATTACAGATTCCAGGATCTACTGTAATTTGCTCAAAGACTCCACCATCATTTTGATTGAGGAGATTGAACCATACAAAGCTAGCATTTTAATCTTTTGTCTGTAATATGATAATTACTTCTTACTTTAGTAAGTATCAGATATACATTTGTATACATGGATGGGAATAACAAAAGCAGGATGTGTAATAAGGGAAGGACTGATTCAATCATTTATATTCCAGTTTCACAATTGAAAGCAGTCTCAACTTCCCTGTCAGCAACATAACATAAAATAAGGTAGTACTGCTGACTCCAGTGACCTGAAAACAAAATTTGAATCCGTATTGACCAGTATTAATAGAAGATAGCCATTACAAATTTAAGTGGGCAATTTTACATAAATGGCTTTGTCCCTGCAGCCACAATATCAGCCTGAGAAAATGTAGGCTGCTTCTGTGAGTAAAGAGTCATTTTTTTCAGCCATCAGCAAGCTGAAAGTCATTCAGACCAATGAAAATATTTTTGCTTAGGTTTTCTGTGCAGACTTTCAATTGATACCAGTGATGCTGTGCAGTGCCAAAATACAACGGTCATCATGTATTTTAAATAGCTGTTTTAATCTGCAATGAGCTCAGCACTCGCAGCTCAAAAAATATGCTACAGTTGGAGCAGATGCACATTGAATCATGGAAGACAGACAAAGGTTAAACTGATATTCATGAGTCATGGCAAAAATGTAGCAGTTTGAAAATGTAATAAAAATGAATTGTAAGAGTTTATCTTCATAACATTTATCCATCTTAAAATGTTTTCTTGATCACTGAAGAGCTACTGTTTTTGAATCATTTATTCTCTTGTACTATTCGTCCATTGAAATTGCCTTTCATGACCGATGTTGGTATGTCTGAGGAAATGGCAAGTTCTTTTTTTTAAAACAAACTATCTGATTTATATATTGCAAATGTCATTCTTGATATTGTAGATCTTTACCAGCCATCTTACTGCTCTCTGGCTTCAGTTCTGCAGAGGAGAATATAATTACATCAGTAAACATGATTAATTCTTTCCAGCATGCTTTTGAACATTCAGGTCAAATGTTTTTCCTCCTTATAAGTATCTGATAGCCCATTGTCTCCTGAATAAAACACATGTCTGCACTGAGAAGCAGGTCCCTTCATCTACCTTCAAAGCTAAGTTAAAACAGTTGGCCTCAAAATATTCAAATGTAGAAACTTGAATTTTTATAGTATTCTGAGGACAAAATATATCTTAATGAATTTTCAAAGCGATGGGACAATAAGTTAGGAGAAAGGAAGCATGCTTGAAAGGCATAAGTAGAAGTCTCTTTGATGAGAAAGAGCAAACCTGAAGAACATTTGTTGATACCATGTGTTCTGTTCTGTCTCACAGCTAGTATACAATATACCATTATGCTCATGGTATCATCACCATATCATAGAATGCGCCCTGATAGAATAAAGATCTCAGTCTCCATCAAGTCGACTCCTTTCTCTTGCAGCAAGACACCCTGAGAGGAGCATGCTGCAGTTCATGTATAAATTACTTAGTTTCATTGTAATATGTAGATGCCAAGAGCTGTAATAAAAGCTTATTGCATATATCAATGCCACGTTACTCTCTTCTAATTCTTATGTTTCAAGAGCTAACCAAAGCAGTATCTTATCAGGTACAAAGAGCTTGCTGAAGGTAATAGACTGTCATCAAATCAATGGCAGACTATGAGGGTAGATCAGACTGGGATATATGCAGTGGTTGTTTATAAAGAGTGGACTTCTAGATTCCCGGCTAACACATCAGATATCACATCATGTTGGCAGCAGTAGGACGCAGCAGTGACTATTTCGAAAAGAATCCTCTCTGAAGATTGCACAGTGCAGCATTTCAAACCATTTAGAACAATGTCGGCGCAAACTTCTGAGTACCCTTTTTATACATTGAAGTTCAAGTCCAATATGGTTCAAAGTCCTTTATCTCTGTACAAAATGCCATATGAAGTATCAACCTGTTTCCCTTTATTAAAATTATAATATAGTAATTAAAAGGCTTCTCATGGTCTTAGCAGTAAAAATAAACAGCAGTGAAAAAAGCTTCTTAGTGTGAAGTGCTAAAATCAGCAGTCAAAGGATATTCTTAATTTAAATACAGAGCCCTCCTGTGAAAAAGAAACAGTCATTTTAATTTCAAAATCTTGTCCCCAGAAGAAGCTTAGACTGGTACATGAGTTGGTTGGCTCTGCCATTTTATTTCTTGGTCAAAAATCACACAACACCAGGTTATATTCCAACAGGTTTATTTGAAAACATTGGCTTTCGAAGCTCTGCTCCTTCCTCAGGTATAGTATTTCCTTAAATTGGTGTCAGAATGTTGATGATGTCATCACTCCATCTTTGGTGCAAGCACCATCTGGTGACTGAAAGCCATTACTAAAAGCTGTCAACTTTCTAAAGACATTGACCCAATGTTAGCAAATCTTCTGAAGGAGGTTACAACCCTGAAAACTAAAGTAAAATAAAGGTAAAAGAGCAAACCTTTTTTTTAAAAGATGCAACAATGAGGCAAGCAAAAGCAGGAAATAAATGTGCACTTGACCCCACTTCAACATAAAAACATACCTTCAACTAGAAATTGAAGGTAAATATTTAGTTAGGGACTGGACAGCAACTGATATCATCACTGAATTATTGTTATTTAAGCAGCACATACCTCTATATTTCACCAATTAAGCAGTGAATGAACCATAAATGAGATCTCTGAAAACCTTACTCACTTCACAGAAATAATACATCTGGTCTTTTGGACAAAGATAGTGAAAATCCAGACAAGATATAGAGAGCACTGGAGATTCAGTTCAAGATATGAATCAGCTTCCTAATCACATCAAATAGACAGAAATCCCGAGATGACAACTTAGTTGCCAGATGCCTTGACAAAGAGGATGAGTATGAGTTCTCAATGATGAACTATCAGAAAGGCGAATGGAATTAGTAATGGCACTGCCACTAATCAAAGTGTGCTGGAAAGATTAATTGGGCAAGAAAAAGGGCCATACAATTCACCCCTTGCTGGAAGATGGATGCTAGCATGAAGCTTTGGTGGCAGGTCAAATAATTACATGCTCGAGGTACAGATACCACAATTGCTATGATCAGCAAGTGCAGCAAATTTGACATAGGAGCTAGTGCTATATGCAAGTCATAGAGCTTCACAGCATGGAAACAGACCCTTCAGTCCAGTTCGTCCATGCTGACCACATATCCTAAATAAATATTGTCCCATTTGTCAGCATGTGGCCCTTATCCCTCTAAATGTTTCCGATTCATATACTCATCCAAATGCCTTTTAAATATTATAATTGTACCTGGCTCCAATATTTCCTCTGGCAGCTGATTCCATACTCGCACCACCCCTTTAGGTCCCTTTTAAAAGTTTCCCCTCTCACCTTAAGTCTATGCCCTCCTCCGTAATCTGGGGAAAAGTCCTTGGTTATTCACACTATCCATGCCCCTCATGATTTTATAAACCTCTAAAAGGTCACCCCTGAGCTTCTGATGCTCCAGGGAAAATAGCCCCAAGCTTTCAGTCTCTCTCTATAGCTCAACCCCCTCCAACCCTTGTAACATCGTTGTAAATCTTTTTTAACCTTCCAAGTATCACAACATCCTTCCTACAGCAGGGAGACCAGAATTGCACACAGTATTCTTGAAGTAGTCTAACTAATGTCCTGTAAAGCCGCAGCATGACCTCCCAACTCCTATACTCAATGCACTGACCAATAAAGGCAACATACCAAATACTTTCTTCACTATTCTGTCTACCTGTGACTCTATGTTTCATGAACTATGAACCCGCACTCCAAGGTCCCTTTGTTCAACGACACTCCCCAGGACATTACCATTAAGTGTATAAGTCCTGCCCTGATTTGTCTTTCCAAAATGTAGCACCCCACATTTATCTAAATTAAACTCCATCTGCCACTCCTCGGTCCTTTGGCCCATCTAATCAAGGTCCCGTTGTACTCTGAGGTAAACTTCTTCGCTGTCTACTATACTGCCAATTTTGGTGTCATCTGCAAATTTACTCACCATACCTCCTATGTTCACATGCAAATCAATTACATAAATGAAGAAAGGCAGTGGACTCAGTGCCGATCCTCGTGGCACACCGCTGGTCATAGGTTTCCAGTCTGAAAAGCAACCTTCCACCACCACCCCCGGTCTTCTACCTTCGAGCTAGTTCTGAATCCAAATGGCTAGTTCTCCCTGTATTCCACATGATATAACCTTGTTAACCAGTCTACCATGAGGAAACTTTCGAACGCCTCACTGAAGTCCATATAGATCATGTCCACCACTCTGCCTTCATCAATCCTCTTCGCTACTTCTTCAAAAAACTCAATCAAGTTAGTGCGACAAGATTCCCCATGCATGAAGTCATGTTAACTATCCCTAATCAGTCCTTGCCTTTCCAAACACGTATAAATCCTGTCCCTCAGGATTTCCTCCAACATCCTGCCCACCACTGATGTCAGAGTCACTGGTCTATAGTTCCCTGGCTTTTCCTTACCGCATTTCTTAAATAGTGGCACCATTTTAGCCAAATTTCAATCTTCTGGCACCTCTCCTGTGGCTATGGATGATACAAATATCTCAGAAGGGGCACAGCAATCACTTCCCTAGCTTCCCACAGAGTTCTAGGGTACACCTGATCAGGTCCTGGGGATTTATCCACATTTATGTGTTTTAAGCTGTCTGGCACCTCCTCCTTTGTAATATGGACATTTTTCAAGATGTTGCTATTTATTTCCCCATGTCCTATATCTTCCATATCCTTCTGCTCATTAAATACTGATGCAAAATACTTGTTTAGTATCTCCCCATCTCCTTTGGTTCCAATTAGCAATCTTGTCAATCTTTAAGGGATCCTATTGTCTCCCTAGTTATTCTTTTGTCCTTAACATATTTAAAGAATTCCTTTGGATTCTCCTGAACCCTATTTGCCAAAGCTATATCATGTCCCCTTTTTGCCCTCCTGATTTCCTTCTCAAGTATACACTTACTATCTTTATAGTCTTCTAGGGATTCACTCGATCTCTGCTGTCTGTACCTGACATATGCTTCCATCTTATTCTTGACCAAAATCTCAACTTCTTAGTCATCCAGCATTCCCTACACCTACCAGCCTTGACCTTCATCCTAATGGGAACGTATTGTCTCTGGACTCTTGTTATCTCATTCTTGAAGGCTTCCCATTTACCAGCCGTCCCCTTACCTGTGAACATCTGCCCCTAATCCACTTTTGAAAGTTGTTGCCTAATACCAACAAAACTGGCCTTCCTCCAATTTAGAACTTTAACTTTTAGATCCATATTACCATTATGTATCCTAAAATACATGTAGCCCAGCAAGTGTACTCTGTAGTTCAATACACAAAATAGTGTCTTCCAGCATAGAATGGATTGTCAATTCCATTCAGTTGTGCAATCACACTGCATTTCTAATATGCAAGCTTGGCTTTGATCCCCAAAATATTCTACTTGGTAGATTCCAATGATTCAGCACTGGTATGCACTGATATCAGTACCATCACCATTCATGAGATTTAAACTACTTCCATTGTGGTACGAATCAAGGAGTCACAGGATTTTCTTCTTCAATGACAGAAGAGAATGCATGATCAGCAAATAGATTGAAAATGACTACAGCTATGCACCAGAATGACAGTGTGAGTCAGAAATCCAGTCTCAAATACCTGGATACCAGCAAAGATTTTGTAAATATGCAACAAGCTCAGATCATGTGATGTTATCACTGATAATGGCGTTACATTGTGAAAGAACAGAATCCCATTCAGACCAATCTACAATACGCCAAACATACATGATACAAGGTGAAGAAAAAGAACACTGATTGTTGAGGGATCAGATATCACATGTATTATGTTAATCCCTCAATCAATTTACAAATATCAGACTGAAAAAGTCTGTCTTTATTGAGTGACAGTAAATAGCATCAAGAAAACCAAGAACGACTGAAGAGAATGTGTACCTCACCAGAAAAATGTCTGATCGCCAAATCAAGACAAGTTATCAAATATCCAAATGTCATAATGAACTTGAATTGCAAATCTTGTTAACTCTGTTTTTACTTAGTTGTTTAATTATTGAATTTACAATACTGCCTGTGTATAACCATATATAGCTGTTTGGGATTTTGTTTCTCTTTGGAATAAGCAGTGGTTGTGTTATGCCTGCAACTGGTATGCAACATACCTTTATGAGACATGCTCATGATATCATCACCATATCATATCCTGACAGGATAAAGGTCTCAGTCTCCATTGTATTGACTTCTCTATGTTGCATCATGACATTCTAAGGGAAGTGTGCTGCAGTTGACATCCAGAATGCTTAGACTGAACCCAGACAAAGAAGTGCCTGTGATTGTAAACATACTTTGTTGGGAGAAGGCATTGGCTGAGTGGTATTATCACTGGATTGTAAATCTAGAGAACCCAGTAATGATCTGTGGATCCAGGTTATAATCTTGCCATTGCAGATGGTAGAATCTGAATTCATTAAAAATCTGGCATTAAGAGTCCCCTGATGACTATGAAACCGATGTTGATTGTTGGAAAAAACGACCAAGTTCTCTAACGTCCTTTAGGGAAGGAAACTACCATCCTTACCTGGTCTGGCCGACGTGATTCCAGACCCACAGTAATGTGATTGCCCTCTGGGCAGTTAGAGATGGATAGTAAATGCTGACCTAGCAAGCAACACCCTCATCCCATGAGTGAATAAAAAATCTAGACGCCACTGAAACTTTTTGAATGTTTTGTTGCAAAATTACTTTCTTCTAATTCTTTTGTTTAGATAGTTAGCACAACCATCACTTATTCTTGGCAAATACCATCTGAAGATAAATGCCCATCACTGAATTGATGATGAAGCCAGAACAAAGCAGGATTTGATGCAGTGGTTTTATCACATCCGATATCACATGTACTGTATTGATCCCTCCATGAATTTGCAAATACGCAGACTGAGGAATTCTGTCTTTGGTGAATAATAAAGTTCATTCATAATCTTTCTTTTCTGGATAAATTGCTAATAACAGATGAGTTGGAGAACTTTGATACATGTGAGAATAACAAATGAATTATTTATTTGAGAGGGTGACATTTTAAGAACAGACAATATTAGTGCTCAGGTCTTGCTGACAGATGTTTGAAGTGACATTACTTTCATTTAAATTGTTTGGCATTTTTTTCTATGCAATAAAAATGTTCAAAATATTATTACTACATTTGTGCAAGATATAACAGTGATGGAGATGGCTGTCTGATGGTGCTAATCAAATGAGGAAACTGTTGGTTTCAAAATGATGTGTTAACTGAAGTAAAAATTAACAACAAATGATTGTGAATTTTTCATGTGAAATTAAAATGATTTTTATTTTCCAGAAAAGTTCTTTTCTTGCATATGGTACTGATGCATATATCCAAAAATAAGTATTGTTTATTTGTCTCCTGCATAAGAGCTGGGAAGAAGAAATTCTTGTTAAAAAAAAGTTATGTTGTGATAACATGAAAGGGAATGTGTGCTCGCTTTTCTAGAGCTATCAGCAGGTTTTAACGAGGACGAGGCCTCAAAGGAAGAAAGGTCACAACATCGCTGTGTAGGTCAGCTTTCATCTCAGCAGAAGTGTTGATCTATTTCAGAAAGGCTCTGGATAGCAGTTTGATAGGTGCAAACGTGAACTGTCAGACCAAAGGGAAAGGTATCAAGGACGTAAGCCTTAAAGTAATATTGTAGCTTCAGTTACTTACGGTCTTGGGAAAGTGTGCAATATTAATAATTATATTCTTGACAGTTAGTGGTCAGCTTTGTCTTGGTCATACACTCATTGACCTTTGCTCTGAAACTCTGACTCGTTGATGAGAGCATCTCAAAGGAAGCAAGTCCACCTCAGGTATTAAATTGGTTGTCAGTGGGCCTCCCCCAGGATGAAAGATCTCAGTGGTGGAACTCCTGACCCCTAGTTGCTGTCATTGTTGCCAGTGCCAGTGAGATCAGTGATTGCTGGCATCACTGCACTTGCCAGAAGCCCAGGATCATTAAGTGATACCAGGTCAATGTAAGTAAGGATTGGATAGAGATTGAAAGTGGGGAGTGACTCAAGACAGATGAAGGCGAGTTAAAGGCAAAGGTAGGTAGGGAAGCTTTCAGCAGTTGCCCCCTGCCTGAAGCTGGGTTCATCAATCCAGGCAGAATGTCTTCTATTAGGTATTGTATGACATGGTTTGCTGGACAGTCTTCAGGGAGAGTGGAAAGGCACATGACCAGAGTAAAATCCACAAACTGTCACTAAATTTCAGTAGGTACAAGGATAATGGGTATCCATTTGTTCATGTGAAGGAAAAAACAGAGTTAACGCTTCAAAACATTAACTCTGTTTTTTCCTTCACAGATGCTGCCAGACCTGCTGAGCTTTTCCAGCAACTTTGTTTTTGTTCCTGATTTGCAGCATCTGCACTTCTTTCGGTTTCTATCCATTTGTTCATTAATGAGCCTAACTGATCCCACCGCTGGCAGTTGGGAGCTCCTCGTCTGTCCCTCCCTTCCTCTTACAGGAAGTTCTACCAGCAGGGCTTCATCCATGATTTTGTGGGCTCAACAGTTATGTTTGCTGTTGCAATGGCCTGCAAGAAATTCAGCCCTCTCACCAACTTCAGTACCTGTGGTAGCAATTATCCATTAAAAACTTCGGATTCCAATTGTAGGCAATGAAAGAATTTCCGTTTCAAAGTGACTATACTAGACTGGAAAGATGAAAATTCACAGCAGTGATTTTGGTTGCCAGTGTGTCTAACTAAAAAAAAACTTTACTTGTATCTAATGAGGTCACAAAACCTTCAATAATCTATAATGCAAGTGAATTTTTATCTCTACGCTTACCTGTAAAGCTCCTGCAAATAATTGTTAAATATATAAGACTTGCATATTTAATATCAGTACCAAATGTTAGATAATGGTCATTATTTTGCCCTTGGTGACCATAAGTCCGTAAGATATAGGAGTAGAATTAGGCCATTTAGCCCATTAAGTTCACACCACCATTCGATCAAAGGTGATAATTTCTCAACCCCATTCTCCCACCTTCTTCATGTAGCTTTTGATTACCTAACAAATGCTCACCTTACTATGCTCACCTTTCATCATGAAACAAGCTATTCAACAAATTTACTAGACTCTAGAGTACAAACTTCCCTTTTTTGACATTATTTTGAGTTTGGAGCCTTTTTGGAAGATAGGTGGTATCTGCGACAAACACAAGCAGCAGACAATATGATCAACCAATTAGATTGAAGCATCTAGGGTCCCCTCCAAGCCACAGGCCATCTTGACTTGAAACAATATCACCACTCTTTCACTCAATAGATCTAAGCCCCTGAACTCCAATCTTAACAGCAGTGTGGGTGAACATATACCGCATGGACAGCACTGGTTCAACAAGATAACTCAACATCACCTTCTTGGGGTCAATTAGGCATGTTGGGAAAGAATGAAACAAACTTCCCAAAGATGAAAAAGTGGATCGAGAAAAATGATATAAATTACATTTAAATACGAATTATAATTAATGGGAACATTTAAACCTAAAAGCCAAAACAAAAGATACTAAAAGAATTCATCTTCTTCTGAAGAAATGTGATTTTTTTGTAAACTTATTATGTTCAGAGTCAGATAAATTGTTTGAGGGTAATTATGACTTGCTACACTTAAAAAATTAGTTGCTCTTGATTGAACAAAGCTTAAGCTTTTCATTGTCTTTAGTGCAACAGAAGTGGGTAATTAGTTCATATTTCAATTGAGATTTCAGTGGTGAATTTATCAGTGAGGTAGCAAAAGTGTACTTTGTGGAGGAATAGGGTGTCATTGACATCAACTTTGATTTCCTGCTTATCTGTGTATCTGTAGGCAACAGACGTTGTTGCCAATTTTATCAAGCAATAATAGCAAACATTGACAGCCTCACCATAATTACTACAGAAAATTCTGGTATATTGTATTAGTAACTGTAACAGTCATTTTGAACATATTTAAATATTGTCCAGGAGGTTGTATTTTAAATCAGGACCATTACATCGCAACCAAATGGGATGCCAGTCCTATGCTCTGTCAGGATCGGGCACCTGATAGTGATCCTGCTTGAATGGGTCAATCACCTGCCAAAGATACATTTATCATCCAAGTAAGGACTGAAGACAGTTTCCTGTCGTTCAAGGGGCAATAGATGGCTCTCCAGAAGGGAATAAACTGAAAGTTGCTGTTGCATATAAGGGCGAGAGAAGAGTTCTTATGGCGCAGAAGTAGTGTCCCTCCCTCTGGGAAAAAAGTCACCAGTTCAAGTCCCAACTGATCTAAAGGTGTGTCATAATATGTCTAAACAAGTGGATTTAACATGTCTGCAAGAGAGACCATTTCCATCTTGAATAGCCACAAAGCAATTAAAAAAGAAACTTTACAATAAAAAATGATTCACCTCCGGCTTCCCCAGTGCTTGTCTGCAAGCCACAAGTTTGGACTACAATGGAATACACTCCACTTGCCTGAATGGGTTCAGCTCCAACAATAATGAAGAAGCTTATCACCATTGAGGATAATGCAGGCTGCTTGATTGGCACCAAATCAACTCGCTTGAAAATTCACATTTTTTATATTACAGAACTAGTAGAATTGCTGACCATCTACAAAATGCACTGTGGTAACTCACTGAGACTTCTTCAACCTGCAACCTGTGATCTCTAGCATCTAGAAGGTCAGGGGCAGCATATGCATGGTAACAACATCAGTCACAAATTTCCCTCCAGTCTACCATCACCAGGTCACCTTCGGACAGTTGACATGCTCTTGACATGTGGGCTGCAATGGAAAATTACAATTGGTCACTGATAATTTGTTTAATTAACTTTAAATTATTTTAATGAATCCTAACACTTTCCAGAACTAGTGTCCAGCAAAATTTCTAAGAATTAGAATGCCACCAGCAAAATTATTCATCTACCTATTTTAGGATGACAATCTTTGAACTTCACAAAGAACTACCGGTGTCATCAACTTTAGTGAATTTTCACATGATGGAAAGCAGATTTTGCAAACTATTAAAAACCACAGACTGCATTCATATTTAATCATCATATTAAAGTAGAATTCAGCAGGCTTATCAATATCTTACCTATTAAAGGTTCATTTTCTGACATATGCTGTATTAAATAAATATGAGAAAAATATAAATAAATAAATTATAAGTGCTAAGAAACAGAGCACTCCAAAATATAAAAAGACCTTCAAACTAATAACCAAGAAATGAGAACAAGTGCTTTCTTGTGTGAGACTGCTGTTTGTATATTTTGTTTGCTTTCAAAAAACCAAATGTTGGAGAATACAGTATTCAATACTCCATTAAAAAGGTAAACCAACCAATGAATCATATCTCATTGTTGGTAAGATTTTAATGTCCATATAAAGAAATCTGAATACTCCTGATAGTAGGAACTGGCGATCCTGGAGAATCTGAGATAACAAGGTGTAGAGCTGGATGAACACAGCAGGCCAAGCAGCATCATAGGAGCAGGAAAGCTGACGTTTCGGGTCGAGACCCTTCTTCAGAAATGGAAAATTTGTCACCTGCTTGACCTGCTGTGTTCATCCAGCTCTGCACCTGGATACTCCTAACATTGTTTTCATCACTTTGTTGATAGAATACATGAGAAGGAGATGTGGAAGGAAACTTTTAATAGACGTTGCCCGAGATGTTGGTTAGCAACTTACAGAAGATTAAAAAGAACTGCAGATGTTGTAAACCAGAAACAAAAAGAGAAATTGCTGGAAAAGCTCAGCAGATCTGGCAGCATCTGTGGAGATAAATCAGAGTTAACGTTTTGGGTCCAGTGACCCTTCCTCAGAGTTGATGATAGCTAGGAAAATGTCTGTTTTATGAAGAAGATAGGGTGGGGGGAGGGGGTAAGGAGTAAACGATAGTTGGGGATAGAGTCTAAAGAGAGAGAAGAGTTGGACAGACAAAGGTGTCTGGCAATGAGGGAGAATAGCTGTTAATGGGCACTATTACTTCAGAAAATGCACCTGTGCTTGAGCCCCAATAATCCCAGGATTGTCACAAATTCTAAGGATTTCATCCAATTACTCAAATCCTCAATTTACTTGTCGAGTGTACTTGGGTTAACAGAAACCACTGCCCATATTTCTGTATGTGACATGAATTGTTACTTATTACAACTCTGACAGGCAAACAAAAGTATGAATTATTAATATATAATTCTACCAACTGAAAGTCTGGTCCATTTCTAAACCCCTAATACGCATGCAGACAGAATTAAAAATACAAAGCTGTGGTTTTTTACCAAATGTCTTACCGTCATTCACACTCCTGGTCACCTTCTCGAAAGATTCAATCAAACTGGTCAAACTTGACCTTCCCTAACAAATCCATGCTGTCTATCCCTGATTAACCCATGTTTCTCCAAAAACTGATATAGTCTGTTTATCTGAATTCTTTCTAATAACTTCCACACCACCAAGTTTAGACTGCCTGGCCTGCAATTTCCTTGTCTATCCCTTGTTCTCTTTTTTTAATAACAGAACAATGTTAGCAATCCTCCAGTCCTCTAGAATAGAATAGAATATCCTTCATTGTCACGTGTGCTCCAGCGCAGAAGTACAGGAGTACAGTGAAAAGGTTTTACAATGGCTGCCTTCTAATGACGCCACCTTAACTACAAGTACCTAGGTACAAATCTTGGAAACAGAAGAGGAATAAAAAGAAAAGTAGTAGCATTACTTACACTGTCGAAAAAATAAGTTAGAAATAAAGTAGGTACAACATAGTTAAAAGATTAACATTAGAATCCAGTAAAGAATTTCAAATAGCAGCAGATCAGCAACTTGTCTGACCACCCACACCAGATCCCAGTCCAACAACAGTCCCGCTCCAATCCCAGCCTCCAGCCCAGTCTGCACCAGCACTCAGCTGCATCACTACAACCCACAGATGATCTCCGCCCCGAAGCTCCTCGACCACATGCTGAAACAAACCCGGTACTACAGCCATCTCTCCTTTCTCAGTGCCTGCCTGTGCAGTTGGATCAACCCCAATGGACTCCAAACAATGTTCAGACCACCCTAATTTGGCCCAAACCATGACAACTGCTACCTACAGTACATCCAGAGCCTCCAAAAACGGTTTTCTCTATGGATCAGCAGCTCCACGCTCGCAGCCATGCAGCGACAACCACTCCTTCCCACTGACCAATCGCCACTACCCCCTTACCTGCACCCACCTATTGCTATCCCACCTAACCTTCCCCCAGCCCCACCCCTCCTCCATCTATTTATTTCCCCAGTTCCCTGCCTGCTACCCAGTTCTGATGAAGGGTTTAGGCTCAAAACATCGATTCTCCTGTTCCTCTGATGCTGCCTGACCTCCTGTGTTCCTCCAGCTCCACACTGTATCAACTCAGCTACACCAGGGTAAATTGTGCTGCTCCGGGACTCCTTTCCCCTCACTCTGCTCCAGGACTCCTTTCCCCTCAATCTGCTCCGAGACTCCTTTCCCCTCACTCTGTTCCAGGACTTGTTTCGTGGAGTTGCTCTCCTTGCGCTGTTCAGGGACTGCTTCCCCATACGCTACTCCAGGACTGCTATAAAGAGAGAAAAAGAAAGAAAAGGAACAGGTGGAGCAGAGGAGCTCCAGGTGGAGTGTCCTATTCTGCTATCCTCTAGTACCTCTTCTGTGGCCAGAGAGAATTTGAAAATTACTGAAAGACTCCAGATACCTCCTCCCTTACCTCCCTGAACAGCCTGGGTTCCTTCATCGTGGCCTGCTAAATTTATTGAGTCTTAGGACTGCTGTGCATGCAATTAGCTACTGTATCTATATTATTTTCTTCAGATGTTTCACAGTCTTCCACCTTATACGTCTATACCTATGTTATCCTTATTCAGTATGAAGACGGATGCCAAGTATTCATTGAGGACTATTTTCTGCATCTTCTGGATCACATATGGATAATGGTCATGATCCCACATGCACTTTGCTCTCTCAATTGGACCTTACATATTTTTAAAAAACTCTGTGAGTTTTCCTTTGTTCTATTCACCAATACTTTTTTTTTCACACACGCAAGGTATGGGTGTCTCTAGTTGGACCAGCATATAAGTCCATCCTTATTTACCCATAGGGCAGTTAAGAATCAATCACATTGTTGTGGGTCTGGAATCACATGTAGGCCAGATCAGGAAAATGTGACAGATTTCCTTTCGAAAAGGGCACTTTGTTTCTTTCCTCTGACAATCAACATTGATTTCCCACTCCTGATTAGATCCTTAATTCCAAATTGTTTATTAAATTCAAATTCCACCATCTACCATGGCTGGATTTGAATCCAGATCACCAGAGCATTATTTAATTTTCTGAATTAATAATATGTGATAATACCACTAGGCCATTGCCTCTCCTATGAAAGCTTAGAGTTCCTAATTTCCTTTTTAAGATCTCCATTCATTTTTTAATACTTTTCTTGGAACTCTGTTGTTTTGACATTCGGTAACTTCCTTAAGCTTCTCCTTTCTTGCTAATGCTAAATTTATGTTCCTTGACATTCAAAGTTCTCCAGTCTTGATCGCTGGGGAATTCAAGTCCAGTTTTCCCAAACTCTCTTCATTAGGACTGTCCTGCTATCTCAGGAACAAGTCTGATGAACTTTCATAGCACTCCCTTGATGGCAATAATATCTGTCCCGAAATAGGAGACCAAAGCTGAACACAATATTTCAGGTGTGGTCTAATCAAACTTCATAAAATTGAAGGAAGGCTTCACTACCCCTGAACTTAAATCCTCTTGTGCTAAAGTCTAATATTCCATTAGCCTTCCTAATAGCTTGCTGCACCTCCGTATTAGCTTTTAGCAACCTATTGACAAGAACATTCGAGTCCCCTTGCATACCTATAATTTCCAATATCACCATTTAAGAAATACTCTGCATATCTGATCTTCCTACCAAAGTGGATAACTTCACATTTTCCAAATTATATTCCATCTGACATGTTCTTGTTCAGTCATTAAACCTGTCCAAATCCTCCTGAGATAGTAGGAACTGCAGATGCTGGAGAATCTGAGATAACAAGGTGTAGAGCTGGATGAACACAGCAGGCCAAGCAGCATCAGAGGAGCAGGAAAGCTGACATTTCGGGCCTAGACCCTTCTTCAGAAGAAGTGTTCATCCAGCTCTACACCTTGTTATCTCAAATTCTCCTGAAACTGTCTTACATCTTCGTCATGACACGCATTCCCATTTAGCATTTGCAAATTTGAAAATATTATATTTGGTTCATCTGTCCAAATCAGTGATATATATTTTTAGCAGCCGGGGCCTAATTACTATCTTTGCAGTACCCCACTAGTCACAGTTTGCTCACACAAAAATGACCTATACTCTAGTCTCTGATTTCTGTCCGTTAGCCAATCCTAAATTAATGCCAGTACATTGCATCCTATACTGTATGCTTTAACTTCGCCAGCAAACTTCCTGTGGAAGACCTTATCAAAAAACTTCTCTAAATCCAAATAAACTAAATCCAATGACTTGCCTTTAATAACTTTGTTTGCAATATTCTGAAAAATCTCAAAAACATTTGTCAGACTTTCCATTTGCACATCCATGCTGACTGCGCCCAATCAGATTATTGTTATCCAAGTCTTCATTTATCATGATCTTTATGATAGATCCAAGCATTTTCTCTCATACTGATGCGATGCTGACAGATCAGTAGCTCCTGGTTACTTCCCTTGCTCCTTTTTTGAATAGTGGGGTGATGTTTGTGAGCTTTCAATCCACAGGAAACATTCTAGAATCTATGGAATTTTGGAAGATAATTGCCATAATTATATCGACTATCTCTGTGGTCACCTCCTTCAACACTCTGGGATGTAACATATCAGGTCATATTGATACCTTTCAGCCCCATTAATTTCTCCAGTACAAACTTCTTATTAATTCAAATTTACTTTAACGCCTCATTCTCCTTTATCATTTGGACCCCTCATTCTGGGAGATTTACTATTTCTTCCTCAATGAAAACAGACAGAACGTAATCATTTAGCTTCTCTCGTTTCTCAATTTCCAATTTTAAATTCTCCTGAATCTGCTCTTATGACAACTATTTCCAAAGTGTTGCCCTATTTATATGACTTTTACCTGCCCAGGCATATTTCTAAATATGAAATTGAGAACTGCCCTTTCCCTAATTGGGTTTCTACACACTGGCTTAAAATGTTCCCTTAGATGTAATTTAATAACTTGCTCTCTTCCTACCTAGCATACTAAAATGATCCCAGTTAATATTCGGTCGTTAAAATACCCTTCTATTACTATCTTTCTTACACTTTTATTCTTACACTTCTCTGAATTTGATTATATATTTGATCCTTTATTTGTCTTTGGTTGTTTAGGGGAGCCCACAGTACAAATGTAACAGTGTATTTTCACAAACGAAACTGAAATTGCTGGAAAAACTCCACAGCATCCTTGAAGAGAAAGCAGAGTTAATGTTCCAGGTCCAGTGACCCTTCTTCAGAACCCCAACCCTATCGCAGTTATTTTTTTTTCATGCTTTTTTTTAACTTCTACCCATGAGTCCTCTTTTGACAATTCTTCCAAGATATTATCCCTCCTCGCAGCTAAAAGATGATTCCTTCATAAATATTACAATCACTCTCCTCTTCTAATTCTCTCTCTATCTCAACCTTATAACTAGGAATGATGAGCTGCCAATCCTGTCCATCTTCCAACCAAGTCTGGGTCATAGCTGTGATATCATAATCTCACATGTTTATCTGTGCACCAGCTATCCTGTCTTATTCGCCAGGCTCCTTGCATTAAAATATAGTCTTGCTAAACTCTTCCTTATTTATTTCCTTCCAACCTTGCAGACTCACTTTCTCATTTAACTTTTAATTCTATTTCAGTTTCTCCCATCTGAACTACTTGACATGGTCCCACGCCCCTGCCAATCTTATTTTAAATCTGCCCCAACAGCATTTACAATTTGGACGGAAAGGTTGCTAAAATTCCAGGCCAATCACATCACTGTAAATCAATTTGCAATTTTATGTGCAAGTTAATTACATGAAAAATACATTGGTCCAAATATGGAATCTGTTTCTCCTCTATGTCTTTGCTTTGCTGCCCTCAATGCGTGGTTGCCAATGTCAGTTGGTATTTTGAGGACTCAGGATTTCTGCCCTTTCCACACTGTGACAGAAGAATACAAAGAGTATTAGCAGATAGAACTACCTCATCATTCGTGGAGTCAGTGATTAATTCTATTGACTATTCTAACACTACAATAGGGTATTGGTACTTTCACCCTAAATGATATGGAAAGTCAAATGCTGTAGATGATGAAAATTCAAATTGTTAAAGAAGAGTAAATCTGGAAAGACAAGTGTAAGGTAAAGGGAATAGTATCTTTATTCTATGTATAGCTCCTGAGCATGGATGAAAGAGCCTGAATAGAACTGGTGCCTGAATTTGTAGGCCTCCAGACAAAATGTCCTCTCTTACTTTCCTCTGTACATAGTCATATTTAATCAAGCCTGTTGTTGTTCCTTATAAGAGCACAGATCTTATCTCAGTAAGTGGTGGAAAACTGAACAGACTCACAGACCTGCAGCCAAGGGCTTCTAAAACCATAAGATTGAACCTAGAGACAGTACAGAATTTTAGGGGGAAATTTCATGGGCCAGCCGAGCGTCCTGAACCCAGAAGTGGGGGAAGTACTTGACATGAATTTCAACAGGATAGGGGCCAGTGAGTGATGGATTTTGAGGCTTATCCAGGCACAGAACCAAGGACAATAAAACATTGCAGAAAATCAGAAGTACTGACAGGGACGTGGAGGAAACACATAATCAGCGAATATACCTCTGGCAAGCATGAGAAGGAATAGTGTACAGTCCATGACATGAAAAAACTCTGCTTGCAGGAACCCAACCCAGCTTATTATATAATAAAAACAGAAAGAGCTACGGATGCTGTAAATCTGGAACAAAAACAAAGTTGCTAGTAAAGCCCAGCAGGTCTGGCAGCATCTGTGAAGGAAAAAAACAAAGTTAACGTTTTCGGTCCAGTAACAATTCCTCAGAACTGATGGTGGCTGGGAAAACATCAGTTTATATGCAGAAAATAGGGAGGTGGGTGGGGTAGGGAGTAAACGATAGGATAGAACCCAAAGAGAGAGAAAGACAGTTGGACAGACAAAGGAGTTGCTAACGATCAGGCTGGGAGGGTGAATAGTTGTTAATGGCAACAGTTAGTGACGAACAACAGGAGTAATGGCAGGGCTGTGGGATGGTGTTGGGGTGAAAGAAGCATGGACCAGGGTGTCCCGGAGGGAACGGTCCCTGCGGAAGGCAGACAAGGGACGAGAGGGGAATATGTGTCTGGTGGTACACCCCAGAGCCCTATGGCACCTTCCCCTGTAACCGGCGAAGATGCGACACCTGCCCATTTACCTCCTCCCTCCCCAGTATCCAAGGGCCCAAACATACCTTTCAGGTGAAGCAACACTTCATCTGCACTTCCCAGAATCTAGTCTACTGCATTCGCTGCTCACAATGTGGTCTCCTCTACACTGGGGAAACAAAGCGTAGACTTGGCGATCGCTTCACAGAACATCTACGTTCTGCTCGCAAAATAACATCCTGAACTAGCTGTTGCTTGCCACTTTAACACACCACCCTGATCCCTGGCTGTAGGGCTGTGGCGTCTACGTTTTGTTTCCCCAGGGTATGTCTGGGCCCTTGGATACTGGGGAGGGAGGAGGTAAATGGGCAGGTGTTGCACCTTCGCCGGTTACAGGGGAAGGTGCCGTAGGGCTGTGGGGTGTACCACCAGACACATATTCCCCTCCTGTCCTTTGTCCGCCTTCCTGCAGTGTTCCAGCGAAGCCCAACGCAAGCTGGAGGAACAACACCTCATTTTCCACTTGGGGACCCTACGGCCCTTCTGACTCAATATTGAGTTCAATAATTTTAGGGCCTAAACTCTCCCATGTCCCAGCCCCCTACCCCACACACCAGGCCTTGTTACCACATAGCCTGCCATTACACACCCCCTGTTGTTAGTCACTAACAATCCCCATTAACAACTATTCACCCTCCCAGCCTGATCGTTAGCAACTCCTTTGTTTGTCCAACTGTCTTTCTCTCTCTTTGGGTTCTATCCTATCATTTACTCCCTACACCACCCACTTCCCTATTATCCGCATATACACTGACGTTTTCCCAGCCACCATCATTTCTGAGGAAGGGTCACCGGACCTGAAACGTTAATTCTGTTTTTTTCCTTCATAGATGCTGCCAGACCTGCTGGGCTTTTCCAGCAACTTTGTTCTTGTTCCAGCTTATTATATGCAGAATTGTAAATGCAAAGAGAGAAATCAAGGTAACGCTGATGCAATAGTGCAGAGAATGAAATAAAGACTACAACAGAATGTGAGATTCCCAGCAGTAGGAGATGTAGAGGGGCAGGGTGATCTCTTCCTAAGGCATGTGACAGATCCACAACAATATTTCAACCCATCTGACTGTACGGATCTGTAGGATAACTTCTAATACACAAAGATTAAGGTAAACAGAAGGAAATCCACTTTTTTCACTGCATACCAAAACTGAAGTTTTGATCTTTTTGCTCGCAAGTGTAAGAATCCTCTGACCATCTTTGTTCCAGCTTTTTTAACTTGGGAAGTGCTAGAAAAGGACTGAGAAGCTGCACACACTGCACTTATCTACAGATAACAAGGTGTAGAGCTGGATGAACACAGCAGGCCAAGCAGCACCAAAGGAGCAGGAAGGCTGACGTTTTGGCTCTGGGTTTCTAAAATAAATAAATATTTATTTCTGAAGAAGGGTCTAGGCCCGAAACGTCAGCCTTCCTGCTCCTCTGATGCTGCTTGGTCTGCTGTGTTCATCCAGCTCTACACCTTGTTATCTCAGATTCTCCAGCCTCGGCAGTTCCTACTGTCTCTGAAGCACTTATCTACATTTGTGTCACTCTTAATCATGATTCATTATGAACTGTAATTCCATTGTAGTCTTACCTCTTCTTGAGATAATAATTACTGGCAATGTTGATCTTAACTCAATACGCTAGCGATCACCCCCAACTACAGGCATTCCAGCCATAGCATTTCAGGTCCTTCATTTTTCTCAAAACAGATGCTGAAAATATCAGGAAACAAATGCACCAAGGAAAGAGATGATGAGCCATCAGAGGACATCCAAGACCTTGGTTTGCCCTTTCAGAATAAAGTCACATAGAATAAAACTTTACTTGATGTGTAGAGATGGTTGTGTAGTGGTAATGTCACTGGTCGAGTAATCCACAACCACAGGCTAATGTTCCGGAGACTAAAAACAGAAAACGTGATAGGAAATTCAGCAGTTTTTGCAAGCTAACCCCTGTTCCAGACATCTGCCCCTGGGTTTGCATATTACCCAGTCAGTCCTAACCAGCCTTTTCCTGGTTCGTTTGCAGCCCATGGTTTCTGGAGTTGCAAAAGTTTAGTGAATTTAATCCAATGTAATTTCCACAACCTCTGTCTTCACAGGGTTTTAAGTCCAGGAAATGTCCATAAACTGATGGGGATATTTGCCCCACCTTAGACAGCTGTTGTTGTTAGATCCTGGGACTGTGTCTGACCCAAACTGTTCTAGAACAGCTACAAAACTGACATCTACCCAACAATGTGGAAAATTGTCCAGATTTGGCTTTGACACAAAATGCAGAACAAATCCAACCCAGCCAGTTACCGTCCCATCTGTCTACTCTCAATCGTCACTAAACTTATGGAAAGTGTCATCAACAGTGCTATCAGGCAGCACCTGCTCAGCAATAACCTGCTCAGTGAAGCCCAGTTTGGTTTCTGGCAGGACCACTCAGCTCCTGACCTTATTACAGCCTGAGTTCAAATATGGACAAAAGATTTGAATTCAAGCAATTGGTGATAGCCACAGCCCTTGAGATTGAGACCATATTTGACTGAAAAAGACATCAAGAAGAAAACTAGTCAAACAGCATCAGGAGGAAATCTCTCTGCTGGTTGGAGTCATAACTACCTCAAAGAAATATATTTGTGGTTGTTGGAAGTCAGACTTCTCAACTCCAGGATATCTTTGCAGGAATTCTTCAGGGTAGTGTCTTCAACCCAACCATATTCAGCTGCTTCATCATTGACATTTACTATATCATAAGCTAAAATATTGAGGTTTGCTGATAATTGTGTACCAATCATGATTCCTCAGATACTGGCACAGTCTAGTCCAAATGCAGCAAGACCGAAACAATATCCATGCTTGGTCTGACAAGTGACAAATAACATTCGTGCCACGCATGTGATAGGCACTGACCATCTCCAACAAAAGTGAATCTAGCCATAATCTTTTAACATTTGCTGGAATTAATTTATTACATTGCATTCCCCAACTATCAACATCCTGGAGTTTCCCATTGACTAGAACCTGAACTGAGTTAGCTATATAAATGGTCAAGTGAAATCTGGAATAAAGCTCAGGTACAGATTACGAGAAAACAATTTGAAATGTTGGAGTACTGCTTGATTGAATTGTTTGCATGGTAGAATTAACAGGTTCAATTGAATGGAATTAAATTGGTGTAATAAATAGTGCCTGGTGAAACATATCTAATAGTGAAGTACTTTCAACATTGTCTAACCCATTCTACAAATACAAAATTTATTTGCAATAAATTATTTTCGTTTTATCCAATTGTGTTTTGCCTTGAACCTAACTTAATACATTGATTAGAAATATATTCCTGAATATTCAACTCAATAACCTTTCATCAGTGCCTACAGCTGTTGCCTGCTATTCTGTGCTTTTCCAGTGTTTACTGTTTTCATATTTGATTTTCAGCATCTGCAATATTTTGATTTGTTCAATTCTGCAGTGTAATGATCACTACAAAATCATAACGTGCAAAAAAGATTTGGCTTCAATACAATGCTAGAAGCGTGACATTAAAGATTTAGACAAAGGACCGTGGTTGACACATTAAGGTGCTGGATTCAAATTTTGATGGTCTTTCCCTGTATGTATTTGTATATTCCATGGAGTGGATTTGTGGCCTAATGGGCTGCAAAGAACATCATAGATGTAAAGGCCACCTTCAGATATAATTCCTTGTGGTATTTCCCCAGAGGACTGCTGATCAGTTCTTATAGTATTTGACAACTCTACCCATTAAGTGGTACTGGGTAAATGTTGTTTGAGATAGCTTGATGCCACCAATCCTCCTTTGTCTTAAGCCTATCTAATGATTAAACGCAGAGAATACAGTGCTGTAGAACATATACAGAAAAGGCAGTGTTCTTAGATAACAAGATGATTTATTTCTTTATAACAATAACAGAGCTACATTTGGTCAGGCATAATTACTAGGGCCTTAGGGAGCTGGTATTGATATATTTGCTTCCTTTGAAACCTAGAGTAGAACACTTTGTCTTCACCCACAAATTGTGAGTAACATTAGTAGAATGGGTGGGACAAATATAGCGTGAACTTTAATGACTTCAGTACCATTACCTTATGCAACATTTCATATTTTAAAAGCTATTTTTCCATATTAGTGTGCTTATCATATGATTCATAAATGTAATGTGAGCTTAACTCAATAATTTCAATAAGGCAGGAATTATTTAACAGAATTTAGGATATTTTTTAAAAGAAACAACAATAGCAATTAGAGATGAAATGAGTTACAACTTAAATTAAGGAGATTATTACTTTCACTCTACGTCTCGACTTTTTAACAATGCACATAGACAACCTTTATAAAATGTGGCAGGACAGGATCTTAAATAAGGTTCCATTAACCTTCAGAAAATAAAATGGAAAACTTACAGTGAATTGCAACTTTAATTAAATGACAATTTTACCACATGCACAAAGTACTTTGAAATTTTTATAAAGCTTCAGTGCTGAGATTAAATTACTGTCCTATATTTCTATCATTAAAACTGTGCTCTTAACATCTTCTATGAACCATTGCAATCTACAGGCTTAAGGAACTTTAGCCTCAGAATGAATTGTAAAAGTCATGTATTATCTGTTATATCGAATTTAGATTTATAAAAAAATTAATCTTCCGCTATTGTTGTCTCATTAAACAACAATGTGTACGTGTCCTATGTTCCCCTGATGCTAAGGGGACAGACCAAAGATTGTGAATAATATCTGAAATGTCAGTCAAGATGTTGTTTGCTAATCCTCCCACTCTCTTTAAGTCAGGCTCCCTTGAGCATATTGTAAGGCTTTTCATTTGCTTCATTGACATATACAGGGTATGACAGACCTCAGATGGGAAATCCAGCCTTAGGGATGGTGTCTTAGAGAAAAGTATGAATGCTAAATTAGTTCAGGGAAAAGAATCACAAATTACCAGCAATTTCACAAAGGATTTATTTTTCCACTTCACATAAAAATGAGCATGGCAGAAAGACCTAAGGTCATACAACTTTACTTTAAATGTTATTTGTCTGTAATTGGAACCAACATTTGGAAATTACAGTAATAACAGTTGTCTCTATGAACAATAAAGATTTTAACAAAAAGAAATTCAATTAAGTTATGCAGAAAAATAATGTAGAAATTGCTTTGAAATTCATAAGTCTAAAGAGAGAAGTTAACTTTAATAATTCATATTCAGTGAATGTTCTTGACATTAATAATCATGGTTATTTATTAAAGACACATATGTAAGTGTGTAGGCCATGAATATTGGTGAAATGTTTAAGAGGCAAGACCAGATGGATTGTGGCTGCGTTCATATTTAAAATCAGAGAAAAATCAAGTGGAAACAGGACTTAGCACTGACTTCTGGGGTTAACTGAGGTGCATTTGGATGTTGGCAAGAAATCTATTTCGTAAAATCAGGGATTTAATTATAGAAGGCAGACGAACAATTATTGGTGCAGTTAGCATCCTTAGGAGATATTAATGAGGTGATTGAAAGTTTTTGACTTTGTTCCAAATTCTTACTTGTGCAGGATGGTCTTCCCAGGGCTCAAGAAACTAGCTAGGGAACCAGAGGTGAGCATGAGTACTAGTGAGGGTGGTTACTTCAATGTGTTATTTTCCCAGCTGAACAATAGCTCACATATTACAGATGGTGTCTCAGTTTCTAACTGGCAAACATTTAGCAGAATCTGCTTGCGTGTATTCAGCATTTTTTTTCAATTTTGGAGGTTTTCAAAATGAGAGGATAAGGATAGGAGGAGCATTGGAAACAATACCCAAAAAGTACTCCCATCAACCATCTACAGCAGCAGAGACATGCAATGGCAAAAGCCATAGATACACAAATTGGGGATACTGAGAAGAGAGTAAGACATTAGCTGAGGATGTACAATAAAGAGGTAAACAGGATGGAATTGCACATGGGAGAGATTCACAGGAGGTGCATATGAGAGCTCCTGAGGTTAAGGGCGGCACTACCCATATCGGAGAGTTTACAGATAAAGGCTTATCCTCTTTGACCTCACGGTCAAGCAGCACCTCCACAGCTGACAGGCAGTAAAGGTATCTACAGCCTGCAAGAGAGAAACTTGCTTTCAACTTGTTAGCACTGCCTGTGAAAGTGTGACTACCTTCTACATTCATATCTCTGAATTCCTCTGGCACTATCAAGATTTTTTCACACTGGCTTGTAGGATACAAGGGATACGTCCATTCTGATACCAGTAAGGAATCACATCGTTGAAGGACAAAAATCATGTACCAGTTCTGTCAGCAAAAAGCCATGGGAATGTATGCTTCAGGAATCTAGGTAAATCTGGAGGCAAAAGTCAGCATTAGTCAATAAGGATCTCCTAAATAACCGTTTTATGCAGTGTGCTCAAAATATTGCACGTGGTAAAGGATGTAGAGAGCTCTTTGAATATGGAGAAGACAGAGGAAGAGGATCATTTTAGGACATCCATTGTCAAACAAGCAGCTTACATCGTGGCCCAGGATGTCAAGGATGCTCTAATATCTCCAAGATATCACCTCGTGTATAAAAGTGAAATTATGTTGTCAACTCCCATCATCAGTACCAATCACTGGCTTTTCTTATCTCAGTCCTAATTGGACTACCCCTTACCCCGAGACAGTGTCCCTTGGTTCTTGATTCCCAAGCAAGGAAGACATCCTCCCTGCATTTAGTCTATCCAGTCCTATTAGAATTTTACTTGTTTCAATCAGATTCACTCTATCCTTCTAAAATCTAGTGAATAAAGGTCCAATGTCTCCTCATAAGGTAGTTCTGCCATCCCCAGTATTAACCAAATGAATGTCTACTGCACTCCCTCGATGAAAAACATATCCTTTCTGAGGTGCTGAGAGCAAACTCAAATTCTAAACTTAAATCCTCTCTAAATAAAGTCCAATATAACCATTCATCTTCTTAATTGTTTGCTGCACCTGCCTGTCTATTTTCATTGTATGGTGTGCAGAGACATCCATACTTCCCAAAATATTCCCATTTAAATTATACTCTGCCTTTCTGTTTACAATACCAAAGCATATAACTTCATATTCAGCCATGTTGTACTGCATTTACCATGTGTTTGCCCACTGACTCAACTTGTCTGTATCAACTTGTCTGTATCAACTTGAAGCCTCCAACTCACAACCCCAACCAGTTTTGTGTCATTAGCAAAATTGGAAATATTGCATTTGGTTCTGTCATCCAAGTTATTTATACATAAAGAGATTAACTGGGGTCTAAGTTCTGATCCTTGTGGTTCTTCATTCATCACTGCCTATCATTTGGATAATGACTCATTTATTCACACTGTTTCCTATCTGACAATCAATTCTCAATCATGCTACCACCCTCCCCACCCCCCACCCCACCTTCAAAGGAGATTGGTCTGAATCTTAACCAGATGTAACCCTTCCTGCTTGCACTGATCTCATGTTCCCCACAACAGACC
>NC_063332.1:89409191-89417707 GCF_021869965.1 Rhincodon typus | reverse complement strand
CCCCCCCCCCCCCCCCCCCCCCCCCCCCCCCCCCCCCCCCCCACCCATTCTGCTTGTAGGACGTCATGGCATTTTTAACCTGTCATTTGTACTGAAAAGTACCATGAACCCTGACTGTTCACCCTCCCCTTCAGAAGGCCATGCAGCTGCTCCAAGACATCCTTAACTATTATAGCTCTGTCATTCTCCTTCCTCTCGTCTTGAACGAGTCTCCTATGGTACCATGTGTTTGTCTTCTGTTACCATTCCCTAAGAAGCTATCCTTCCCCAACACTATCCAAACTTGTATATCTGTCAGAGAGAGGGATGCAGATGGGGGACTCCTGCACTACCTGCCTGGTGATTACTCATCGTCTTTCTGCCTGTATATTCTTTATCTGTGGTGTGACCATCTTATTGAATAGATGGCCTGTGACAATCTCAGCACTGCAGATTCTCCATAGTGGTTCTCCCGCTGCTGCAGTTGTGAAGTACAGTTAGCCAGCGGCTGCTGCTGGACACATTTCCTGCACACATGGTCACCAGGGACACTGAAATTGTCCATGACTTCCTGTATCGTGCAGGAGGATTATCTTATTGGTGCAAACTCAGCTGCCTTGACTTCCCTTTAAATTAAGCTTGTATGTTACTCCCTATAAAGATTATTAATTATGCTGGTGACCTTATTTCACTCCAAATACTACCACTGCGATGTAAAGTCTTTCCCTTAAGTCCTTGAAGACCTTACTTTAAGTCTGAACTTTATTTACCTTATGTTTCTTTTATTACCTTATAACTTTCTCAGTTAAATCCAAATACAGCCATTAGTTTAAAAATATACACTTTTACATTGCATCTGATTTCACCCTAAAATTTTTACCAGTACTTAAGCTCTTCTGGATGTAAAAATATAACCCTATGACTGAACACTGATAAATGTGTCAATGACAGGAATTAAATAATGTACAAGATAGCCCCATTATCCAGTGAGTAAATTCGAAGGGGCATGTTTCTTACATGTTTTGCTGTCTGTTGGTTTTGAGATGGCTCTGGTAGCAGCACTATTTGAATAGAAACATCTCACAAGTGTTTTCAAAACAGGTCAAAGTTCAACAACAAAAAGTTAGGTTTGAATGAAAAATCTTACAATATCCCAAGTAGACGCAGAATAGCTAATGCAATGCAAGTTTACCACCATTGAATGAGAAAGCAAAAAAGAAGCATTTTCAAGGCTGCTTGCATGTTGGAAGCTGCACAAATAGATATTTAAAATGATCTAGTTTAGCTCTTAATCCGTGGTAATTCTAGTACCTGTGACTTTTATCAAGCTATCCTGTGTCAGCCAGGAGCATATCTTGCTTGAAATCTAGTGATCAGGTCCAGATGTGTCCTGAACAATTCAAATGTGACTGGGAAGCTGATGTGGCTTTCTGACCAGGCAGAAGTGAATCAGCATATTTGGTGAAAATTGAAATAACTCTCCCAAGGCCAGCCTCCCATCACCAATCACCCTTTATTCACAAATGCGTAGCCTTTGACAATAGCACTGCCTCTCACTGAATCAGGCATTGAGCATTCCAATATCCCCGACATTCATCTTTTTATGTCAGCCATGGTTCCCTGATTGGACCAGATGAACAGCCCGAATCAAGGAACTCTTATTCTATGAGTTCCAACTGGCTGACCTCATTACAATCACTACAAAACTGAACTGCTTTAAATGAGTGAGGCTTTTGCTTTTGCTTGTGAGCCTGAGAAGCGCAAGAATCCTCACCAGGCACCACAACGACAGTCTTCCACGTTCCCCGCATTCTCTTTCAGTTCTGAAAGGAACCTCTGCAACAAATTGTATGCCACAGGGATCAGTGCTGGAACTTCACTAATTAACAAACTATACGAATGACTTAGATGAAGGAATGAAAGTTATGGTTGGCAAATTTGTTGATGACACAAAGATAAGTCAGAGAGTAAGTTGTGAAGAGGACACAAGAAAATTACAAAAAGATGATGACAAACAGGCAATGATAGGTTAATTGACTGGCAAAGATGTAGCAAATTGAATATTATGTATGAAACATTTTCTCTAAATGGTGAGACAGTGCAGGGCTCTGATATGCAGGGAGATTTTACAGTCCTCTTGTACACATCACAAAGGATTAGCATACAGGTATTGCAAGTAGTTCGGAAAGCTAATAGAATGTATTCTCCTACCACGAGGGTGATTGATTACAAAGATAAGGAGGTTATGCTTCCTTTATACAGGGCTGTACTGAAACCACACCTTGAGTATTGTATACAGTATTGACACTGTCTTTAAAGAAAGATTTAAATGCATTGGAAGCAATTCAGAAAGATTTACCAGACCAATATCTGGAATGGGTGGGTCATCTTAGGAGAAAAGTTTTGACAGGCTCGACTGGTATTCACTGGAGTTTGGAAAAAGAAGTGGCAACTTGATTGAAAAAATATAAGATACTGAGACGTCTTGACACGGTAAATGTGCAGAGGATGTTTCCTCTTATGGAAGGATCTAGAACTAGATGTTACTGTTAAAAATCAGGAATCTCTCATTTAAAATAGAGATGAGATCTTTTTTTCTCTCTCAGAGGGGGATGCATCTTTGGAACTGTCACCCTCAAAATGTGATGGGAGAAGAGTTCCAGAATATTTTTAAAGCAGACAGATATATTTCCCTCCCCAACCTTATCTGCCTTCCGGAGGGACCGCTCTCTCCGCGACTCCCTCGTCTCCTCCACACTCCCCACTAGCCGCACCACCCCCGGCACCTTTCCCTGCAACCGCAGGAAGTGCTACACCTGCCCCTACACCTCCCCCCTCATCCCCATCCCAGGCCCCAAAAAAACCTTCCACATTAAACAGATGTTCACTTGCACATCTACTAATGTGGTATACTGTATCCGCTATTCCTGATGTGGCCTCCTCTACATTGAGGAAACCAAGCGGAGGCTTGGAGACCACTTTGTGGAGCACCTACGCTTGGTTCGTGGCAAACGACAACACCTCCCAGTCGCAAACCACTTCAACTCCCCCTCCCACTCCTTGGACGACATGTCCATCCTGGGCCTCCCCCAGTGCCACAACAATGCCACCCGAAGACTGGAGGAACAGCATCTCATATTCTGCCTGGGAACCCTGCAGCCCAATGGTCTCAATGTGGACTTTACAAGCTTCAAAATCTCCCCACCCCCGACCTCATCCCAAGACCAGCCAATCTCGACCCCGCCTCCTTGACCTGTCCATCTTCCCTTCCACCTACCCACCCCTCCCTCCTCACTAACCAACCCCCATCCCAACTCCCTACCTACACTCACCTTTACAGGCTTCATCCCTGCTTCCTTGACCCGCCCGTCTTCTCTCCATCTATCTGCTCCTCTATCCACCTTCTATCATTGCCTCCCCCTCTCTCTATTTATTTCAGAGCCCCCATCCCTCCCCCATTTCTGAAGAAGGGTCCAGACCCGAAACGTCAGCTTTCCTGCTCCTCTGATGCTGCCTGGCCTGCAGTGTTCATCCAGCTCTACACCTTGTTATCTCCGACTCCGGCATCGGCAGTTCCTACTATTTCTATGGATAAATTCTTGTTTAGCAAAGGGGTTGAAAATTTGTCAGGTGTGGTGAATGTAACGAGGTCAGCCTGGTTGCCTTCATGGTATATGGGTTCCCTGATTGGGGCTGTTGACCTGGTCCAATCAAGGAGTCCTGGCTGACAGATAAGATCAGGAGTGCCACAGGTTCTGTTCACTCTGACAGCTGGCTCTGAGGGAGCTGAATCAGCATCAAGGAGCATCCATGTGTAAATAAAGGGTGACATGGTGACAGAATACTAGCCTGTGTGGAGTTATTTCATCTGGGATAGGCAGGAATGTGGATTTGAGGCTACAAACAGATCAACCATGATGTTATTGAATGGAGCAGGCTTGAAGGGCTGAAAACTCACTCCCATTCCTGGTACATATGCTTCTTTATTCTTCACCAATTCTGCAGAGAATTTTAGCCATGGAAAACCTATAATTTAATAAAGCTGATTAGTTAACATGACCAAGACGTGTTTACAATGGTAAGAGATGTTCTTCCAATACATCCCCATTACCAATCACTCAAATAATGTCTAAATTTAAAATAGGGTTCCAAATTCAAAGCTTTCAGAAATTCTGTGGGAAAAGAAAATAATTGGTGGAAACAATTATTCCACAAAAGGTGGAAAAAGGCAACAGATTTTTATTTTAAAATCTCATCATGGAAAGGGAAGGGGCCAGTTTATTAGTCCAGGTTTATTTGATCTTTCGTAAAAACTTAGAAATATGTGATCAATCCCTCTTGCGCAGAAAATTTCATGCTGTTAGACTGAATCAGATCTTTTGTTTTAATATGTTTCTGTATGAAATGTAAATCCACTGAATAAATATTAAAAATGTTTAATTTATTCCTGTCTCTGTGTGCCCTCTACCTTTGTATCATATATAAAAAGGATGGCTGATTTTGCATTTCTTAAAAAGCAGCTGGATGTATATGATGAATTACACACTGCTCTTTTTGCCTTGTGCTTCGACCCACATTAATCATACGCAAGTATATTTAAAATCAAGCCAAAGGTTTAGTAGGAAGCGTTTCTAGAAATAAATACATTGTTTGACAGCAAAGAGTCAGAGCACTTTACCTACATTGACTGCTTGACTGCAGTAATATCAGCAGATTTTCACAAGATATGTAATACAAATGACAGTCGAGGATTAGCATTCCCAAGATACTTTTTTAGTTCAGAGAATGCATGCATGTACATGTGCAGAGGCCTCTTGAATTTCTAAAGTAATTAGCACAGCAAAATACACAATAATTAACTCCATTGATCCCTGATTCCATGGAATAATGTCTACTGCTCTCTGTTAGGCAGAGTTTGGAGAGATGATGGTGCAGCAGTAATATAATCCCGAGGCCCAAGCAAATATTCTGGGGGCATGAGTTTAACTTCCATTATGATAGGTAGTGAAATTTAAATACAACTAATAAATGTGGAATATGAATTCAGTCTCAGCAATCATGACCATAAAGCTATGATTGATTGTTAAGACCCATCTGATTCACTGGTATTCTTTAGAGAAGGAAATCTGCCATTCTTATCTTTGTGGCTTACATGTTGCCATCACCTTGTCAAAGGTAATTAGGAATAGGCAATAAATGCTCGTTACATAATATAAGCCCACATCCTATGAATGTATAAAAAAATTGATTCCAGACTCACAACAATTTGGTAGATTCTTATTTGCCCTCTGAAGTAGCCAAACAAGGCACTAGATTCAGCGGCAATTAAGAATGGATAATTAATGCTGACCTTGCCAGTGACATCTAATCTCTTGAAAGAATAATGAAAAAGTATCGACAGAGGTTCCTAATGCTTGAAAATGATATACCAACAATAACTAACATATATGTCTCTTCTTTAATGTAATACAACTGCTCAAGGTATTTCACAGGAGCATTATAAAACAAAATATGACACTGATCCACAAGGAAATATAAGGGTAGATCCAAAAATCTTGTTCAGAAAGGTATTAGTTAAGGAGGTCTTAAAGAAGGAAAGTGAGGTAGAGGGTCAGTGGTGTAGTGGGGGAATTCCAGGACTTAAACCTTGGCAACTGAAGACACAGTAACCAATGTGGACCAAATAAAAAATTAGAACAAAAGAACAAAAGAGAAGTATAGCACAGGAACAGGCCCTTCGGCCCTTCAAGACTGTTCCAATCATCGTGCCCTGACTAAACTAAAAAACAAACCTTTTTCCCTTATTCGGTCCGTATCCCTCTATTCCCTCCCTATTCATGAAACCATCCATATGCCTCTAAATGTCGCGAACATGTCTGCTTCCACTACCTCCCCTCGCAGTGCCTTCCAGGCTCCTACCACTCTCTGCGTGAAAAACTTTCCTCACACATCTCCCTTAAGCTTTTGCTCTCTCACCTTGAACCTGTGTCCCCTTGTAACTGAAACTTCAACCATGGGGAGAAAGCCTTTGACTATCTACCCTATCTACGCCTCTCATAATTTTGTAGATCTCTATCAGGATTCCTCTCAGCCACCGTCTTTCCAGTGAAAACAATCCTAGTCTTTTTAACCTTTCCTCATAGCCAATGCCCTCAAGACTGGGCAACATCTTGGTGAACCTTCTCTGCACCTTCGCCAATGCTTCCACGTCCTTCTGGTAATGTGGCAGCCAAAACTGCACACAATACTCCAAATGCAGCCTAACAAGGGTTTTATATAGCTGCAACATGTTTTGCCAAATCTTGTACTCCATGCCCTGGGCAATGAAGGTAAGCATGCTGTATGCTGCCTTAATCACCCTGGCTACCTGTGTTACTACTTTTAGGAAGCTGTGGACCTGCACGCCCAGATCCGTCTGTATGTTAATGTTCCTAAGGGTTTACCATTAACAGTATAATTCACATCCAAATTTGATCATCCAAAATGCATCCCCTCACATTTGTCTGGAATAAACTCCATCTGAATTTCTGTGCCTAAGTCGTCAATCTATCTATATCCTGTTGTATCCTTTCGCAATCGTTGGCACTATCAGCAACTCCACCAACCGTCGTATCATCTGCAAACTTACTAATCAGACCACCCACATTTTCCTCCAGATCATTTATGTACACTACAAACAACAGACGACCTAAGACTGATCCCTGCGGAACACCACTAGTTACCGGTCTCCATTCTGAAAAACACCCTTCCATTGCTACACTCTGTCTTCTATGGCCAAGACAAATCGGAGATGGACAAGTTGCCAGAATTAGATGAATGCAGATATCGCGGAGAATAATGGATCTGGAGGAGGTTAGAGAGGTTGGGACGGGGAAAGCCTTAGAGGATTAGACAGTGAGAATGAGAATTTTCAAATCAAGGCATTACTTGAAGCAGATCAGCGAGCATAGCAGTGATTAGAAAACCAAACTCAGTGTGAATTAAGACACGGACATTAGAGTTTTAAGTGATATATAGTTTCTGGCAAATAGAAGCTGGGAGTCAAGCTAGGAATGAGTTGGAACAGAGATAACAAGGTGTAGAGCTGGATGAAAACAACAGGTCAAGCAGCATCAGAGGAGCAGGAAAGCTGACGTTTTGGGCCGAGACCCTTCTTCAGAAATGAGTTGAAACAGTCAGGTCTAGGGTTAAAATCAGCTCAAATGAGGGGTTCAGCTGTAAATGAGCTCAGGCGGAGGCAAGGTTATGGAAGCAGAAATAGGCAGTCTTGGTGCTGGTCAGAAATTCGCTTCAAAGTTACAGAAGTCAACAAGATTATAAGCAGTCTACTTCAACCTCAGACTGTTGTCATGGAGAGGTTAGGTTTAAGGTGAAATGGGGAAGATTAAAAGGGACCTGAGGGACAACTTTTTCACACAGATTGTGGTGTGTGTATGGAATCAACCCACAGAGGAAGTGGCAGATGCAAGTACAGTTATAGCATTTAAAAGACATTTTGACAGGTACGTGAATAGGAAAGGTTTAGAGGGATAGTGGCCAAACGCAGGCAAATGGGACTAGTTTAGTTTGGGAAACCCAGTTGGCGTGGACAAGTGGAGTGAAGGGTTTGTTTCCATGTTGTATGATTCTATGACTTTATGAATCTATGACTGTTGGTGACAAGCAGAGTAGGGAGGTTATGATGTCAATATGTAATGTTGATTTGGCATAGCCACTGCTATTTTTGATTCGTGATCTCCAGCCTATGCCCCGTCCTCACCTCACATAGCTGACGATGATAAATAACATGAAGGAATCTCAACAAGTAGTAGTTAAAAGAAGAGTTACTACCTTTAGCTGAGTTGCTTTTTTTTTAATAAACTTGCTCTCACACATTAGGGATAGATGGGGTTGAACCTGAACCTTAGGGTCTAGAGGTAGGGAAGTTACCACTGAGCAACAACCACCCTGTCTTTGGGTTGCAGTAGACCTCTGTAAGCTTGTTTCTGATCCAACAGTACATTTGTTTAACTTCTTTGTTCACTTAAAAGAGGGTTGAACTCTTTTTCATGGTGGGTGAGAAGGGGCATGGGTGGAAATTTCAATCTTTCTGTCATTCAATGAGCTAATGAGCAAATTCATAAAGATAAGGTTTGCCACAGCAGTAAATATGAATTTCATAAACAAACAATTCCAAAGCAATAAATTGATAATGTAAATGACTATTTCATTAAAATGAATATTTTAAAAAGTGCCAAGCGTCAGAGTGACATAATAAAAATGTTTTCCTTTTCCTTTTTGGTTAAGAAGCCAAGCTAGAGACAGAATTGACAAAACCCCAAGTTCTGATTACCAGGGAAGCAGGTGAGACTGGGACTAAGGTGGGGAATGAGGTTTAAATTAAACTGACATTGAGCTCTCCCTGTGCTGAGGCACACTCTGAACTGGCTTCAGCAGAATTCACTTGAAAGTTGGGGTCAGAAGTGAGTTACCTTCAAATCTGGTTCTTCTTCTTTCACAGACAACAAGGTGCAAGGCTGGATGAACACAGCAGGCCA
>NC_063332.1:89337130-89394191 GCF_021869965.1 Rhincodon typus | reverse complement strand
CTTCTTCAGAAAATTTCTGAAGAAGGGTCTAGGCCCGAAACGTCAGCTTTCCTGCTCCTCTGATGCTGCTTGGCCTGCTGTGTTCATCCAGCTCTACACCTTATTATCTCAGATTCTCCAGCATCTGCAGTTCCTACTATCTCTGCTGTTGTAACCATAGGATTTGAACGGGCATTTATCATTTAACATCAAAAGGCTCAGCATCTTAGCATGTTATATTGTTCTCTTACCTGGGGAAGTGTAAATAAAACAGATTACTAATGGCTGCCTTCAGGTGACCATATGTTAGGTTTACTCCATGCAAAAGATTGTTGCTTAAATTTTTGTTGGAGATGGCCATTACCTTCAAGTTGTGTTGCAAAAATTGCTTTGTAGTTTGGCTCCACTTTTGCATAGTATATAAATGCCTCCTTGGATAACTTGTGGTCTGCCAGTGCCTAAGAGTGACTATGGTCTAACTCCAATAGGTTTCTGCACAACTCCTTTATTTATACAATGATAGATTCTATTCTGCAAGAGAAAGTGTATCTCACTTTGGTACAGAACATTTTTGTCTCTTGTCAGACAACATGACTGCTGATCTCACCATTACGTAATCATATACAACACTATCTCATTGCTTTACACAAATGTTACAAATTTCTACCCTTGGACATTCCTGGCTGCTTGTCATTGAAATCAGACTAGCATCATTAGCAACAGCATTTGTGTCTAACTGACATAGGTTTCCATGAATACTTTTAGTCTTTTTCTCACCAAGAAAAATGTTAAAATACTAATTTATTCCAGCAAACGTCAATGGTTTTGGCTACAAGTGGGAATGATCAAAATTAAACCATCTGTTAATCGTTCTTGAACAGAGTTTTCAGTAAATATTCTTTGCTTTTGCTTACCTCATTTTAGATAGGTTATGATGTCATTAATTGATACACTTAATGTTTTTGACTATTCTTGTTTTTAAATTCTAGTTAATTTGAGCAAATGCCTTTCACTAGACACATCTTTAAAGAAGTTCAAAGTCAATGATTTTTATCCCACTTGGATTTGAAGAATCAATGCTAAAACAATCTTTTGAAAAAAAGTTAGCACTAAGGTAATTTTCTGACTATGCACTGCCAGTGGGCATTTTTACCTGCTGTTTATTATTATTTAAAAATTGGACATGATATTTTGGCTGCTTAAATAAGTGGCTTTCCACTGTCAGCACAAAGTTAGAAAATTGTTCCTTATACAATTCCATTAGTTGAGTGAAAGACAGATTTATGCTTCCTTTGTTGGTCTGTTTTAACTGTTTCCTTTGTATTCTCACTTGTAATAGTAATCAGTTATGCAGCTTGTAGGGAAAAAGAAAATCAATGGTTGTCAATGTGACAAAGAACATTGAAAGCGCAATAAGAGGCACAGGGTAATTTTAATTTTGTGTGATGTCACAAATAAGCCGTTAGGTTTGCCTCCCTCTCAACATTTATTTCAACTGAATGTGAATGGGCTGCCAATTATATTGAGTGCACACATTTTATACAATCCAACAATTAAAATTATCCCCATCATGTGAACTGCAAATCCAAACACAAAGTAGGGGCCAATGTAAGAACAAATATACGGGGCAAGTTCACCAAAAATTTACCAAGGAGAATGATGGTGTGAACAGTGGTGTAATTGGGCAAGAGTCCAAAAGACAGATTCTCAACGTTGAGTTCAGTTGTCACAATTAACGTTCCATTCCTTAAATGGTGAGATCCGGGGGCAAGAAACTTATTTGCATCATTTATCACGCAACTTATTGTATTCATTTTCATTTCCCTGGTTAACTTTTTCCCTCAAGAAAGGTGATGCTTTAGAAACTCACCTGAAAAAACTCACCTGTTGAGTTGGGTCTTCTGTCTTGAAGCTCTGCTGGCCATCTTCCGTCAATTCACTTTAGTTCCAGCTGCTACAACTGCAGTAAGTACTTCTGTGGTCAATGTGCACTATGGCTCCATACAGACAACTAGGCAATGGCAACATATCAGCCTCGGGTCATCGGCTGGTTGTTATTGGGCAGGCTCAGGCAACGCTTGGTCTCTAACATGTAGCTTTTGCAGACAGACTTAGGCAACAATAACTGGAGCAGAGATAGTGCTTTAGATAGGAGAGCCTGGCTTACGGCAGTAGGAACTAGTGACGAAGATGTGTAAAGGCCAGGGCTGGGTGGACTTGTCACTGTATGTCACAGTACTGTATCAGTGTCGGAGTTTCAGCATGTGCCAGCAACTTATGTGACAAACACACTGCACATACTCAAACAGTGGTGATATGAAAATTTAAGGGGGGCTGAGTGTTTAGTGGGACAAGGATAAACTGCAATTAGCCAGGGAGTACGGACACTATTTATCCAGATCCTGGTCCATCTATAGTGTCAGGGTTTGGCCATGGTCAATCAGCTGTTTGATATTATGCAAATCAGGGGAACTGTGTTGTTGCAATCCAGGGTTTGAACCACAGGCCTTGTAATTAAGTATAAAGAGGCTGGGCCTTGCTGGTTAATCAGTTGGAGTTGGAGTGCTGTTATAAACTCAACCTGAAGGCTAGGTCATCATCAATTGAGGCTATCCTGCTCAGTCAGTCTAGGGGATGGACCATGATCAGTCTGTGGGCAGGAGGTGAACGGAATTTGGGGATTTTTCAGGACTGAATCTGTGGAGTGCAGCTCAGGTCTGGTGATTGGCTTCAATGTATTCAGTTCCTGAAAGAATGGTCAATGTTACAGGGGATGATTGCAGAGGTTAGGGTAGGGCTGGTAGTGTAGCAGAGGTGGTCTGGGTGGGTAGTTAATTTTGATCTCAATATGGGGATTGTACAAGTGAGTAATGGCATTGGAGTCTTAAAAGTCATGAGATCTAGAGGTAAGACAAGCATATTTATGTCGATATAATTAGGGTTTAATCAAATTGGTGAGAGGATGAAAATTCATTGAGGGCTCAGGGATCATTACACAAAGGGAGTCATGAAGAATGAGGTTATTTGTGAGTCACAAGCAGGGTCTACAAATACTCAAACATGGAAGCCCAACATATTGTTTCAAACAAAAAAAAACTGCACAATAAAGTTTCAACGTGGAAAGAAAATTTCTAAGACAGAAGGAGTGAGTAACTTCTCTTTTTCCAAAGGGATGAGTGGAATAAATAGAGTGCAAGACCCTGTATAGGGTTAGTGCAGTCATTATGATAATATGATACCGTGAACACTTCCATCACATTGCACTCTTGGTTGCTTGTGCTAAAATGGACCTTGAGCCAAAGATGAATCAGTCACATCAGGGAGTGTACTCCGTCGTGGAGATTAATAAGTTTCCACTCATCCTGGGAATGCTCCTTCTGAGCATTTCTCCATCACTATCTAGTCAAAGCTTCACTGTACCCTTGCTACACCTGAGCTTCCTCTCTGACAGCACTTACATTGCAAAGATGAAACTAAATGTATGAGTTGACAACTAGTCATCTCATAGCCTTAAATGTTGCAAGATTTTTGTGAGAGTCACAGACACAGGTCAAACCATTCCCTTCTAAAATGTGAGAATGCATCACTAGTTCCACCATCTCTCACATGAACTATGCTTGAGAAGTGGATAATTTGGACATCTCAAAGCCTCAGCTTCTCTGCTACAATTTACCTTTAGTCTCATTACCTCCAAATTCATCTGTAGCATCATAACTGCAATCTCTGATATTTAGGCATGTGGTTCCATCTTGAATGAGGCTATCTGCAGTCTTTGGTGATTATGAGAAAGGAACCAATGATTTCTAATTGCAATGTAACACATTTTTTTGCTGGTTGAAGATACTTCATACAATTCACATTGTTCCATTTAACTTGGTCTTATTGGGTCAATAAAACTCAGCACATGTTTTAATAGTGGAAGTCAATACTAATGTGTTCGTTGGGAATGTATGTTTCTCCTGTCCTATGCACAGACCTGACTTCCGCAGCTAGGGTGGAGGCAACCTGCTGTGTGATACACCCTGTTTACTTCAAAGACTTTAGTGGTCATTCCACAGGGGTCTTTGACCTAGTTGGCTCAGCTACAGACTCAATCTCTTTGGCTTGAACTGCTCGAGACATTGGAGTCATGGGCAGCAGAGACAGAAGGGTTTGGGCACCTCCGCTGTGCCTTGAGAAGAAGCCTGTCTGTCTCTTTCTCTCTGTGCATATCTGCTGCCTCCAGCCTGTCTCTTTGATAGGAAGGGGCACCTAGAATGAGGTTGAGGTCTCACTCCTTGCCATTGATACTGAATGCCCACGGCTGGAGTGATAGATTGTAGACATGAGTGCATATATTTGGCGACTATTGAGAATTCGGCTCAAAGTAGGTCTCCAAGGCAGACATGATTCTTTCCGTGGAGGCAACCAAGTGCCCCCATGTCAAAGCCACTACAGCAGTGAGAACATGGTATATCTCCTCCATCTTTCTTTGCAACCTATCAAGTGCCTCTGGCACACCTATCTGATGTTCCACTGCCTGTCTCTGCATGGTGATCATTTCACCAATGGCTGGGCACATGAACACATCTGCATGGAGCTGAGCAAGAGAGCTTAGTTTCTGGCAGTTCTGAGTGTCAATGATATGCTTACCAGATTATGATCCAGCTCTATTCTAAATGGAGCAGTAACCAACTGTGTAGCTTCTGTGATGGTGGAGGGTTCAGGTGAAAGCCTTGAAGGTGCATTCTCTGAGGGTATGCACACTGCCTTTGAAGTGGCGCTGATGCTGAGGGGCACAGAGTATGTTCTTTTCCCATTTGATAATTCCTGAGTATTCCTGATGGCTCTAGAAGTGAAAAGAAAGAAAGTTAAAGATGAAGAAAAGCAAGAAGCCAAAAGATGTTTTTTAATGATATCTCTTGTGTTGTAGGAGTGACCAGCACAGATAGCACCTGGAGTGGTATCCAACTGTTATTTAATCTGATGCTAGGAAACTCACCAGAAAAAGTATCTTGTGCAACGTTTTGCTCGCATGGATAAAGAACAGAGAAGCGCAGGACTCACTCATGGCAATGGTTAAGCTTCAAAAGAATTTTTCCCTTCATGCTTGATTCATCAATTTAAGCAGTCGTGTAGATGTCTAAACCATAATGATGACAGTATCCTAGGAATTAGATTTTGCAGTTTATTTGATATCTCGATTTGGAAAATGCGTAGTTAATATAACTAATAAAACAAAATAATGTTTATTTTTAATATATTCAAGCTTTTCTTGGAGTGATATATTAGTTTGAGTTTGAGCATTAAAAGATGATTCCCTAAAGGTCAGCATTTTAATTGAAAGAAGGAGTTACGTTCATCCTGCACTGAATAATGTTCAATTCTCACAAATGTTTCTGAACATTTTAAATACACTGCAAAATCCTGAAATTAAGTAATGTTGTTGGCTCTGAAATTTGCTGCGTTTCCAGTCTGATACGTGGCTGAGAAACTGAAAGATTCCTGTAGGACTTCAGTGTTGTTAGACAGCTAAACTTGGCTACTTTTTTTGGTCAAGTTGGCAGCTACTTTCCCACAAGCATCAGAGAGATAATGACTAAATGCAAAATGATCATTTTGATGTTGGTTACTGCGAGAGGAAAGTTAATTCGGAAATCAAAAATGCTTAAATAAAACAAAACAGAAATATTAAAAGCATATCGTGGGTTAAATTTAGATTTTATTTTTATTGTCACATGTACTCAAATACAGGAATACAGTGAAAAGTGTACAAAGTCACCAATGGCCGGCACCGTCCTGGTAGGGAAAGTCAGGGTTAAAAACAGAAGCAGAAATAAAAGAATCTGCCAAAAGAAAAAGAAACATCCCAATCACTCCCCTGCTTCCACCATAAGTCCTTGTCACCAGAAAAACAAAGCCACAAAGTCCATCTCTCAGTCTGTGAAGTCTCAGGTGTCCCAAGTTCCAAACATCACCACAGCTGAAAAGCCAACACCTCCTGGAGAATGATCACCAGAGTCTTTGAAGTAAACAGAGTGTATCACACAGCAGGTTCTGTCCACCCTAGCTGTGGAACTCATATCTTTACGTGGGAGAGCTACAGCTTGGATCTGTCCTGCCGCTGCTGGAACCGTGTCATCTTTCTTTGGCACCATCTTGCCTCCACCAACATTGGCCCAGCATAGAGTCATGGTGGTAACAATCTCGGAAATGCAGCCGCCACTGAAGCTGCTGGGTCCCGAACTGGGCTTCAACCCAACGCTGGGCCCACCGTGCCAAAGCAGTCGGTGCCTCATTCTGGCTAGCGTTGCTGCTGCTTCCTAGGATCGCCATTTCAGCAAAGAAATCTACTGCTGTCGACCCCCCAGAAAGGAACCACTCCCATCGGGGCCGACACTTCGGGAAGGAACCGCTCCTGCCACTGCTGACACTCTGGAAACGGGAACGATACTGCACAGTGGGCCATTGGCCTCTTTCTGTTTTGTAGCCTGTCTATGATGAGGATATTGCCATCATCAACAAAGTCAGAATTTACTCCTCATTATTTGTTGTTCTTGAGCACGAGTAATGGACCTTCTTGAACTGTAGCAGTCCACTTTGTTGTGTAAACTATAGAAAGAGACAACTTGGATCCACTGATCTATTCTTGTGTTTATGCTTGACATTCGCCTCCTCCAGCACCTCTTAATTCCAGCCTTTCTTGCATAACCTTCTAAATTGCCAAGGTTAAGGTTTATAAGGCCATATTGTACTCAGTTGTTACATATATGCCTCATTCCCATTTAACTCTGCAATAACAGGTATTGTACTTCATAATCATTTATCAATAGGTGCAAGAGTTGTATGTTGAACCATGCACCTAATTCTGTCAAAATGGGATTTGTATCTCACCAGGTGCTTGCTGTTATTTTTTGAGGAGAATCACTAAAGCAACAATGCAGTGCTCAGAACTATTCTCACAGAGTAAGAGGTTGTTTATATTCATGAAAGAACTTCATAGAAACTTATTAAACCTAACCACATTGTTTCATATGATATTAGTAAGCATACGTTAAAATTACTTGCCAAAAATATTTCGGAGATCATATTAAAATGAAATATGAGAAAATGGGGCCGTAGGTTCTGGATGAACTACATTTGAAATTATTTCCCAACTGTATTTTTTTTTTGAAATTAGCATTTTGAAAACTAGCCATCCCATCTGTTCAGTCATCTATTATAACTTGGCATCTCAATTGCTCAGAGTCTGTATATCAAGTAGAAGAATGGAACAATATGTCCAGCAAACCTTCTGTTCTCCAGCTGGATTTATTGAGTTCTTATGGCCTTTCTGTATCAGAATTTGAGTTCCTTCAGCAGTTATAGTTCCATTCTTCTGATAATCACATGTAGATCAGCTTACAGAGTTGTAGTCAATAAGGTTTTTGTGCCACATAAGGAGGTTATTTGGCTTCTTGTGTTCAAACAGACTTGTTGAAGGGCAAACGTGTCAGTCCTTTTCCATTGTTTTCTTTCGGTAGCCCTCTTTATTTCCCTCAAGAGCCCATCCAATTTCCTTCTGAAATCATTGATCATTTCGTCTTCTTCCATTACTGCTCATTATGTGTAAAAAAAGTTCTTCCTCACATTCTCCATGCATGTCATGACCAAAAGTTTAAATCTATGTCCCCTTGTCCTTGTGCAATCAGCAATGGAACAACATTTCTTAATCTAAACCTATCATCATATTTTAAAAAGAGAAATAAGAAACTATTGCATTTAGAAAACATTTTTTCATACCTACTGGAGATCTCAAGATGCCAATTTGCATTGGAAACTCCCGCAAACAGCAACAAGACAATAATTGGATATTCTGCTTTTGTTATGTTGGTTGATGTATAAATATTTACTAAGACACTGGAGATAAGTCTTCAGCTCTTCTTAATGATTAGTGCCATGGAATCTTTTATATACATCAGAGCAGGTAGCTGGGCCTGCACAGCTTTGCAGTGTTGGCTCAGATATCTTTACTTAAGTCCTAACTTGTCTGTCAAAATTCTCCCTCAATCTTTTTTGCTCCAAGTAGAAAAAAATAGATTGTCCAGCATAACCTTGTAGCTAAAATTCCTCATTCTTGGAATCATTCTGAGAACAGTAACCTGGAAAAACCTATCAAGAACTTATAATTCCCTTCTAAAATGTAATTACCTGAACATAATACTTTAGTTGCAGCCGAACCAGAGCTTTGCTAACATTCAGTCACTTGATGATATTCTCTTAAATGATCAAGGTTAAAAGTTTGAAACAAGTGGTTCTGTTATATTTTTAGTTCTAGTGTGTAGCACTTACATGCTCGCATACAAAGGAAGAACCTCAGCAAAGTTAGATTTGGCAGGCTTCTTAGTTTTTAAATAAACTCAGTTTTAAACCTAAACTGCCTTTGGAAACTGAATGAATAAGAAGTTAAAGATGAAGGAACAACATATCTGTTTATAACCCCGAGTTTTGTTAATACTGATGATTTTAACAAGTCAGTTTTGCAGGAGAAAGAGACACTCACCTCATGGGAACTCAAGATTTAGTCAGGATCTATTAAGTCTCAGTCCCAGAGATAGGACTTATATGCTCGGAGCTCTTGCTGTAACTAGCTGATCATGATGTACTTGTTTTTCAATGAGATTTCCTTCATTGCCAGTCTCTTCTCCTGATTGAAGACCAGTTATCACTTTCCAAGTGTTTGAGGTAGGTGATGGACTTGCAACATGTAAATGAGCTTCAAGAGTTTAAATAATCAGCACCTCAATTTATCCATGATTGCATTTCACTGTTAACAGTCTCTCCTGCTTGCCAAAACCTGCCATGGGTTAAAATTTACATCTGTGTTTTCATTATACATAGAAACATAGAAGCATAGAAGCATAGAAGCTAGCAGCAGGAGGAGACCATTTGGCCCTTTGAGCCTGCTCCGCCATTCATCATGATCTACTCTTTGTTTCCTCCCTGCCAACAAGTTTTCCATCTCAATACACTTCCCCCAATCCCATGCGTTTTAATCTCGCACAATAATCTCTTATGCAGGAGTTTGTCAAACGCTTTCTGAAAATCCAAATATACCACATCAACTGGCTTCCCCTTGTCGACATCAATTGCACCAATTTGCAGCTTATAATAAACCATGCATTCTTTCAACAGTTGATCCTGATGGAACATCTTTTTCGAATTTCCAGAAGTGGTTCAATTAGTAGCAGATTCATTTCTGAATTAGGAAATTGTGGATTCAAATCCCATTCTAGAATCTGAGTGCTAAAATCAAGGTTGATACTTAGGTGCAGTATGGAGAGAGTGTTGAACTGGTAGAGGTGTTGGCTTTCAGAGTAGATACTAAACCAAGATACTATGTGTTTTCTCAGGTAAACACGAAAGGTACAATGATGTGCATCAACTGCAAAATGCTTTGCAACAAATCTCCAAAGTTTCTTAGAAAACACCTTTCAAACCCATGACCACTACCATCTCAAAGGAAAAAGGCAACAGATACATGGGAACAGCAGCACCTGCAAGTTTCCATCCAAACCACTCACCATCCTGACTCCAAACTATATTGCCAATTCTTTAAAGTCTCTGGGTAAAAATTTTGGAAATCCTTTCCTATCAGTATTTTTTTGTAACTACACATCAAGCACTGCGAGGATTAAAGAAAGCAGCTCTTCACCACTTTCTCCAAAACAATTAGAGATGGACAATAAAATGCTGAGCCAAGTAATGATGGCCACATCCTATGAATAAAGGTAAGTCAAGAGTTAACATAGAGTCGTAGAGTAAAAAAGACCCTACAGCTCAACAACCCAGTACAGGTCAATTACAACTAACCAACTCTCCATTTTATTGCATTTGGCCCATAGCTTTGTATGCCTTGTCATTGCAAGTGCACATCTTAATACTTCTTTACATATTCTGAGGTTTTCTGCCTCTATAGCACTGGAGATGTACCAATTTTAAGCCTGTCAGACCATTCAGGATCTCTTGTCTGTCTATGCTAATTTCTTTAAGTATATCACAGGCCTTCTCCTTGACTTCTATAACAACATTGTTCATCTCATGAGTGAACCCCAACACAAAGCACTCATTTAGAACTCTACCTACATCCTTTGGTTCCACACACAACTTACCACTATGGTCTTTAATGGCCTGTAGTCTTTCCCTAGTTATCCTTTTTACCTTAATAGACTTGAAAATAACTTAGAATTGTCTTCTATTTTACCTGCCATTATTCTTTCATGCTCGCTTTTTGCTCTCCTAATTTCCTTTTCAAGTTTCCTCTTGCACACTCTGTACTCCTCTGGGGCTTCAACTGTTTTTGTGTCGTCAGAATCTGCCGTAAGCCTTTCTTTTTCTCCTTACCCAATCCTCGATATCCATTGATTACAGGCTTCACTCGATTTGATGGTGCCACCTTTTTTCTTTGTTGGAACATGCTAGCCAAGTACTCTCCTTATTTCCTTCTCGAATATGTCACACTGCTTTACCTAAAATTTAAAATTATCTAAAATGTATCTGCTCCCAATCCACTCTGACGAAATCATACTTGATCTTATTAAAATCAGTCTTTCCCCAGTGAGAACTTTGATTTCAGGCAAATCTTGCCCTTTCCATTATAATCTTGAATCTAATGGAGCTATAATCACTGTCTGCAAAATACTCCCTACAGATACTTTAACCGCTTATCTGGCTTTATTTTGTAAAATTCAGCCCAGGACCACCCCCTCCCTTGTATGGCATTCCATGTACTGGCTTATAAACCTCTCCTCGACACATCTTAAGAATTCCATTCCATCTGAACCTTTCACAATGTGACTACTCCAGTTAATGTTGGGGAAGTCAAAATGCCCTACTATCACCAGCCTATTATTTTCAAGCTTCTCTAAAATTTGCCTACATAGCCGTGGTTTTCTGGCTAATATTTAGCCTTCAATCAACATCACATAAAGGTTATCTGATCATTGTCACATTGTTGTTTGTGGGGTCTTGTTATCACAAATTTGATGCTACTAATACAACAGAGACTAAACTTCAAAATGTTTGTGCTATAAAGTGCAGTGAGGTGAACTGTAATCATGATGGCTTTAATGATGAGTGGGGGTCGGTTTAGCTCAGTTCTCTGGATGTCAACAGCATGGGTTCAATTCCCACACTGGCCGAGGTTACCTTAAAGATCTCTCCTTCTTAACGACCCCCCTCGCCTGAGGTATGGTGGCCCTCAGGTCAAATCAGCACCATGAGAGAGCAGCCCTATGGTCTGGTAAACCTTTGACGACTTGACTTGAATGTAGGCAGAGCACGAATAAAAGGAAACAGTCTCGCATTCTGGTTTCCACTGTGTTGTTGGATGTTCTACCTATTATGCAAGAGATCTGCTAGCTGAAATTGCCCTGATCAGTCACATAATGACCCATGGCAGAAACTCGACTCTGAGTAGACATCAGCTTTGAATTCAGAGACAACCAACATTGACAACAGTCTTGACAGGTAAGTCTCTCCTACCTGTCCATCTTCTCTCCCACCTATCCACCCCTCCCACCTCACTGACCATTCCCCACCACTCCCGACCTGCATTCACCTATCACCATCCCACCTACCTTCCCCAGCCCCACCCGTCCTCTCTCTATTTATTTCCCAGCTCCCTTCCCCCTCCCCATTTCTGAAGAAGGGTCCCAACCTGAAACGTCAACTTTCCTGCTCCTCTGATGCTGCCAGGCATGCTGTGCTCCTCCAGTTCCACACTGTGGTACCTAAGTCTATATAAATGTAAGTTTACTTTCTTACTATTTAGATTGATTAAGTAACATGTGGAAGGCATTGTATATCTGATATCAATCAATTAAGATAATTGAAAATGATGTGACATTCTTGGAAGCATCCTTTACGTGATAATTGTAACTGCATCTTGCACTACATCATCCCTGAATGGACTGCAATACTTAGTACTTACTATAATTTCCATAAACTACTTTCTTTAGCATTAAAGCATTAGAATGTGACAAAAGACCAACAAAACAAATTATTAGCAGCCAAATCTGATTGAGTACATCAGATTCTTGCTTTCTTTTGTATGCAATAGAATCAGAACCTAATGTTTAATATTGTATCTTATACTTAATGCTATCTCATCTCTTTTTTCACAAATTTCTTCCAAATATTGATCTGAAATTGCTCAAGCAGAATTAGTGTTTCATCATCCATCTATGTGACGCAGTGCTATAATTGCATTACTTAGGCACCTCGAAGCTGTGTTTTGTAGCTCAGAACTAAAACATTAGCGGTACAAACACAACAAGAGAGAGAACAGTTCACTTAACCTATGAGTAACTCATCAAGTCAAGCAAATGTGTCAAATTTAGTGTAAAAAAGCTTTTTTAACATGAGTCCCACATAGGCAGACAGGTGGGAAAAACATTGAAGATAGATATATTCACAAAGCAGGCATCTTAATGTCTTGAAAAAGTGCCTTCAATGCTATCTACGAGTTAGTGCACATTTTCGTCCTCATCAGGAAAGCAGGCGGATGGTTGGACTAGAGGAAAAGGACTGAGTTTTGCTTTTATTGAAAATTATCAGCACTTGAATTATTAGTGTGAATCATTATGCGCGTTGGGGTGTGAAAACTAAGCCGATTAGCTGACTTACCTGCCATATTTCCGGCTTTAAGTGCATTGTATATGGCCAATGCTGTCTCGCATGTGACTAATGAGGGTATGTCCTCTGTAGGCAGAAACTCAGAGTTTTTAGAGACTTTAATGCATACAATAGCTTTAAAGTGATCTTGTGTTGGACAATGACTGTATGTTTGTTAAGAGAAAAGGAGGATTTTGATTTTCTAAGAACGGTGCTTAAAATCTTATAATTACTGCATTTTTAAAAGCAATCAGTCCTTTTGAAATAGTCAGTCATGTTTGGCAGAGCTGCTGGAAAAATTGGGCATCCACTTGGATAAAGGTATATAAAGAGATCTTGCCTAAGCCACAAGAACAGAAGGAACAAGTCATGTTTTCTCCCTGACATGAGATCTCCATTATGACAGGATTTGGAGCAGTGTACTAGGGGATGGGCCAGTGAGGGTCGATGCATACAACAAAATCCTGACAATTTGGCCACAGTGTTGGGGAGAAGTATTACTAACCTCACCAGGAGGTGTGATGCATGTTAATCCCCATTATCATCACTTAAGCTGTATCTAACAAGTTCTTTGCAAGGTTCACTTTTTCCACATCTTCTCATGGGCGCTCATCATGCTCCACTGTGGACCTACAAGTAACTTTCATACCTGATGCCCTTTCAACAAACAGATACTAAGAGCATCTTTGTCCTTTGTAGCAAATGCTGAGTTGGTCCAACTCACTCCATCTTTTTGGAATGTATAATGATTTCTTTTTTTACATGAATTTTTTACATGGTTGGATGTGGTAAGTTCAAGGAGATGACTTGTGTGCTGTTAATGCAATAGCATTCATTCCTGTTCATTGCACATTTGCGCTGTCACTCACGAAGCGTTTATTCTTTCAGTCTTTAACATCTTTCCTAATATTCAGCATTAAGCACCTTAAGCTGCAGTGGCAAAAAAAATCATTGGTCAAGATAGATTTATCAAATGAAGTGAGAGTTTGGTGCAGGCAATTAAATATTGAAGTGATGATCTCTGCTTGCAATCAGAGAGGTTGGTAGTGTAATATGGAGGCTTAGAGAATGGGTTGTCTGGAGAAAGTAAAACCTGATATTACTTCTTCTTGCAATGATAATAAATCCATATCAGTTTAACCTACTCTTGTATGGCTTTAGAGGGTGTTGCAACAAAAAAAAACTATGGTAGATTTTTGTTTGATAAACACATTGAAGGATGTGGAGCAAAGGCAGGAAACATGAAATAGACCATGATCTAATTGACTGGCGGAGCAGGCTTGGGAGGCTGAATCTACTCCTGTTCCTTTCTTCTGACCTTCTTATGTACAGAAAACAATTGGCCCAAACTGCCTCTATACCAGTTGGTAGGCTGAAGAAACCTCCTTTGGACTTTCCAACAAAATGGTGAAAACCTCAGCTGGATCCCATGAATCTTTTACAAACATCAGTTATGGAGATCTCACAAACTTGAGATATCAGAACGTAACTGAGAAAATGTATACTGATTCATAGGCAGGGGATATATCATGGCTGTTAACATAAAAGGTAGAAACACTTGGCTAGTTTAAACTTATGAACTACTGCTCTGTTACATTCAGAAAATTCCTGCCATCCTGGAGGTTCTTTCAAAATGGTAATAATAGATTGACCCAGGGTGTTGTTTATGTGTTATATGATCTTGTGTAGGAAGGTTCAGGACATGCAAGTTCCTTGAAGGAGCAGTTAATGTCTTCTCAGTCTTGAGGGCATCACTGCCTTCAACAATTGGTTTATGCTCCATTTATAAATGACTAACCGCACCATCAAGCTTTCCATGTCCTCCTCCTCTGTTGATGAGTACTTATTGCAAATTAAAATACTTTCTAGTGATCCTTCTTCATGATCTCATATAGCATATGAATAAGGATATTACCATTTCTCAATCTACTTAAGTGTGGGCTGAAAAAGTTTCTCACCTCCCCAAAACAAAATTGTCCAACAGAAAAACCTTCGTGTAGAAAAAAACTGCTTTAAATTAGCAAAATCAGTGGTGTTAAAATGATAGCTGTTCTTGTCAACACTTTAGAGCATTGATGTTTAAATTGTCACAATTAAAATGCAGTATTAGTTCTACTCAGTAGCCACTTGTGAGAGCAGAAATGGAACAAAACTGATTGCAATTCTCTGTGAAGTCATTTGACCCTTACTGTAGGGAAAATTAAGCCCAAAATCTCTAAATGACAGGACAAAATAGACCTCAACTAAACTGTGACGACAGTGAGCAAAATTCCGATAGATGTTGAACATGGCTAGTTCTTATTTGCACTACAAAAATCACCAAACTTGTGATGCAAAGTAGAAGAAAATCAATCTATTATTTTTGGTACCGCATGACCTTGGAACAGTGAAGCTTGGGGAATAAGCAGAGTTCTGATAAAAGCTTATTATGAAACAGAATTAGAAAAAAATATGCAAGGAAGTGCATCTATAAGAAAACAAGGTGAACATGTCTAAGACCTAAGTTTGTGAATGTGTGAGTAGAAAGAACTCCAAGATCAAACATAGTTGATTTCAAATGTCCAGACAAGCCAAGAATATTAAAGACAACCATATAAAAGTCAGTTGAATTTCATCAAAAGGAGTCTTAGAAGAGGTAAGAGCTGAATGGAAGATGACAAGGGAGAGTCAACAATTTTCTTTACAGCTAAGCATGAGCCAGATTAAATGTTAAAGGTCAAGATTGTCAAAATAACATCAAAAAGTGCAATGTGAACTTGTGCACATTTCAAATTCCATTACAAACTGTACTTGAGTCACTTGGAAATGAATCATAGAATTATGCACTACAAACCACTATTTTATTGTGTCTGTGTCAATTTTTTGAAAAAGAGAATTAGACAAAAATTGCATTTATATGGTGCCTATCAGGATCTCTGGATGTCCCAAACACTTGTCAGTCAATGACATACTTTAGAACTGTAGCTACTGTTGCAATGTGGTAAATACAATAAACCAGACATAGTCATAGAGTCACACAGCACGGAAACACACCCTTTGACCAAACTCATCCACACCGACCAGGTTTCCTAAAACAAACTAGTTCCACTTGCCTGCATTTAGCCTCTATCCTTCTAAACCCTTCCTATTCATATACCCATTCAGATACCTTATAAATGCTTTAATTGTACCTGCCTCTACCACTTTCTCTGGCAGCTTGTTCCATACATGCACCACCATCTGCGTGAAAATGTTTCACCTCAGATCCCTTTTAAATATTTTCCCTCTCACCTTAAACCAATGCCTTCTTGTTTTGGACTCCCCTATCCTAGGACAAAAAAAAACTTGGCTATTAACCTTACTAATGCCCCTCATAATTTTATAAACCTCTATAAGGTCACCCCTCAGCCTTCCACACTCCAGGAAAAATAAGTCTTCCCAGCCTCTCCTTTAAACGCAAACCTTCCAAGCTCAGGAATATCCTTGTATATCTTGTTAGTTTTATTTTGGTGTTGAGATTTCGCCACAGCAGAGCCCAAGTGAAGATTCACAACCCCTAAGCACAACTGCTTTTTACTACATCAGTCTCTCACTGGAAATCCAATACCAGCAATTGCTTTCCTTGGAAAGGTAGGTCTTGGGTATGAACTCTAGTCTATCTATTTCACATCAGACTCCCTTAAACGTGGGAGTAATGCTCTCTTGTCTTTATAGGTGCTATGAATGCTCATGTGCCTATAGAATACACAGCTGTGCACATCGAACTCCCAAAATAGCAATGTGATAATGATCAGATAATTTGCTTTTTGTGATGTCAATTCAGGGACAAATATTCATCAGAGTACCAATTATAATTCCAATGCTCTACATTAAAAAAGTGGCATGCATTTTTTACTTTCACCCAAGAGAGAAGGTCTCATCCAAAAAAAAAGATTTGTTTTACAATGCAGTACTCCCTCACTTCATGCTCAATTCCTGGACTTGAACCCACCTGAAGAGCTGTTAAATTAGTTCCACTCTATTGCTATTATGTTCTTCAGAATTAAAGCAAAATTAACAGATTTATCAACTGCAGGACCAAATTTGTACGAAAATAACTTCCAAGTTCTTGTTCAATTTGTCATTAGAAATTGAGCCTCCACATAAGCTCATTGCAAAGGATGTTTAGCATTATTGGCCCACAGAAGAAGAAGTATCTTTTTGTCGCCGCAAACTGTGATAAAACCAGTGCTGAAATACTCTGTGCTCTACGGTTTGTTCCTGGGTATGCACATTAAACAAACATCGACTGCACATGGAGGACCGTCAACTCAGTGAAAGACACTCGTTGGTCTGCCTGAAACTTGATGATCTTTCAGAGCAAGGAGTTGACTTCGGCTGAGTGTTGCAGACTGGCACATTCTAAGATCCAGGATTACGTGCTGAGGGAAACACTAAAGCCTGGGGCACCTGCTGACAAGGCGCGGTGGGAAAAGACCACCATCTGAGGTCATTCTACCGAAATACAATGGGAGCACGTTCAGTTATCAGAGGCCCCCGGTGCCTCAAATGCATATAAATATAGTCTTGTACAAGTGAGAAATGCCTTTGGTTTGTTCGTTGGATAGAGTCAAACTCCAATGTTTGTTTGTTTCTTGATATGCTACTGTACAGAGCTGAACCACTTTAGTGGTGATGTATGTATATAAAGATATATTTATGAATAAAGTTTGTTTTTGAAACAACAAAGGCATGATGTCAGTGACGGTGTCACCATGTAATATGTTACCAGTGAAACTGAACTGTCTTTATGCAACAAGGTATCGGGTTCATTTTCATTCCAACACATTAACAGAAACTGAATGGTCATGTGCACAAACCATGAAACAGCAACAGAATATCGTCTTTGTTTGTCAGCATTTCAGCCAATGCCTCTTTCAGGAAGAGAAAGTAATAGTAGCATATTAACACATAAAGCCTTTCTATCTGCTCCAAAGCTCTTGCAAAGTATGTTACCTCATTTGCAGAGACATCACTTGGATATATAAGCAAGAGCGGCAGATGTATCTTACCAGCATGCAATCAAGACATGCACTCCCTTAAGGAAAGATCAAGTTATTAAAAAAAGTGTGAAATCTTCCATATTCCACCAGAACTGATAGCATGACATGCTTTGGAAGTGATCAATGCAGCAGAGTGATTGAATCTGATAGAAAAGCAACTTGCTGAGATCAAGTAAACTGAACAATGAGATGTAACATCTCAAGCAATAGAGAAAGAGGTGATAAAAGAATCATCTGAAATCATCAGGGATTCACCTATTGCTATAAGATTGCATTGGACATACAGAGATGAAGAGATTGCTCAAGATAGCATCCTGTACAAAGTGTCATTTTCACTTAATAGATGAGAAAAGAGATATCAAAGCGCATCCATTCAAGCCATCAAAAAATCGAATTTAGTCTGCGGAAAGCAGGTTATATGCTCAACTGTCTTTGCAATATGTTCATAGAACATAGGTGTCACTGTTCAGCATTTCTTGTCCATCCTTAATTTCCCTGGAGTTGGTGGGGGCAAGCTGCCTAGCTGAATAGTTCCCTACAGGGAGTAGGAACACCTGAAGTGCTGTGAGGAAGGACATAGCATTAGTGAAGGCGTGGCAATGCAGTTCCAAGTCAGGATGGTGTGTGGCTTAAAGGGGAACTTGCTGGTAGTGGGGTTCTTGTGTATATGCTGCCATTTTCCTTTAAAGTGATAGAACTCATGGGTTTGGAAGGTGCTATCGGAGGAGCGTTGATGAGGTACTGCAGTGACATGAATAATGAATGTAAAGACCACATTAACCCATGCAGTATAATGAACTTTAAGCCAAGCAAGAAACAGAGCTCTTCATGACTATAACATTCCAGTGTCATGAATAGCTAACAGCAATTCATATGTAACATAAAAAGAACTGAAAACTTTGGACATCATGGTCTAGATGTTTGCATGGAGCTCCACAGGTGTTAAAAAATTTTGGGTGGGAAGGATAAAGGATTCCCATTTTCATTTCAAAAATAGCTAATTTTACCTGATAGGGGAAAGGGGGCTAAGTTCAAACAGACCCTAATTTCATCGTAGCAGGGGCCTTAACTAGTGGGAGTTTTGGAACTTTCTAAAGCCCATAAATGTTCTTGAGGGGCAGGTAAATTTCAAGAGATTTTTAAAAGAAACACAGAACTTTAAACTTTATTTTAAAGAAAGCCTATGTCAGTGAGAGAAAATAAAACAAAGTTGGGAAGTTATTTGGAATTGAAAGGCACAAAAGATTTATAAAATTAAACTGGTAATTTGTTGGATATTTTTAAAGCATTATTGGTAGCTGGCTACATTCCTTAAACCACAGACATTCCAGAGGGCCCACCTGTCCGCCCCTCCCACCTCACTGACCAATCCCCACCACTCCCTATCTACACTCAACCATCACCATCCCACCTACCTTCCCCAGCCCCACCCCTCCTCTCTTTATTTATTTCTGAGCTCCCTTCTCCCTCACCCATTTCTGAAGGAGGGTCCCAACCCGAAATGTCAACTTTCCTGCACCTCTGACCCTGCCTTGCCTGCTGTGGTCCTCCAGCTCTACACTGTGTTATCTCTAACTCCAGCATCTGCTGTTCTTGCTATCTCGTTCCTGACGGTTGTTGTAATTTCACAGTTTGAAGGAACTCAAAGATATTTAGCTGTCTTTTATATCCAGGTTTAATACAAGGCTGTTTATTTTGATAAGGATTTAAGTACTTGATGAACTTCTAAGGATTTGATAGATTTGAAACTTTTTAAGCTAAAGTATGTAATGGAATGGAATGAGATAGCATTTTGACATAAGGGGCTATAGGGCATAATTGGCATTAAATTGTCTCAGTAACTTTAAGGTCTCCTGGGGTTGGGTAGGGGGAGGGTGTGAGAGCCCATTGGGGTGGATGGGGACCATAAGTTGACATGAATGTAAAATGGGGAGAGGATGACGGGTGATGTTTTGTGAGGGGTGACGGCTAAATGAGAAATAAATTTAATGAAGCAAGTGTGATTAAATCCCTGAAAATTAACACAGAATCTTTGAACATGCTACCTCCGCAGTCAGCAACATAGAGTCATAGAATCCTGACAGTGCGGAAATAGGCCATTCAGCCCATCAAGTGCGCACTGACCCTCCCACCCAAACCCAAACCCCTACCCATTTATTATGTCTAATCCATTTAGCTCACGCATCCCTGGACACTACGGATAATTTAGTTACTTAACCTGCATATCTTTGGACCGTGAGAGGAAACTGGAGCATCTGGTTCAAGCTCACACAGTCTTGGAGGAAACATGAAAACTCCACATTGTCATCTAAGGCTGGGTCCCTGGTGATGTGAGGTAGCAGTACTAACCACTGTGCCACCGTGTCACCCCAACATATACAGCTGTTTCCAATCTGTGTCCAGAGATGGCAGGCCTAGGCTTCTCAGTCCCATAAAATGGGTTTTTTTGTTACAATTTACACGTACCACAGTTGTATTTCACCTGCTCTAATATTGACTGCTGATTCACGTATTATTTGAATTTGAAATCTTCTTGAAAGATCTGTGAAAAGATGAGATTGTATCTGGATGGAAGGCAAACAATTACAGAAAACACCATCAATCTGACTTGCTGTTTGGCTTGTGATTTTATGATCTCTACTTCCAACCAGCAAAATCACTTTCACCAGTAAAAGTTCCCAAACGATTACTTCATTGTTTCAGATCCACAGAAATAACATTTTTTTTCCTGAAATGGTACATCATTCTCAATCACAAAGTGGAGACGGGAACTCAATCAATAGTTGATATCATCAAAGATTGACTCATTGCAGCAGAAACAATTGTTAACCCCCAGGAGAGAAGATGTACTGAAACAAAATCACACAAGTGGAAGCGATTTACCTGAGCATTCTGGCTCGAGTGCAGCTTAGGCTAATAGTTTTGATGATGTTTAACTGTTGGGAGTTTTAAGGTAACATAGTGTATGCTAATATTAACAGTAGAAGGACTTATCCATATTCAAAATATAATTCATCCAAGTTCTGTCTTGCTGGCAATGTTTGAGTTAGAATTTTCGAGACACAATGTGCTCACTTATTGGGTTTGAATGGCAAGTAATCAAACGAAAAGTTCTTAGAGAGACCAATGTGAGCTGCTTGAAGAACGCTGAGGCCAAGATTTTTGAATGGTCTTTTTGTCCCCACAATTTTGCAATTTGTTCAGTTTTGCATGTCTGATCTTATTTTGAAGGGAGGACCATTTATGAAATCACTGAAGATGATTGCTATGACCCTGAGGATCCCTGGAGCTGAGATGATTGGTCTCCAACAACCACAGCCATCTTCCTTTGTGCCAGGTATAAAATCAACACAGTGCAAAGCTTTTCATGGAGTCCAAACAAGATTGGAATCATTGATACCACACTCAGTCAAATGTTGCCTTGATGTCAAGGGCAGTCGTCCTAACTAAGCTCTAGAATTCAATAATTTGTGTCTGTTTTGGACCAAAGCTGTAGTGAGACAGTTTTTGCAGAGCTGTAACTGAGCATCCGTGAGCAAATAATTGTTCTATAAGTGATGGTTGATAACACAGTCAACAACAACTTCCATCTTTTGATAATTGACAGTAGATTGATGTGGGGTAGAGGAGCCAAGTATTATTTAAATGGACAAAGACTGCAGAAAGCTGCAGATCAGAGGGATTTGGGAGTCCTCATCCATGAATCCCAAAAAAATGTTGGCATCCAAATTCAGTGGGCAGTAGTAAAGGCGAATGGAATGTTGATCGTTATTTCAAAGGGGATTTCATTGCACCCGTTCTCTATGGAAAGATATATGGATATTAGAGGCAATCCAGAAAAGATTTAGTTTGACTGATGCTAGGTATGGAATAGATTGGGCCTTTACTCATTGGAATATAGAGGATAAGAGGCTATATTATTGAAACATATAAAATTCTTAGGTAACTTGATAGGGTAGTTGTGAAATTGTTGTTTCCCCTTGTCGGATTGCCTAAAACCAGACAGCATAGTGTCAGATTATTTAAAACACAGTTTAAGAGGAATTCTTCTCTCAGAGTGTTGTGAATTTGTGGACATCTTTACCACAGGGTGCTTCCGAGACTGGGCAATTAAGTATTTTGAAGGCTGGTAGATTTTTAATCATTGAGGGAATCAAGGCTTATGAGGAAAAGGCCAGAAAGTAGAGTTGAGGATTATCAGATCAGCGATAATCTCATTGAGTAGCAGACCAGACTCAACATGCTGAATGGCCTCTTTCTGCTGCTATGCTTGATGGCCTTGTGCTAATTGGACAGATTAGATTTATCCTACATTTTGTGGACAGGACATATCGGGAAATTGTTTACATTGTCAAATATTTGCCAGAATTATATATGAAATGGGAGCAGAATAACACAATTTAGCCTGCAACAGCATTCAATAAGATCATGGTTGATCTGCCTATCTTCTGAATTCCACATCAACTGTCTATAACCTTTCTTCCCTTGTCTAACAAGAATCTATTTACTTCTGTTTTAACAGTGTTCAATGACAACGCAGCCACACCACTCTGAGGCAGAGGGTTCCAATGTTGCTCAAACTTCTGAGAGAAGTTCTGCTCATCTTCATCTTGATACAGTGATGCCGATTTTAAAACAGGCCCCTAGTTCTGGAGTAACTAACAAGAGGACATGTCCTCTGCACATTTCACCTTGTCAAGACCAATTAGGATCCAGTACACTACAATCAATTCACTCTCAGTCCTCTAAACCTTCTGTCTTTAGAAATGACTAATTCTGGAGAACTGTATTACAGTAGGAGGTTTTTCCAGAGTTGATACCATTTGCAGTATCCAATGTCTTCAGTACTTCTTTGATATTAACTGGCCTGTGCGGTATTTTTGCGGATGACCATCCTGCTACCTTGTGATACTGGCCACTTCAAACAATTTGTGGTACGGGCTACCGGTTCTTTGAAGTAGTTAGTGGCCACCAAACCTCCTCCATCTTCACTGTATCTTGCACTGTCTAGTGATTAGTGGTCATAGAGTCAGAGTCATAGAGATATGCAGTACGGAAACAGACCCTTTGGTCCAACTCATCTATGCCAACCAGATATCCTCAATAAATCTAGTCCCGTCTGCCAACATTTAGTCCATATCCCTCTAAACCATTCCTATTCATAAACTCACCTAAATGTCTTTTAGATGGTATAAATATACCACGCTCCACCACTTCCCAAGGCAGATCGTTCCGAATATGCAACACCCTCTGTGTGAAAAAGTTGCCCCTGAGATCCCTTTTAAATCTTTCCAATCTCACCTTAAAAATACGCCATCTAGTTTTGGACTCCCCATCCCAAGGAAAAGGCCTTGTCTTTTTACCCTATCCGTGCCCCTCATGATTTTATAAACCTCTGTAAGGTCACCCCTCAGATCCCAATGCTCCAGGAAAAATACCCTTAGTCTATTCATCATCTCCCTGGGAGGTTTTGCAGCTCAAACCCTCCAAGCCTAGCAACATCCTTGTAATTTTTTTCTGAACCCTTTCAAGTTTCACAACATCTTTCCTACAGCAGGGAGACCAGAATTGCATGCAGTATTCCAAAAGTGGCCTAACCAATGTCCTGTACAGCTGCAACATGATCACCCAACTCCTATACTCAATGCACTGATCAGTAAAGGTAAGCGTATGAAGTGCCTTCATCACTATCCTACCTACCGCCAACTCCACTTTCAAGGAACTATGAATCTGCACTCCAAGGTCTGTTTGTTCAGCAATACGCCCGAGGACCTTACCCGTAAGTTTGTATGTCCTGCCCTGATTTGCCTTTCCAAAATGTAACACATTTATCTAAATTAAAGTCCATTCACCACCATTTGGTGTCTACAGGAAAAGCATGGCTCTTCAAAATTTAATGCAACTTCACTTGGTCAGGTATAATTACCAGGACCTCAGGGAGCTGACACAGATACATCTACTCCTTCCAAAAGCTGCAGTAAAGATTTTGTCTTGCCCTACAAAATGTGTGTGACATCAGTAGAATAGGTGGAGCCACTGTAACATGAGCATTAACCCCTTCAGAAAGATGATCTCATACAATATCTCCCTTCTTTCCTCAGTAATTATAACTACATTAAACTTACCAGTATCCCATCTCCCTTGGAGGTTCTGAATTCACACTGTAGGATATTTAACTGCTTCACACTTTTCTCAGAGTGCATTCTGTTAAGACTTTGGAAGGATTGGTATGGTTTTTACTTGAGGACAGTTGACTCTGGTGCTAATCTCTGAATTATTCATCAACAGGATGATTTTTCATCTCTCAGTTATCCTTACAGACCTCTTCATTGGTATATTTCCTTATCTGCATGAATTTAAATTCCAGGATTTCCTTCATAAAGGAATACTTCACTACTTCTCACTTAGTTGTCCTAGTACATCATCTGGGGCACTTTTAATCTCCTGAATGTCTAACCTGGAAGACAGCTGCTCTGTGGAAACAAGAGCTTTCTCCTTGTTATATCCTTGACTTCCAGATCAGACAATCTGTTTCTCATTGGAACAGGTAGCCCCTTTTATTCCATAATCCTGAATGCTTGGACCAGACAATTTCTTAGTGACTTTCTCCTGAATCTATGGACATTTGAGTGGCTCCCATAGAGTCAAACTCAGGTTATCACCTTTGAGTTGTTAATCAGACTGGATAGCTTGAGAATCATAGAATCTTAATAGTGTAGAAAGAGGTTATTCATCCTATTGAGTCTGCACTGACCCTCGGAAGAACATCCCACTCAACCCCACCACCCCTGAATCTATCCTCACATATACCATGGCTAATCCACCTAGCTTGCACATCCCTGGAAACTAGCCCCTACCCACCCCAGACTGAACACCCAACACTTCCCACTAAAGACTGCATTTGTCACCTTGCATTTTGGCACCCTATCCATTGATGTCCTATTGTACCCAACTGACATTCTATCCCCTAGTCCCCTACCCAGCTGCTACCCTACATGTTGGCACCCTGGTACACTACCCACCCAGCACCTTATTCCCCCCAACTGTCTGGCATCGAACCCTCCCAAAACACTATCACACTTACCCAACGTAATGATAGTTTGACAGCAGCTGCCAAAGTGGCTGTCGGGAACTTTGTTTTTCAGAATATAGCAGCTAACTACTGTGAAAAGAAGGTATAGTTTGCGTCTGCCTGGATAGTTCTGTACGACGAGAAAACTGTCAAAATGGAAGTAAGATTCCACATATCTGAGAGACCTCAGTGGAATCTTCTTCCAGAAATGTGGAGCTCTCTTCTTTTATCAAAAAGAAAGGGTGGAGTAGAAATCGTCATGTGATTGTCATTCCTCATAAAATCTGGCCCACTATTTTTGCCTTGATCATTGGGCTTTTAGTCTGGCTGTCCTTTTACACAGTATTGCGGAATATTGGTCATGCTTTAATTCTTGTTGAATTTGGCTGTGTTTCTCTTGACTTGCTGGCTGCTATTTTTGTATCCATTGCACACATGCTGTTTGGATCACTCTGGAAGGAAAAAGCAGTTGTACTTCACACCGTGAGTCTCACAGTCATTCCAAGTAAACGTCCCTCTGTCCCCAAATCTTCAAGATGGTGACAGAATAACTAGGCTGAGCCCAGGCTCGTCCACTCCCGTTGGCTTTCTTTCTCCTTTTTTTTCCTTTGTTCTCTTTGGCTGTTTGGCCCCTTTTCTTTTCTTTTTTGGATCTGGAGAGTGGCGGGTGATGGAGAAAGCCTCTCTGGGTGGCGGCAGCGGAGGCAACACCAGGACAAGTTGGACACGGCTCCACGCCAGCCCAAGTGTGAGCAAGGAGCAGGTCCGGGGCTAGGCCCAGACGCCGGGCCTCTGAGGAGAGGTAGCAGCCTCGGCATAGCGTGGCGGTCTCCCAGTGTGGTAATCCTGCTTTGGCATCATGGCGGTTTTGTCCCAGTGGTGTGGAGGTCTTCTTCACCTTCAGTTTCCAGGTGTTCCAGTATTCTGGCAAGTGGTCTTGCCCAGGAATGGCAGTCTCAGCCCAGCTGTGTCTTCAGGGTATTTCATTGTTCTTTAATCGGCTTTCCCCTGACCCCAGCGGCCATTAACTGAACTGTGATGAAATACGTCTTAATTTTACTTTATTTTTATCATTATGTATGACTTCTGTCATTGATGTAGGTGCCGTGGTGGGGCAACTTATAAAACTTTTCACTGTATTTCTTGCAGCTGCCTGAAATAAGCCAGATACCTCATTGTTAAGAGCCAGAGTTACTTTGAGAGGCATACACAATGGTGCCCTTTCCTAGCTTTTAGGCTACAGCAGGCGATAAATTTCATTCGCAATTAATTTTGTGAAGCAAAGAATTCTCATGAAATGATCCTTCACTGAAGAGAACTGCTCAGTGAGAACACTCAGTGGTATGGCATTATGTTTAGTGCCGTCCTCCTGCTGTCATCCTTGGAGTGTTGAGGCACCCTCAGGGAGTTTGAGGGGTTTTTTTTGACTCTGTGCAAGACAAAACACAGTGATCTACTTCCAAATCTGGATGTGTATGTGGTTGGAGAGGAACTTGTAGGTGCTGGCGCTCCCAGCCATCTGCTGCCCTTGTCCTTTAGAGGAATTGAATTCTTGGGTTTGGAAGTTGAAGAAACATTGATAATTTTCTGCACTGCATCATCTATGTGGTACACTGCTGCCACTGTGCATCAATGGTAGAGGGAATGAATGTTTTAAGCCGGGAAAATGGCCTACTTTGTCCTGGACAATTTTGAGCTATCTGACGTTTGCTAGATGTTACCGACAAGTGAGGAATATTCCATCACATTCCTTGCTGGTGCTTTTTAGATGGTGGCAGCCTTTTAAGATATTAGGAAATGAGTTAATCACTGCAGAATTCTTGACTTATAATTGCTTAGAGAAAATTCATTCATATGGCTGGCCCAAGTAAGTTCTGGTCAATGGTAAACCCAAACTTTTGAAGAAATTGTTACAGAGATAGTAGGAACTGCCGATGCTGGAGAATCTGAGATAACACGGTGTAGAGCTGGATGAACACAGGAGGCCAAGCAGCATCAGAGGAGCAGGAAAGCTGACATTTCGGGTTGAGACCCTTCTTCAGAAAAAGTCACTGAAGTTCTGAAGAAGGGTCTCGACCCGAAACGTCAGCTTTCCTGCTCCTCTGATGCTGCTTGACCTGCTATGTTCATCCAGCTCTACACCGTGTTATCTTTTGAAGAAGAACTTGGATGAGCACTTGAAATGCCATAATATTCAAGACTATGGGCTCAAAGGAGGAAAATGGGAATAGTGTTGGTAGTGGAATATTTTGGTGGCACAGACTTGAATGGCCAAAGAATCTTTTCTGTTCTGTATGATTGTGTGATGTTTATGAAGAGGCCACCTTGTTATTTTTGTGCTGTGACTCAAAGTCATTCCACATTCAATCATAAATGTCAGCGAACAATTAAACAACTCATTGGAGGAGGATGCTTTGTAAGTATCCCCATCCTCAATGATGGAGGAGCTCAACACATTAGTACAAAATATGTGGCTGAGGCATTTGCAAAAACTTTCAGCCAAAAGTACTAAGTGGATGATCCATCTCAGCCTCCCCAACATCACAGATGCCAGCCTTTAGACAATTTAATAGCAAGAAACAGCTAAATGCATTAGATACTGCAAATACAGAGCCCTGACAATATTCCAGCAAAACTACTGAAGATTTATGCTTCATAACATGCTGTAGCCTGGTCAAGCTGATCCACTACAGCTACTCCACTGGTTTCTACCCAACAAGGAAAACTACCCAGGTATGTTGTGTACACAAAAATTAGTACAAATCCAACCCTGCCAGTTATCTTTAAAATACACAGCTGAAATTCACCGAGTCTCCTTAGATAATACCTTTCAACCCCTGACCACTACCACCCAGAAGGACAAAGGCACAGACACATGGAGATACACCATCAGCTGCAAATTCCTCTCCAAGCCGCTCACCATCTTGACTTTGAAATAATTCACAGTTCATTCACTATTACTGGGTTAAAACCTGGAACCCCTTCCCTTTTAGCACCGTTGCTTTTCCTACTTTAAGTGGTCTGCAGCAGATCAAGAAAACAGCTCATCACTTTCACAAGAATAACTAAGGAGAGACAATAAGTTCTAAAGAATGACACCCACATCCCGTAACTGAAGAAAAAGGACTGTTGGAGTTTAGCCCTCTAACCATCAAACATTGTCTCCACAAGGATGAACCGATGGTCACTCCTACCAATACTGTCATGGGCAGACTGAGAGATATTGCTGAGAATGTCATCAGATTTTTTTTTCCACAGTGGTGAGTCTTTCATCAACTGCTACAGGTCTAGTCCATCAGTTTTGGCCTTCGGAACTTGTTCATCTTAGTCAGTGTCATTGAGCCATTTGGTGATGAATATTGAAGCCGTCTACCCTCAGTATTTTGTTCTCACAATTTCCATGTCTTTCTAAGTACTTTACACAGACAAGAACTGATTCATCAGCTGAGGGAGGATAAAATAAGATTCCCAGCAGCAGATTTTGTTAAGTATAGTTAACCTGATACCATGTGGTAATAGCATTCATTCCCATTTCTCCACTGTAGTTTTGTTTTCCTCCTTAGATACAATAGTGGATTCTTCTTGTGACAGTTCAGGAATCTGTTGATGTCTTGATGAATAACCTTAGAAACTGTGACTAAGAAATACAAATCAATCATATTTTCATTGGAATAGAATAAAAAAATAACATGACTGTTTCAGATATTGAACTTTTAAAAAAGGTTGACATTTATCTGCCTCTCCTATTGTGAGCTAGAGGTTCTTCATATGTCACCTGCTTTTCCACATCACAGGAAAAACAATAGAAATGCAAGTGAAAAGAGATAACACAGTGTGGAGCTGGAGGAACACAGCAGGCCAGGCAGCACCAGAGGAGCAGGAAAGTTGACGTTTTGGGTCAGGACCCTTTTTCGGAAATGGGGAGAGGGAAGGGAGCTCAGAAATAAAGAGAGAGAGGAAATGGTGGGGCTGGGGAAGGTAGGTTGGATGGTGATAGGTGAATGCAGATTGGTCAGTGAGGTGGGAGGGGCGGAAAGGTAGGAGAGAAGATGGACAGGTTATGTCAGGTCAAGGAGGCGGGGATGAGAGGGTGGGTTGGTCATGTGATGAGCCTGGGGATAGAGAGATTTTGAAACCGGTAAAATTTATGTTTGGGCCGTCGGGCTATAGGCTCCCGAGGTGGAATATGAGGTGCTGCTCCTCCAATTGCGGGTGACACTGAAGGAGGCCCAGGATGGACATGTCACCCAGGAAGTGGGAGGGGGAGTTGAAATGGTTCGCGACTGGAATGTGTTGTCGTTTGTCGCGAACAGAGCGCAGATGCTCTACAAAACAGTCTCCGAACCTGCGTTCAGTCTCACCAATGTAGGGGAGGTCACATTAGGAGCAGCGAATGCAGTAGACCACATTGACAGATGTTCAGGTGAACCCCAGTCTAATGTGAAAGGTTTGTTTGGTGCCTTGAATGGAGGCGAGGGGCGAGGTGTAGGGGCAGGTGTAGCATTTCCTGTGGCTGCAGGGAAAGGTGCCGGGGGTGGTGGAGTTAGTGGGAGTGTGGAGCTGATGAGGGAGTTGCGGAGAGAGCAGTCGCTATGAAAGGCAGATACGAGTGGGGAGGGAAATATATTTCTTATTGTGGGGTCGGATTGTAGGCGGCGGATTGAAACAGTCATGTTATTTTTTATTCTATTCCAATGGAAATATCATTGATTTGTATTTCTTAGTCACAATTCCTAAGGTTATTCATCAAGACATCAACAGATTCCTGAATTGTCACAAGAAGAATCCATTATTGTATCTAAGGAGAAAAACAAAACTATAGCGGAGAATGACGCATTGGATGCGGAGGTTGGTAGGGTGATATGTGAGGACAAGGGGGATTCTGTCTTTATTTTTGTTGGGGGGAGGGGCTGTGAGGGCAGAGGTGTGGGAAACGCAAGAGATGCGGTTGAGGGCATTTTCGATCACCGGAGGGGGTAAGTTGTGGTCTTTGAAATAGGAAGACATCTGGGATGTTTGGGAGTGGAACGTCCCATCTTGGGAGCAGATACGGTGGAGGTGGAGGAATTGGGAGTAGGGGGTTGCATTTTTGCAGGAAGATGGGTGAGAGGAGGTGTAGCCTAGGTAGCTATGGGAGTCGGTGGGCTTGAAATAGATGTCAGTTTTGGGGCGGTCACCAGAGATGGAGAGAGAGAGGTCCAGGAAGGAGAGAGAGGTATCGGAGATGGTCCAGGTGAATTTGAGGTTGGGGTGAAAGGTGTTAGTAAAGTTGATGAACTGTTCAAGCTCCTCATGAGAGCACGAGGGCAACGCCAATACAGTCATCATTGTAGCAGAGGAAGAGGTGGGGGATTGGGCCAGTGTAGCTGCAGAAGAATGACTGTTCCACATATCCTATGAAGAGGCAGGCATAGCTTGGGCCCATGTGGGTGCCCATGATTAACCTCTTAGTCTGTAGGAAAAGTTGATAAGGGTAAGAACGAATTTGGTTAAGTGAATGAGGGTTTTGGTGGAGGGGGACTTGTCGGGCCTGTAGGAGTGAAAGAAACGGAGGTCTTTTAGGCCATTCGTGTAGGAAATGTAAGTGGACAGGGATTGGATGTCCATAGTGAAGATTAGGTGTTAGGGGCCAGGGAATTGGAAGTTTTGAAGGAGGTAGAGGATGTGGGTGTTGTCCCAGGCGTAGGTGGGGATTTCCTGACACCAGGGGGGAGAAAACAGAGTCAAGGTACACAGAGATAAGTTCAGTGGGGCAGGAGCAGGCAGAGACAATGGGTTGGCCGGGGCAGTCAGGTTTGTGGATTTTGGGAAGGAGATAGAAACAGGCGGTGCGGAGTTGGGGAACGGTGAGGTTGGAGGCTGTGAGCGGAAGGTCACCTGAGGTGATGAGGTTGTGGATGGTCTGGGAAATGATGGTTCGGTGGTCGGGGGTGGGGTCATGATCGAGGAGGAATTAGGAAGAGGTGTCAGAGAGTTGGCACCTGGCCTCGGCGATGTATAGGTCAGTGTGCCATACCACAACAGCCCCCTCCCCCACTTATCTGCAGGTTTGATGGTAAGGTTAAGGTTGGAGCAGAGGGAGCGGAGGGCTGCACGTTCTGTGGGGGAGAGGTTGGAGTGGGTGAGGGAGATGGAGAGGTTGAGGCGATCGATGTCGTGACGACAGTTGGAGATGAAGAGGTCGAGGGAGGGTAGGAGGCCTTGGGGTGGTGTCCAGGAGGAGAGGGTGTGTTGGAGGCGGGAGAAGGGGTCTGTAGAGGGTGGGTTAGACTCACGGTTAAAGAAATAGGTGCAGAGGTGGAGGTAGTGGAAAAACCATTCGACATCCAAACGTGAACGGAATTCATTGATGCGTGGGCGGAGGGGAATGAAGGGGAGTCCTTTACTGAGGACTGACTGTTCGTCCTCAGTGAGGGGGAAGTCTGGGGGTGGGGATGATGATGAAGACCCAGCAAGGCTTGGGGCTGGAACTGGGTGTAGAGCTGCAGCTGGGTTGGGGCTGGCTGTGGGGGTGGAGTTAGTGACATCGTCAGCATCAGTGATATCGGCGGTGGGTGGGGCCACATTGGCAGTGGGTGGGGCCACGTTGGCGGTTGGTTGGTCATGTCTGCGTTGGTGGTGTCGGCGTCGACGGTGGAAGTGACCCAGTGAAGTTGTATAAATCATCGTTCATGTTACTTATCTGGCATCCACAAAATTCTTCCCTCTCTCCTTTTGCATCCAGTCCAGAAAAATTCTACTCCTTGTCTCTGCAGACACTTTCTGCCAACTCCTCTGTCTCCTTCCCATGTTGCCTTGCATTTGTGCCATACTGGTACTGTATGGACATTTTCTGTTACAGGTTAATCAAGTGACTTTCCTATTCTTGTTGCTTGTCATTCATGTAAGTTTTAGGTATTTTGTTTTCCCTGTGTTAAAATAGGATGCTTGTTACTTTCAAGTATAGACAGATATCTTTGACAGCTATTGGAAAACCCTTATCACTTATCTTATGCAGGTCCCACAGAGAAAATGAACCATCAACGTGTATGCACGTATTTCAGGATTCAATGCCCATATAATTTTCAAAGTCTATGTGCCAGATTTTATACAGCACAATTATTCACATTTTTGCAGTTTAATGCATCTTACTACGCCAATATTGATCTTCTCAACTTTGTAAGTTTTAAATGAATGTCTCTGTCACCGCATTGACAGAGAAGTTTGATCCTGTCAATATCATCACTATCAGCGGAGGGCCAATGAAGACTCTGCATGTTCACACACGCGCAGTGTCACTGATGACCAAAGAATCCTTGCTGCCCTTTCACTGATCTCGAATTTGCACCGTGACCGCTCTCCTGATCCATTTAGCATTTTTGGCTCCCTCAATGCCCGCTGTGCTCCCCTGCCCCATTCTCCTTTTCGCCTCTGCACTCAGTGACTTTTTCACCATTTTGGCAGCCCATTTACATATCACTGCTGCACTGCAGGCAATGAAGCTACAGGTACAGTGACTACATTGGTGCTGAATGTGCCCCTTACAGTTGTGGTGGCATAATGCAGCTACTTTCCTGCCCTTGTAAGATCATTAAACACTTTTCCAAGCAAGCATATCAATATACCTGCTGTCCTCACCCTTATTCTCTTGCTCCATGCTAATTTTATTATATGCTGTATTTGCATTGTTTAATTAAGTAGAATATTAATATCTTTCAGTGAAGTTTGCTGCTTTCCTTTGTTGTTTTTTTTCAACCTATCTTCATCTGCTCCTTCTCCTGTAAGTGAAGTCCATATTGCAATTCCTGCATCTCTGAGATGCGAAGGCTTATTGTGATGCTGATACTATTTTGAGACATTCACACCAGACTAACACCATCCCCTGCACTGTACGGTAACAATAGGAGAGATAAGCCTTAAAGCAGCCATTTCAGGATGTTAACCAAAATTAAATAAGCATAAATCTTTAATCATTGAGTATGAATTCATTCGTGGGAGACATTGTAAATTGGTGTTCTGCCTGTGTCCTTGGCATATTTTATTTTTTTTTCCAAGATAATGCTTCCCCTCCTCATCCCTGACCACTGATGACCTGATACTTAGTCAATTCTGGGTTAGTGTGGTGTGGTATGTTCTAAATTACACAAAGCACAAAACTGTCAGGTTCAATTCCTGGTCTGTGCTAAGCCAGCTGACACCTATTTCCACCACCCATAACATTGTCAGGCTCCCTGAGTTTATCAGCTGCAGAAACACTTCCCCACACCGCTGTTATCTGTAGATTTGACAAAGTGACGTTTTAAATGTTCTTCTAATGAGCTAGCCATGTTTCGCATTCCAAAAATCTAAGGTTATCCAATATTCTGCTGCCTAGTTTCTAACTCACACTACAATTCATCAATCACCATGTGCTTTCTGATCTATATTAGCACCCAATGAATCAATGCCTCAATTTTTAAATTTTTGTCCTTACTTTCAGGCTGCTCATAGCTTCAACCCTCCCTAACCTTCTCCAGCCTCTCAATCCTCCAACCTATCTGTTGTCTCTAATTCGTACTTCAGTGTTAATTGCTGTATCATTGGTAGCCATGCCATTAGCTGCCTGGGCCTTATGCTCAAAACATGTCACCCCCTCCAAAACCTCTCCATCTCCCTTTCTTCATCTAAGATGCTTCTTAAACTTTTAACCAAGATTTTGGCCATCTACCTTAATATCCTCTATGTGGTTTGCTGCACTTGCTTAGCTTTTTTAAATTCTCCTTGTCGTGTTTTATGACTTAGATAGTAAAAGTAAATACATTGTTGCTCTTGCACTTTCTGATTTTTGATATTTTAGCTGCGTTAAATATATCATAGAGAGTCATGTTCATATTAAGACAGATATCTTGAAGTTTATTAATAACACTATTTGCAATGTGCAATATTTGAGACTTCCACAGATAGTCTAGGTTCGGTACATGCACGTGGCTGGCTGACTGAAATCTGACTCCATTACACAGAGAGATTGATGGCAATGTAGGATCCTTCAAATGCCATATGATGTCATGTCATCATTTTAAAGTTACAAGCCTGGAATCTTTCCCATAACATAACAGTTGTTGATTTCTAAAGTGGGACATGAAGGAAGTTGTTGCATTTAATATCCATGAAATAAACAGGACGGGTATATTGGCCAAACATTACTCTTCAATGATTGCTGCTAGAAATATGTTATAGTCAGAATAAGGGCAAAACTGAAACACTCAAACCAAAAAAAATGCCTAGTTGTACAAATAACTGAAGGGAAAGAACCTCCACTGAATCTCAATACAACATGATTCTATATCATCAGGAAAGAAAGAAGGAACAGAAAGAGAGAAAGATCCAAGATTATAGTTAAAGAACTGCAGCTGGGAAATTAAGTGTACTTATTAATGTCAGTGTGTAAATAATATCATCTACATCATCAGAAGAAATTATATTAGATCAAATGAGTACTGTTCTGAAAAAGAGTCAGACCAGACTCGAAATGTTAACGCTGTTTCTCTCTCCACAAATACTGACAGACCTACTGAGTTTCTCCAATATTTTCCGTTTTTGTTTCAGATTTCCAGCATTAGCAGCATTTTGCTTTTATGTGATTCCTGGATTATTGGTTCTTTCTCGTAGCCTCATTTGATGTTTGTCCTGCACATACACCAGGAGGGCATCCTTGCTATTGCTGCCGTGCTGATGCTGCCGACCAACCCACCACAGAAAATAAAAGAGAAAAGAAAATAAAGCAAAAGAAAAAGAGCAGAAGCAAAAGAAAAAAAAAACAGTCGATGGAAGTAGTGTGCACCGGGCAAGAGACTGCACGTGGCCCTACTACGCTGCCGCCATCTTGAATGGGCCTTGGTGGGAGTTGCATCTGTCCTTGACTGTAACGGTAAGAGTGACCACTGTACAGTATTTGTGGGGACAATTTCCTGTTTCACATTGTATTATGTGGCACTGTCACTCTGCTACATGTAATAGACTTTGAACAGATCTAACAATGCAAGACTATGCATCCATGAGGCACTGTGGGCTTTCAGCAACAGCAGGATTCTGTTTAACAATAACCTGTCACCTCATGGCCCAGCATACTTCTTCACTCCATCATTATTCATCCAATGCCCCAGGCGCCACCATTACCATCCATAGGTATGTTCTGTCCAAATGGCAGGCCAGACCCAACAGAGGCAGTGGCATAGTGGTATACAGCTGAGAGGGAATTGTCTTGGGAGTCCTCAACATTGACTCAGAACACATGAAGTCTCAAAACATTGACTCAAAACACATGGGTAAGATTACAATGTACAAGGTTACAAGCTATTCCAGTCCAGTTACAACACTGTTAGCTACCTAACAAAGCGGAAAATTGTCCCAGTATGTCCTGTACATTAAAAGTAGGACTAATCCAATGTGGCCAATTACCACACCATCAGTCTACTCTCGATCATCAGTAAACTGATGGAAGGTGTCATCAACAGTGCTATCAAGCAGCACTGCTCAGCAATAACCTTCTTACTGACAGGCAGTTTGGGCTCCACCAGGGCCATTCAGCTCCTGACCACATTATAACCTTGGCTCAAACATGGACAAATGAACTGAATTCAAGAGGTGAGGGGAGATTGACAGCCCTTGACATCAAGGCTGCATTTGACCGAGAGCGGCATCAAGGCACCCTAGCAAAACTGAAATCAATGGACGTCGGGGAAAATCTCCACTGGTTGGTGTCATACCTAGCACATTGAAAGCTATTTGTGGTTGTCAGAGGTCAGTCATCTCAGCTCCAGGACATTTCTGCAGGTGTACCTCAAGGTAAAGCCCCAGGCCCAGCTGTCTTTAGCTTCTTCATCAAATACCTCCCCTCCACCATAAAATCTGTAGTGGGGATTTTACTGATGATTGCACAATGTATAGCACCATTTGTGATTCCTCAGATACTGAAGCAGTCTATGGTTAAAAGCAACAAGACCTGGACAAAATCCAGGTTAGGGCTACAGTTTGTCTCTGATATTGGCATTCAATGGCATTCCTATCAATGAGTCTTCTACTATCAGCACCTGGGAGTTAGCATTGGCCAGAAACTGAACTGGTCTAGCCTCATAATTACTATGATGACAACAAAAGGTCAGAGACTAGGAATCTTGCAGCAAGAAACACACTTCCTCAATCCCTAAAGCCTATCCATCTTCTAAAAGGCACATGTTAGGAATGTATTTGAATACACCTCACTTACCTGGATGACTGCAGCTCCAATAACATTCAAGAAGCTTACCACTACCCTGTCCTGATAGGCACCACATACACACACATTCACATTCCCACCATCGATACTCAATAGCAACAGTATACACCATCTACAAGATGCACTGCAAATAATTTGCCAATGCACCTCCCAACCTCTCAGCCACTTCCAACTAGAAGGTCAAGGGCAACAGATACACAGGAACATCACATCTACAAGCTCCCCTCCAAGCCACTCACTGTCCTGACTTGGAAATATATCATTGTTCCTCCAGTGATGCTAGACAAAATCCTGGAGTTTCCTCTCTTAAGGAATTGTCTGTCGACCTTCAGCATATGAACTGCAGTGGTTCAAGAGGCAGCTCACCACCAACTTCTCAATGGAGCTAGGGATGGACAGTAATTGCTAATCCAGCCTGCAATGCTGACATCCTATGAATGAATAAAGTGAAAGATACTACACAACTGTGTGACTAGAAACAGTACAACATTTTTCAATGTGTTGTAGTACAGTAGTACAGGCGACATCTTGATTACACAAGTACTGAATAAGGAAAAACTTACCCAGGAGAAATGCGTTAAAGCATTTATGGAAGAAAAGAGCGAGCCAAGTGAGAGTTGACTACCTTATTCATGATTTTTACCACTAGCAGCAAATTGTGAATACAGTTGTTTAAAATGAATCATCTGGGACAAAATCATCATGATGATTTTAGAAACACATTATCAGGCTTTTTTGTATCTGATGGCTAACTTGATGTTATTGAAGGCCATGCAATTAAATAGCCAAGTGGGAGATAAAAAAGAAAATTGTGCAATTTGTGCAGAAGGCTGTGTGGCTGTACAGAAACAGGTGAACTGTGTAAAGGGTATTGTAGCTGCTTTGGCCTGTGTTTAAAATGTGAAGGAAAAGGCTCCATTGGCATGACATTTGTCCCACAGAAAAACCGAGTGTCATTCCTGTAACAAGACGTATTGTTTTAAACTTATATGCCACACCAGAGAACATTACATTGTAATGAAAAGAAAGATCCACAATTGCTAGTAAAAGCCAAGAAATTTAAGTTGGCCAATATAGAGGTGATGTTCCTGGATACATTTAAGGGATCAAGTTAAAGTCATTGGAGGCAGAAATTTTGTTCAAGGGATGGAATGTAAAAGTGGATACTGCAGATGGAAGTTTTGATTCTTTCGGACATCGAACAGTTGTGAAAGCAAGATCTTCTCCAGCTGTCAGTTATAAAACTCTACGGAAAGGAACCACACACATAAGTTACTTTTCCACCTCATCGCATTAGGAGGGAAATCACAGAAACCTTTACAGAATTCAGAACTGGAATCATTCATTTATAAGAAGAAGAGTTTGTACAGAACAATGACTAATTATAATATAAAGAAATTGGGAACCCAACACAGAATTAAAGATTTTAGGGCAGAATCTCAACAACGATTAAAAGGACTTGGGAAATGAAACACAGCTTATAACATTACATCAGAAGCAAAGTCTATGTGCTTCTTTTAACCCCAAAGACAGTTCCTCACCCACTTTTAGACAAGATAAAACAAGACTTTGACTCATTGTTATAAGGACTCATCTCACCTCGTACAAAATTTATAAGTTGGTGTTCAGGTATGGATTGTGTGCTGAACCTAAATGAATCACTGAGAATCAGGGATCTCAGAAAGCTGAACAAAGCTGTTGAAAGGGAAATTCATCCAATGGCATACTTAGATGAGAATTTGTTAAATCTGGGAAAATAATTCAATTTTCACTAAATTGAAAGAAATAGAGGCTTCCAGAAATTACTTTCAGATGAGGAACCAAGTTTACTTACAACCTGTATCATATGGTTTTTGAGATACTGTTTGAATCAACTATGCTTTGATATCATATCTGCATTTTTCAATGGATGGTGTATTCGGGAATTATTGGACAGAGCAATTTGTCACATGGATGACATCCTAATCTATGAGTCCATGAAAACAGAGCATGATACCGGACGGAGAGCTGTGCTGCCACATTGGTAAGAAGCAGGACTTGCCCTTAATAACAAAAATGAATTCTTGTAACTAAGTTTTAAATTCCTTGTGCATATTATGCATACATTGGGGAATCAGACCGGATTCATGGAAAGCCAGAGCAATTAAAGACTTTCCACAGCTCTGAAATGTCATGGTGCCTACAGAGATTTATGTGGATGATAGAAACATAGAAACATCGAAGATAGGAGCAGGGAGAGGCTATTCAACCCTTCGAGCCTGTTCCACCATTCTTCACGATCATGGCTGATCATCCAACTCAATAGCCTAATCCTGCTTTTTCTTCATAACCTTTGATCCCATTCACCCCAAGTGCTATATCCAGTCACCTCATTCAATGTTTTGGCATCAATTGCTTCCTGTGATAATGAATTCCACAGGCTCACCACTCTTTGGGTGAAGAAATTTCTCCTCATCTCCGTCCTAAATCGTCAACCCCGAGTCCTCATGTTGTGACCCCTGGTTCTGGACACACCTAACATCGGGAATATCCTCCCTGCATCTATCCTGTCCAGTCCTGTTAAAATTTTATAAGTCTCTATAAGGTCCCCCCTCATTCATCTGAACTCCAGCAAAAACAATCCCAACCTAGTCAATCTCTCCTCATACATCAGACCCACCATCCCTAAAATCAGCCTGGTAAACCTTCGCTGCACTCCCTTGAGAGTAAGAGCATCTTTCCTCAGAAAAGGAAACCAAAACTGCACACAATATTCCAGGTGTGGTCTCACCATGGCCCTGTACAACCGCAACAAACATCCCAGCTCCTGTACTTGAAACTTCCCACAATGAAGGCCAACATAACATTTGCCTTCTTTATCGCCTGCTGCACCTACATGCTTACCTTCAGCAACTAGTGCACAAGGATGCCCAGGTCCTGCTGCTCCCGTCTCCCAACTTACAACCATTCAGGTCGTAATCTACCTTCTTGTTTTTGCTTCTGAAGTGAATAGCCTCTCATTTATCCAAATTATACTGCATCTGCCATTGATTTGGCTACTCAACCAACCTGCTGTGATCGTGCTGATCCTCTACATCCTCATCACAGTTCACCCTCCCACCAAACTTGGCATCATCAGCAAACTTTGAGAGGTTACATTTTGTTCCCTCATCCAAATTATATATATATATATACACACACATATAGCGAATAGCTGGGAATAATTGTAAATAGATGAATCAAGTGGGGTAATTCCTAACGAACTTGGCAAATTTAAATAAAAGCCATTATGTATTTTGTTAAAGCATAATGCTTGGAAGAAAGACAGCAGAAGATATTTGCAAGCATTAAAGAAATCTTAGTCAATGGGCAAAATGCAAGAGTAGAGGTTGCAGATAGATATTTTTAACAGACGTATTGACTTATTATGATCTAGAACTACCTATGAGTATTGCTAAAGATGCATAATGAACTGAATTGGGACTTAAACCTTTTCAAATTCAGCAAGATATGAAATATATACCTGGGTCCTCTTCATCTTGTTCTTTGAAACAGAACAAATGTTTGCAGTTATTAAAGAAGAGGTATGAACTACTATCTGGGTTTGTGAAAAGTTTGCAGGCTTTGTCCTGGGTCAGCGGTTTAGAAACGAGACAGGCCCTGTATCTTTGCCTACTGTAATGTATGCTAAAGAATTGACAAAGATGCCACTAAGATTGCAGAGATTTTGCTTGTGATTAGTTAGATTTGATTCTTCAACTGATTACTTGCAATGAAAGAAACAGACTTCAGTGGAAACATTATCAAATATTTGTGAAATAAAGTCTGAACAAAGGAGGTTCTAGAATAGATCATTGAATTCCTACAGTGTGGAAATAGGCCCTTCGGCCCAACAAGTCCACACCCATCCTTAGAGCATCCCACCCAGACCCATTCCCCTATAACCCACCTAATCTACACATCCCTGAACACTACGGGCAACTTAACATGGCCAATCCACCTAACCTGCGCATCTTTGGACCGTGAGAGGAAACCGGAGCAGCCAGAGGAAACCCACACAGACACGGGGAGATTGTGCAAACTTTACACAGACAGTCGTCCAGTGGCAGAATAGAACCCAGGTCCCTGGCGCTGTGATGCAGCAGTGCTAACCACTGTGCCACCGTGCCACCCCATGGAGGTCCCACCGAGATATGAACTCGGATCGCTGGATTCAAAGCCCAGAGTGCTAACCGTTACATGGAGATCTATAAAAAGTTTGGAGATTTGCTTACAGTTCAAGTTTCTACTACAAATCATTTCATTATCATTAACCATTAAGTATTTACCAGCAACAATATAACGTTTAAATGAGATTCAAAATGTACGAAAGTCGTATGAAGAATGCAATCAAACCCATGAGTGTTGCATCATGTAATGATTAGAATAGATTGCCCATAATCCTATTCACAGGCAATATTTACAGCAAAGAAGACGTTTTTGATATCATGGGTAACTTGTTAATTTATAAAGAGAGATTAATTATGCCTCAGACTCAATTCTTAGCTGGCTTGTCATAGAATCATAGAATCCCTATAGTGCAGAAAGAAGCCATTCTGCCCATCGGGTCTGCACTGATCTTCCGAAGATCATCCCACCCAGGCCCAGACCCAGTCACAGCTTCTCCATATTATCCCTGTAATCCTACATATATCACAGATAATCCATTTAAACTGCATATCCCTGGACAGTATGGTGTGATTTTGGGCAATGCATCTAACCTGCAAATCTTTGGACTGTGGAAGGAAACTGGAGCACCTAGCAAAAACCCACACAAGCATGGGGGAAACATGCAAACTCCATGCAGGCAGTCACTCAAGGGTAGGTGACTTTATCAAAAAGTTACATGCCAGAATGTGAAATTCTGTTTGGCAACTAGTACAGTCAAAGTCATTTGGAGAAATAATTTCTAGTTACATCATACGTGCTTCCCATTGGCAGGAACAAGAGGAATCATTATTGGTATCTTCATATCCATACAAATTCACAGGGAAAATGAAGAAAGCTTAAATTCCCAACCTCCTCTCGGACTGTTGAGAACACAGCTGGCTAAGCTGGTGAAATCACACCAGTTATCTCTGTGAAGCAAAAATGAAATCAGAGACTTTGAGATATAGGATGAGGTGATGTAATTAAATAATAATGTTAATATCTGAAAGTCAAAGACTTGGGGAGAACTTATCAAAAGGAGTTAATATTAATATATAAATAAGTCAGTTTACATCATCAAGAGAAGTGATGTAAGATTATATGACTACATGTTATGGACAATTGCCGATGTCCCCATTTATAGACTCATGCGAAATTTTGTCCTGTACATAGTCAGTCTTTACCATGTTTAATAAATACATAAATAAACCAAACTTCAAGCAATCTTTATCAGACACAACTGAAGTGTAAAAATAGTTTCTCAGATAGTGGTAACAGAAGGACAGAGACCAGGAAGCAATTTGGCCATTAACTCCCCAAAGGGTTTCTGTGTTTAATGTGTCACATATTAAGGTGCAGTGTTTCTTCTTGGAATGTCATTGGGAAATTATGTCCATAATGCACTCAAAAGTGTGGAGATTAGGTTACAGTTCAAATTTCTACTACAAATCATTTCATCATCACAAATATGAGATCCTTCATAAATTAGGGCAATCTGACAATGTAATAGAAAACATTTGTTTCTTTCTTTTCTTTCCATTGTAAGATATTCCTTGTTATATCTTAGAGTAGCAGCCTGATCCAAAGTTATCAAAACAGTGAAATTAGATTTAAAACAACTAAATCATTACATTGAGTATCTCCTATACTACCTGTACGTAATGTAATTCAAAATAATCGAAAATGTTTTGAAAAGTAAACTAGACCATTTATTCCTTTAATTGATGTACATCAGTTTCTGAGTAAATTAAACATTTTAAACTATGAAACTTCATTAAAAATGTGACTACTATTGACTATGTGCTTAAGGAAATGAGCACAATTTGAACATCATTCCCTGTGCAATCTCACACTTTCAACAAGGAGCACAGTTAATTTTACGAATCCAATTTGAATGAACCACTCTTGACCAAGCAGAAAAGATCATGGAAATGCAAGTATGAATAATTTCAAATGCAATTCACTTACATTTATAACTTCTCAATATTTTCTTCAGGTTCATCCTATTTAATGTTGAGTTTCACCTCAAGATTTTCATGGCTTTGCACCTGCCGGCACTTATTGCTCAGACAACATTTGGAAATTTCATACAATTTAGTCATTTTTCTGTTTCTGGTGCCTTCTGCATGAAGTTATTGCTGTGTTTTCTGACAACAGTGACTGCAGTTCAAAAATACTAAATTGCCTGTGGAGCCCTTTGTGGCATCCCAAGATCAAAGAGGTTATATAAATACAATTTATTTCTTTCTCAGCTGACAGTCTTATGTTATCAAACTGATCCCCTGAAGAAAAGCATGAATATTTGTTTTGTATTATTATTTGCTATAACCCACATCAGAGGTAGGATTTCTCGTCAAGTCTTAATAAACCTTGCTGTGAAACTTATAACATTTAATTCTGGCCTCAGAGTACTCAAAGGCAGATGCTAAAACGTAGTGGCAATTTAGTAGACAAAGTGGAAAATATGGAACATATCCATCATACTTGTCATTCATTCTTTCTGTCATATGTTTCTGAAATATTCCATATTCTTAAATTCATTCATTAATTGAACTGCAGTCTGCTGAATTAGTGTAAATTTGCAATGCACTGGTCCTACAGTGGGTATATCAACTAGTCAGTATATATAACACCTTCTGTGTTGCTGTTCCTTTATCTGCGTTTCCTGTATCGAAAGAGTCCCATTGTGCCAGTTCCAGATGGTGACTGAAAGCATACGAGTGTATCTCAATATTCCGCTGCCTCTAGTAAATCTGCAGATTGTCAACTGAGTGGACCTGACTAAATCTCACTATTATCTTTCTCAGCACTGAAAGCACATTTATGTGTTGTTCAGAATCCTGAATTAAGTTTATTTAATATTTCCCTGATTAAAACAAAATATATAGCCACATTACATCATCACTGTTGCTATTAGCGATATAACCTCATCCTTCCTGGTCCAATGCTTTACATACTGAAAAGTATCAAATCCTTTTGTCTATCCCACGGGAGATAGACCAAAAACTACCCAAGCATCATCTGTCATCTGGCATCATTTTACAATTTATCCAGTGAAAGATCTCTGAGCTGTGCATATTAATTGCAAGGTTATTTTTAACAGGGGCAAACAAAAGAGACCCATGGTAATAACTGTGGTAATGAACTACATCTTTAAAAAGTTCCATGTCATAGAATCATGACTTATAAAGCCGTTTTCCTGAATCAAGTGACTGTGATTTTACACTCCCTGCTAACTTGTTGAAAGTTGTTTACGTTTCACTAATATATCAATATACGAGTAGCAAAGCAGATCTCAACATCTCAGTGGCACTGTTCTCATAACATTATGAAGCACAAGGATTACTTATCTGAAATTAAATCTACAAACTGTTCAACTGAGCTACAAAGCAGTTTAAAGATAATATTAAGAACTAAATATAGAACAGCATTGCAGAAACTCACCAAATGAACATTGACAACATCCCCAGCCTGTACCACTGAGAAAGAGAAAGGCAGCGTGTTCATGGAAATATCCTTCAAGTCACGTACTGTTCTGACTCGATTAAATATTCTTGCTGGGTGAAAATCCTGGAATTCTCTGTCTGTCAAATATTGGCCCCATTCAAGAAAAGAAACAACATGATTCCCTCAGTGTAACTCATGATAGACAATCATTTATCAGCATTGTCCATAAACTGAGGCTATAATTTTTAAATAAATGAGGAAGTTCAGTGAAGATGTTGTTAAAGCTGTAGGGAAAGTAGTTTGTGCTTGTTCACTGTTATCTTGTGTCAGTATTCCCAACATCATGTTGGCCCAAGGCTACATGTTATCCATGATGTAAAGAAAGACACAAGGCTTGCTTTCTTATCAAAGGTGTATCGCCTGAATCTGAGTCCTGGAAATCCTCATCAAATGGTTATATGAGGTGCAGGTTCTGAAAGGATTAATGTTGGAGAGTAAATTAGGCTTCACCCAATCTGAAAATGTCATGGTTTCAGGATAGATGAGTCCAATTCAAGATCCTGATGGGATCAGATGTGCTATCCCTGGCTTATGGTAGTCTTCTTGTAAAGTTTCACTGGTGGCTCATTCTCTACCACTGTTGACCAAACAGGCCCTCAGATCCAGTCAGAAAGAAGCATTCATTCTTCTACTGTGGGCAGTGCAATGCAGGACATTTTCTTGAACCATTGCCAGCTCCCTCCCACCCCCATTATTGGAGCTTGGGCCTGTTTGAAGAACCATTAGATTGAGTGAGCTGTGTTCTTTTGCCACATCAAAAGAATCTTCTGAAGAGCTGGTGAAGAGTGAATACTAATCATCTTCTTGTTCCTGGCCAAATCTCCCATTGTACACATTCTCTGGCTCCAAAAAGTGTAGTAACCCTTTCCACAATCCTTCATTTTTAAACCATTGAACATTTCAGCCTGCAAACAAAAATACTGAAAATTAAAATAACATGGTCTTTACTTAATACAATTGTAATAGTCCAATTTTCACCTGGATGGCTCCCGCTAACTCAGGCAATAAGAGGCCAGGGCTGCTTCACAAGCTCTTTGCACAGAACACACACACTATCAACGTTTTGCAAAACTCCTTCTTCTTCACCTCCTGAGGAATAGCAACAAATGCCAACCTGCAAAAAGAGAGGATAAAGGTGCAAGTGCTTCCACCTCTTGTTGTTTCTTTAAAGGTGCTTTAATTTCAATAGCAGGCCCTGGGTGCAGAAAGCACTCCACTTCTGCTGCAGCATCTGAGTCCCCCTGCTGCAGTCAAGAGGGAGAGAAGGAAGTTAAAGCTATCAACTGACACTATTGAGTTACTGACTCTGCAATTTGAAAGGACAACAGAACAACAACATCTAAACGAATCTCTGGAAGGGCTTTGAAGTAACAAGAGACCCCAGCTGCAGCTGTTATTAAGACCTGAGGCCTACAATTGCAGAGAGAAAGAGAGAGAGAGGAAGAGAAAGGAGGAGGGCAAGGTAACCTGATAATGTCACTTAAATGCTCACTGCACAACTTGAGAGGAGAGGAAATCACCTACTGGAGGATTTATTGTAAGACCTTTAAAGAAACAACAAGAGGTGGAAGCACTTGCACCTTTATCATCTCTTTTTGCAGGTTGGCATTTGTTGCTATTCCTCAGGAGGTGAAGAAGAAAGAGTTTTGCAAAACATTGATAGTGAGTGTGTTCTGTGCAAAGAGCTTGTGAAGCAGCCCTGGCCTCTCGTTGCCTGAGTTAGCGGGAGCCATACAGGTGAAAATTGGACTATTACAATCGTATTCAGTAAAGACCATGTTTTTTAATTTTCAGTATTTTTGATTGCAGTCTGAAATGTTCAATGGTTTAAAAATGAAGGATTGTGGAAAGGGTTACTACACTTTTTAAAAGCAAGTTGTAACAAATTGTAAGTTTTGTTTATGTTGCTGTTTGTTCAAGCAGTGGGGGAGGGTACTATAGTCTGTTTGGAGCCAGAGGATGTGTACAATGGGAGATTTGGCCAGGAACAAGAAGATGATTAGTCATAGTGTCCAGTTGTTTATGGCTGCTTTAAAGTTGTCGCAAGTACCTATTACAATGAAAGGTTTTGTTTTACGTGCAGTACAGGCAGATCTTAACATACAAGGACATACCACAGGGTGTTTAGACAGAATGAGGCATACAAGGTTACAGCTGCACAAGAGGTGCACAAAAGCAAGATCGACACTAGAGTTGAAGTTACAGAGGTCCATTCAGCAGTCTAATAACAGCAGGGAAGAAGCTGTTCTTAAACACGTTGGTATGTATGTTTAAGCTTCTGATCTTCTGCCTGATAGAAGAGGTTGGCTGAGTGAAATACCAGGGTGGGACGGGTCTTTGATGATGTTGGCAGCCTTTCCGAGGCAAGAAGATATATAGACGGAGTCCATGGATGGGAGGTTGGATTACGTGATGGTCTGGGCTGTGTTCACAACTTTCTGCAGTTTCTTACGGTCCTGGGCAGAGCAGTGCCATACCAAGCTGTTATGCATTCAGATAGGATGCCTTCTATGGTGCATTTGTAAAAGTTGGTGAGGGTCCTTTTTGACATGTTGAATTTCCTAAGCGTCCTGAGGAAGAAGAGGCATTGTTGTGCCATCTTGTCCGTCACATCTACGTGGGAGGACCAGGACAGATTGTTGTTTATCATCACTCCTAGGAACTTGACGATCTCGATCCTCCCCACTGGACCATGTCGATCACCCAGATTATACATTACTTGGCTGGAACATTCATGAGAATATCCTTTTGGTCCAGTACATAATCATCTTTCCCAGAGGACTAGTTTTTCAAGCTTTTCTCTCCCTTAATCAGGAAAACGCATCTGAAAGGAGGGATCATGAGTAGTTACTCAAAACTTTACAATCCTTTGAGTTCAGGACTGATATTGTCACCAAGGTCTGACCTCTTTATGTGAAGGTAAAGTGTCTTGTGAAAGTTAAAATGAATTACTCACGATGTTCCTTTGCTTTGGGAAAGGGATCTGTTTAGGTCTGCCCCCTGTCCAGCCAATTATATTTAATTTGTGTGGAACCATTCCTACATCCACACAAATTAAATATAATTGGCTCCATTTCCACCTATTGTTTACTCCTTTCCCCTTCCTAAACCCCCTTTTTTTTTAGCGTAAATACCAAGCTTTTTCCAACCACAATCAGTTCTGTAGATGGGTCACTGGGCCCAAAATATTATGTAGCATGCTCCTCCTGAAGGATGTGGGAGCTCAGGGAGACCTCCATTGTCCCTGATGACTATACCTGTGTGAAGTGCACCCAGCTGCAGCTCCTGGGAGGCCATATTAGGGAGCTGGAGCTGGATGCACTCAGGGTCATCCAAGATGCTGAGCACATCATAGATAAGAGTTTTAGTGAGGTGGTCACACCTAAGATCCATGCTGAGAGTAGCTGGGTGACCACCAGGAAAGGTAAAGGGAGTAGGCAGAGAGTGCAGGAATCCCCTGTGACCATTCCCCTCGAAAATGAGTACACTGTTTTGGATACTGTTGGGGTGAGGGATGACCAATCAGGGGAACGCACCAATAGCCAGGTTGGTGGCACTGCACATGGCTCTGGGGTACACTAGGAAAGTGTAAAGTTAACTAGGACCTTCGTGATAGGAGATTTGATAGTTTGGGTGACAGACAGGAGATTCTGTGGCTGCCAACAGGAACCCAAGGTTGTTGTATTGCTTCCCAGGTGCCAGGGTCCGGGATGTCTTGGAGCTGCCGCAGATTATTCTCAAGGGGGAGGGTGAGCAGCTAGAGGTCATTGTGCCCTTTGGCCCAAATGCCAGATGTAAGAATATGGATGAGGTCCTAGGAGTGATTATAGAGAGCTAGGAAAAAAGTTAAAAACCATGACCTCAAAGGTGGTAATCTCCAGGTTACTTCCAGTGCCACGTGCTAGTGAGGTTAAGAACAGGACAATATGGCAGATGAATGCATGGTGAAAGAATTGGTGCAGGGGGCAGGGATTCAGATTCCTAGATCATTGGAATCTTTTCTGGGGCTGAGATGACCTGTTCAAGAGGAACAGGTTGCACCTGAACAGGAGGGGGACCAATATCCTGCTGAGAAAATTTGCTAGTGCTGCAAGGGAGGGTTTAAACTAGATTAGCAGGGGGTTGGAATCCTAAACAGCAGGAAGGCAAGTGCAAGGCTGGAAGGAGATATGGTAATCAGAAATAGCAAGTTGAAGAAACAGGTCAGGCTGGAACAGGACAGGGAGTGAGGAATGCCTGTTGGATTAAATTGCATCTATTTCAATGCAACAGAGCTGACAGGTAAGGCTGATAAATTCAGAGCATAAATAGTTACATGGGACTGGGACATTATAGCCATTACAGAAACGTGGCTAAAGGAGGGACAGGACTGATAGCTTAATATGCCAGGCGGGACAGAGGTGGAGGAAAGACAGGAGGGGAAGTTGCATTTTCTATTAAGAGGAGTATCACAGCAGTAGTCAGAGATGAAATAACTGAGGGATCATCTGGTGAGGCTTTGTGGGTGGAGCTAAGAAATAAGAAGGGGCTGGTGATGTTGTTGTGGTTGTACTATAGGCCCCCAAATAGTCAACGGAAATTAGATGAACAAATATCCAGGGAGATTGGGGAGACTTGCAGCAGCAATAGTGTTGTCAGAGTGGGGGTTTTAATTTTCCTAACGTAGACTGGGACTGCCATAGTGTTAAGAGCTTAGATGGAGTGGAATTTGGTAAATGTTAAACAATCCAAGCTACAAATCTACTGAGGAATATTTCTTTAGAGCTTAGGAGACTGAAGGGGTATCTTAAAGAAGTGTATAAGATCATTAGAGGCATGGATACAGTGAATGCACTCAGTCTTTTTCCCAGGGTTGGGGAGTCGAGAACTAGAGGGCATCAGTTTAAGGTAAAAGGGGAAAGAATACATGGGAATCTGAGGAGCAACCTTTTTACACAGAGAGTGGTACGCATATGGAATAAGCTGCCAGCAGAAGTGGTTGAGGCAGGTACATTAACAACATTTAAAAGGCATTTGGACAAATACATGGATAAGAAAGGTTTAGAAGGATATGGCCCAAGTGCAGGGAAATGGACACTTTAGTCGGCACGGACCAGTTTGGGCCGAAGGGCCTGTCTCTATTCTATAGGACTCCATTACTATATGACTGCCTACTCACTTTGCTTGCTCTCTGCAGATACTGCCAGACCTCCTGAGTTTCTCCAGCAATTTCAGTTCTAGTTTCTGATTTCCAGCATCTGCAGTTCTTTGGGTTTTTTTTAAACCTGTAATTATTGATGTTCAATACCTTACACACAATTCTACATCCAGTATAACTTTGCTATTTCATTTTGTTGTTCTCCTCTTGACAAACAAGTACCTCATTTTCTTTTTGTTTTTGTTCCAGTGTTTCATACTATCACACACAGCTGAATGCTGTCTCAATATGTCATAAAGATTGACTTTATCCCCTGCTATTATTTTCAACTCTAAATGCCTATTTCGAGGCTATGATGATGTCTGATAGTTGATTCTGATAGAACTTGATCTGAGCAAAAACAAATGAGGAACTGGGGAGTAGTTATTTATTGGTAACATTTTCAGGAACCCTTTCTGTCCCTTTACTGATAATTAGGAGGAAACTGCAAAGCAGTAATTCACAGGTCTGTATTTACACTCGGTTTTCTGAATAGCATTGTTATCTGGGTATTACTGAAATAGGTTGACTATGAAAGCAGCTGTTTTATTTTGCATGCTTTGTAGAGCTCATAACTTTCATTGGTTGTTACAACGTTGCAAAGTGAACTAAATTAATTGAAATAGTGGAGACTTCAAGGGGTACCTCATGAAATATTCACTTGCCACTTCTGGTTGAAGATCTCTGCACTGCTTCAATACTATGGCTGCATTTCTGTTGGATCTTTTTTCATGACTGATAGGCATATTACAAGAGCTTTCTCTTCCTATTATTTGTCTGGTTGTCCAGCATTATTCTTAATGTATAATGGAAGAAAGTTATAGAGATTCAATCTCCCCTAATAATTGTGGAATTGTTTTGTTCTGTCTATAATCTGTTATTTTTGGATGTTTCACAGGAGGTAGTCCAGTGTCAAAATTTCTTTGCATCTTGAAAAGCAGAACAGACATGAGGACCTGAATGTCCTACTCTTGTTCGACATACAATTTGTATGTTACTATATAAACAGTGTTAACATACGGATGGATGAGTCGATAGGTGATGATCAGTGAGGCTTTTCTTTGGCCTTATTTCAATTGAAGCCATGAGACTTCATGGATTCACACCAAGTGCTCCTCCACTAAATATATCCATACTACCAAATCTGACAGGTCTATTTTTCCACTGGGAGAGAGCATATGTGATAATGTGTGTTGGCAAGCAAATTCAATTGTGTGAGGTTCTGTGCTGGACTGTTACCTGAACAGGCTATTGGGATAGTTCATAACTTGGATACCAGCCACCTAGAAGTTAGAGGATTTTTCAGGTTTAGTAGATTCAAGTCTTCAACTGTTCCCTGGTCGTTACAGATAAGTTTGCATTATAGGAGCTCAGAACCAATTGTTGTGGGCCATTGTTGTGGCTCAGGCTCTTTGGTCTAACGAGTAGAAGTCTTGAGCATTGTGCAAGGTAAACAATAAGAAGTTTAATGCATTGCTCAAAACTATGTACAAGTAACATGAACACTTCTGTTAGTGCTATTTTCCATGCTAGAAACTTTCCCTGTATCTCCTCTGACTTTCTGTGTCTGACATCTTCACACTGGATGGTGCTACTCTCGTACGTTCGGATATTAACACTTTCAAATCCGTATCCAACAATAACCACTATGCTAACATTGTCCAAGAGACAATTAACAGAATTGTGGAAATGTCAGTGTCATTTGAATTTCTATGTTCTAATATTACTTTCATTAGCAACATCTATCAGCAAAAATTCTGTTTAATTTTATTCCTGCCCTCCATCCCTCATCACTTCTCAAGAATAATATTCTATCATATCAAAGTGGAAAAACCAATAATTCATATGTCACAATCTGTGAAGTTGTGCGACACTCTTACCATTTTATTCAATCCCTATGTCAATTTCTTAAAGTGGGCCTAAGAGCACTTAGGTTTCAGAGAGAGCCATAGGTTAAAGTAGAACTCTTGTCTCACTGGTCAGAAGTTTGGAAACGATCTTACCAAACCTCTCCCTTCACTGGGGTTATTTCCTAGTGAGCTGTTGATGCTGGAGGGCCTGCCTGCAGTCCATAGGGTGCCTGGTCAGAATTGCAGCCCCACACTCCAGAGCACCCTTGGAGCATCCATGGCAAGATATCCTCAGTTGGTTTCAGGGACTTTCAGCCCTCCCTGCCCTAGTAAAGAGTCGGTGCTAGTCCCAGCCAGTAGGTACTGGGGAGGCCCTTCCCCATTTATTCCACCTGAATGTTTTTATTGCCTCCTCGACACCTTTCCTATGTCATACTGTCCCACCCCCTCCCAAAAAGAAAACCTCTAAGCATGCTCCTGAAGGTATTGCAGAATCCTAGCCTTAGTTCCTAAGGCTAAGAAAATGTAAGGCTTTTTTTTAGTGTTCTGTACAAAGCAAAGCATTTACCAACTAATGTGATAGCTCTGATTGTAATATTTACCAAGGGAGACATTTGGATTGATAACTTTATTGCCTGCTTTTCCTTTTATTGGCATCTGAGCAAAAACCTATGCCTGGACACACAAAAAAGTGCTGTGCAAATTAAATGAGAACAATTAAAGTTTATGTTATTTTGAGAAAATGAAAGTAATTGGGGAAGATTGAATAGCTGATTGTCTTAGTTTCTTGTGATGTATCACACCAAAGTCTGAAATCAAGTAAAAAATGGAACTTCATAGCAATCATTGCATGAAACAGTGGACCCAAAATTCCCAGGGTCAGAGACAGTGACTACATGTCAATGAAGAAATAAGAATTTATTTTTAAAATAAGGATCAGGTATTGGAGTGGTTTACAGGATGGAATTTGAAAATCCAGTTTTGACAATATAGCAGCATAGCATAAATGACATTGATACACTGCCCAGAGGTCATGAATTGAAATTTTCCATAAAATGCTGTAATAGTTAATTAAATATTCAAGAAATTTCAAGGCTGACAAAAGGATAAAAATAAACTGGGTCCTCAAAAGAATCCTTCCAGGAAGGAAATTCAACACTACTGTATAGTTTGATCAAGATGTGATTGCAGTTCAATACCATCTCATTGACTCGTCATGCATTTTCAATAAATGAGGTCTTGGTAGTATCATTGATGTCCTGAGACCATGAACATAGCTCTGACCCCACTTTCGTTCACTTCCTTTGCTGACAACTGGAATGAAGTGTCATCTTGAGGAGAGTCAAGATTTAGGACATGTTTAGATAATGTTCAATTTTGAGTTTCAGCTAATTATGCCCTTTCAATGAGATCAGTGATCTCTGAATATTGTAAGCTAAACAGAAGAGATTGCTGGAGAGGTTTTGCTCCTATCTCATGAACATAGATGTAACAGAGTTTTGGTCAGTATATACAAGTTCAAACATTTGTGTAATTTGTGTGCATAAGCTTGTAGGATGTAAATTCATACTGAAAATTACTCAAAGTTCAAAATCACAACTGTGGCATTGAAAGAGAAAAGACAAAGACACATACCAGTCTGTCAAACTCTCTGTAATCTACAATTTAGTATTAGGACCAAGCCAAAGTTCATGGAATCAGTGGGAAGTTCTCCACAATTGATCCTTTGTCAGTTTGGAGAAACATCTGTGGCACCAGCTCCTCCAGCTGGAAAGATCACTTTCTTTGAGTTTGCATTTGTCATTCATCATGTCTATGCTGTGGAGCAGTATTGAGACTGAGAAGAAATCAGCTGCTCTTAGTTTTGATATTGCTCTCGGAGTTGGTTGTTCTGTTGATGTTGATAGGTTTGCCCTCATTGTTCATCATTAGTGGGCTAGATGGAAAACTCAGATAAGTTGCTGCTATGCTACAGTGAAAGCTGACAGCAGGAAAGTGCAAATGAAAATACACAAGAGCCAAGATGGGTGAAGTGACTTTCAAAATATTGGAAGCCACCTTAAAGCAGTGAAATTTGATTTTTAAAGACTCTTTCATGTGCATTGTTTGTGAGGCCAGCATTTATTTCCCACCCTTTATTGCTCTTCAGAAACTGGCAATGAGCGTAGGAGAATGATAGGTGATCTGTTGAAACGTATGGGATTCTTGAGGGCTTAACAGCGTAAATGCTGAGTGGATGTTTCCCCGAGCACCAGAGTGCATAGTCTCAGAATAAAGTGATAGCGATTTAATACTGAGATGAAGAGGAATTGCTTCTCTCAGAGGGTTATGAATCTTTTGAATTGCTTGCCACAGAGAACTGTGGTGGCAGAGTCTTTATGTATATTTAAGGACGTGATAGATAGATTCTTGATCAGTACAGAACTTGCATATAACTGACCATAACTCTGTTACATCTATGTTCCTGAGATGGGAGCAAAACCTCTCCAGGAAAATGGACATGAAGGCTGTTGGATTAGCTATTATTCTACTGAGTGGTGGAACATGCTTGAGAGGCCAAATAGCCTACTGTTCCTATTTCTTATGATCTTATGATCTTGAACCACTTTAGTCTGTGATGTTGGTATATGCATAATGCTGTTGAGGAGGCAGTTCCATGATTTTGACATTGTGACACTGAAGGATTGGCGATATATTTCCAAGTCAGCATAGTAAGTGACTTGAAGGGGAACTTGTAAGTGGTCATGTTAACATATATCTACATGTATCTGTTTTTCAAAGGTGCTGTCTAAGGGGCTGGGTAAGTTGCTGCAGTGCATCTTGTAGATAATAGCAGCAATGTGTAATGTGCATCAGTGATGGAGAGAATGAATGTTTAATGATGTGGTACTAATCAAGGGCTGCTTTGTCCTGAATGGTGTCAAGCTTCCTGAGTATTGTTGGAGTTGCACTCATCCAGGCAAGTGGGGAGCGTTCCATTACACTCTCAATTTGTGCCTCGTAGATCATGGGCAGGCTTTGGGCAATTACAAGTTGTGTTGCCCACTACAGAATTCCAAGCCTCAGGCCTGCTCTTGCAGCCACAGTATTCATATAACTGCTCCAGTCTAGTTTCAGATCAATGATACCCTCAAGAATGCTGATAATGGATGATTCAGCAATGTCATTGAAGGTCATTGAGTGGCATTAAGGTAGCAAGATTAAAGAGATAGACAAAAACATTTAAAAGATATATCTTCAATATTACTTTACTTCTGAAGGAAAGAGATTTCATACTTGTAAAATTAACCTTTTTGGGCCAGTGGAGTTGTTGAGTATAATTATCACTTACCACATTATTAAAATTTCACTTGCTGTTGAATGCACCACACTAACTACAGGAGGCAATGGCCTACTGGTATTATCACTGAACTGTTAATCCGGAGACCAGGATAACATTCTGGGGACTCTGCTTCAAATCCTGCCACGGCAGATGGTGGAATTTGAATTCAATAACATGTCTGGAATTAAGAATCTAATGATGACTATGAATCCATCATGTCCTGTAGGGAAGGAAACTGCCATCCTTACCTGGTCTGGCCTACATATGGCTCCAGGCCCACAGCAATGTGGTTGACTCTCAACTGCCCTCTGGGCAATTAGGGATGGACAATAAATGCTGCCTAGCCAGCAATGTCCTCACCTCGTTAATGAATAAAGGAAAAAAAACAACTTTGTGAATTTTTTGTGGAGAACTCATAGGAAAAGACACCAAGTTCTCATTGCTACATCCAACTCAGTAATGAATCCATCACTAAAGATTCCAACAGCGTATCCTGCAAAAGATTAGGGTATTTTAATGGTAATATTTTGATATCTGCTTCTAACAACACATGTTTGGAAACTAGATCTTGTTATTCATTTTACCCTGTGTTACCAGAAATGTTGTTAGTAAATTTAGCACTTTGTTATCAAAATTATTCCTCAGCCTCCTAACTCATACACAAGATACTCTTCTATTTTAACATTAACTTTTTACCTCAATGAAATTGGTTATTAAATCTCAGTTAAAATAAGCAATGAAAGGGATACCATACAAAAATATTTCAAGAACTTGCACATTATAATCACTGGAAATTTCTAGCATATACTGCGGGGAGTAACTCACCTCCTGACTCCTCAAAGCCTGTCCACCCTCTACAAGGCACAGTCAGGTGTGTGATGGAATACTCCCAACTTGCCTGGATGAGTGCAGCCCCAACAACACTCAAGAAGCTTGACACCATCCAGGACAAAGCAGCCTGCTTGATTGGCACTACATCCATAAGCATTCACTCCCTCCACCACCGATGCTCAGTAGCAGCAGAGTGTACTATCTACAAGATGCACTGCAGAAATTCACCAAAGATCCTCAGACAGCATCTTCCAAACCCACGACCACTTACATCTAGAAGGACAAGGGCAGCAGACATATGGGAACACCAGCACCTCCAAGCTCCCCTCCAAGTCACTCACCATCCTGACTTGGAAATATATCGCTGTTCCTCCACTGTCACTGGGTCAAAATCCTGGAATTCCCTCCCTAATAGCATTGTCAGTCAAATCACAGCAGGAGGACTGCAGTGGATCAAGAAGGCAGCTCATCACCACCTTCTCAAGGGCAGCTAGGGATGGGCAAGAAATGCTGGCCAGCCAGTGACTCCCACATCCCACAAACGACTAGAAAAAATACATTGTTGGAGCACAGTAAGAAATACTGGGAAAGGTTTGCATTTGCCTCTGTAGATGACTGCTGTGTTTAAAATTCATGTTAAAATTAGAAACAAAAATAATGGAAGTGATGCAGCAAACAGATGTATATAACAATGATCTTCAAATAGTGATGAGAAAGGTCAAGATCATCACTGCTTGTTTGATATTCTTCACTGTATTTTGAAGCATTTCAGCAATGATAAGTACATTATCCAACTCTCAAGGTTTCCATTGTGCATTCGTTGTTCCTTAACAATGGTTTTTATTTTTTGAGAAAAATTATGCAGCGTTCTTGTCAAAGTTAAAATATATTGACTACAGAAGAGGTTCAAATTAACATTTGAATAGAGTATGTGTAGGCTAATAGAATGGAATTCTATATCTTTATCAAGATATATTACAATACTTTTTCTTCTGCTATGCATTTTCTTTTGAAGGTTGCTGATTTCTTTTTGCTTTTTATAAACTGCTACAAATCTGCCAACTTAGTTATCTATTCTTTAAAGCACTGCAAGAGGAAATTTCAAACTTGTGGTTAATTGATTTAAAATTTTTGCATGCAGCAAGGCATCCAATCTCCCGACCACTGGTTATTAATTATAAGGTGGCTAAGATATTCAGTCATAAGATGTTGTTTTCATTAAATAGCAAGCTATGTTACTTCTTGACTGGTTAATTAAAAAAGCAAAGGCAGAATTGATACATGATGACTGCCTGTGTACATGACACTTGACCTTTGCAATTTATTAGCTCAAGATAGGTTTTTTTATAGTTTCATTTTACACATTAAAATCCATTTGCAGAGCCTTAAATTACCGGACCACATATGTCTTGAGTATTTAATAAGAAAACAGAGCTAATGACATATCAATCATTCTGATGTCACAACCTTAGAACATGTCAACATGTAAGTTTGGGATTGAATGCCTTCAATATGGAAATAACCATATTGAAGTGTTGCAGCTCCTCAAGTGGATTAGAGAGTAAGTGCAGTTTGTTACTGAACTGTGTGATCAGTATCCAATGACCCTTGCAATGAGCACCAGATGGCTCCACATTCCAACAGCTTGCTGATGTCTATTATCTCAGTCCACACAGGATGACTAACAGCTAGGAATGGGATTGCAAAACAGTTGTAGATGTGCATTCCAGGAAAGATCATTGGTCCCAAGGGAGATGGGAATCAAATTGGTAAAGCGGTGAAGCTTATGGAAAAATAAATGCATAAAGGAAAATGATGCCCAATATTCAATGTTAAATAAATAATTCACTCTCACTCACAATATGTATAACATAGAGTCCATCTAAAATAGGCAGCCCAATGGCCCTGTTTGCCTAAAGATATTAGCTTGTTATCTAACCAAAATGGGGCTTTCGCCTTGACATACATGAAATATGAAACATAATGAAACAACTTGATGTGTCAACATACATCCCAATGCAGCCTATTGGTTATTGCCTCAGAGATTTAGACTGGTTCTGCTACCAGGTTGACCTTCAGATAGAATATAGTGAAGGCAAAATGAGGGGGACAAGTAATGCTGGGCTCACAACACCTACTCATCCTAGCCTCATGACAATGAAACACCGAAAATATTCCTTAGATAGTAGGAACTGCCGATGCTGGAGAATCTGAGATAAAAAGGTGTAGAGCTGGATGAACACAGCAGGCCAAGCAGCATCAGAGGAGCA